>NC_065556.1:18011980-18623606 GCF_022605725.1 Anthonomus grandis grandis | reverse complement strand
GAGGATCTAAAATTTTCCACTATCATTTCTCCTACAACCATAAGTGAAATTGTGATGGAGGTTTGCAACGCCATCATTGAATTATTGGCAGACTACATCAAAGTAAGTAAACATTATTTTTACATAAAACAAATATGTTTTTTTATTATTTTATTTTACATTAGAAGTTATTACAATTTATTTAAATGAACTTAAATATGTCTGTATAGTAGGAAGGTCTGTTGGTGATTGTGGTGTGTGTTCTGTTTGAAGGGCTTGTTGATGATTTTGGGATACATTTTGAAGCTCTAAATATTGTCGATTTTGACTAACGTTGTGTGCTTCATCCAATGGCATTGGTGGAGAGAACATGGGCGTTGAAGTGTAACTATAGTTGCAACTTGCGGATGATAAACTTTGAACTGATGGTGCTCTTGAATATACATCAACAAAATTTGCTTCGTCACAATTTATTTTGACGGAGCTTTTGGTTAAGGTGCCCTGTTCCGCCTCAAAAAGAATATCATTTATGTATTTCTCCGCCAACCTTCGTTGTTGTGGGTCAATGAGACTTTTCAACTTTGCTTTCCAAATTTTTCCAATGGGATATTCATCGTCTTTAGTTAGATCTTCACGCGCCATGGATAATAGCTGCTTATCCTGGTTTCCAGTAGCTTTCCTTTTGTTGCTTTCTCAGTTCAATCAGTGCCTTCTTTTTGTTGCATGCCTTCAGAACGCTGAAACAATAGGAAACAGATCAATGAATTAAATGCTTTGTTTTTTTAGATACCATTAACCGAAGACGAATGGGAGAAAATAGCAAAGGACTTTGGGGCAAAGTGGCAATTTTGGAACTGCCTTGGGGCAATAGACGGAAAACACGTTCACATTATTAAACCAGTGAATTCCGGATCAAGGAACTATAATTACAAGGGCACCCACAGCATCGTTTTGATGGCGATTGTAGATGCTAATTATAATTTTATAATGGTTGATGTTGGCACTAATGGACGGGTATCGGATGGAGGAGTTCTTTACAATACCGATTTTTGGGAAATGTTCCAAAACAATCGGTTGAATATTCCTGATGCCTGAAAACTGCCAAATACCGACGAAATATTTCCTTAAAGCTATAATCACCTGAAAAGGCCACCGTTGTTGTTTTAGCCTGGCTGTATCTACACAATTTTTTAATGAAAACAGCAAATACAAATAATTATTATAATAACATATTAAATGTAGAAAACAAGGAAACAGGGGACGTCGTTATTGGCACAGACAGATCCGAACATACATTGAATGGGCTTTGTTTAGGATCATATCGAAATGCATCAAAAAACGCTAAGCAAGTTAGGGAACGCTTTAGGAACTACTTAAATAAAGAGGTGCAAGTGGATTGGCAAAGAAAAATATTGAATTTAATTTAATCGAAATAGGTATTTTGGTTTGTTTAAAAAATGTAAAATGTAACTTTCCTGTTCCAATAAAACACTATTTACTTACCTCATTTTATTTTATTGAGCTTCTTCCTTTCTCCGGAATTTCAACATCTGCTAAAAACTGAGTTCAAAAAATATCCACGAACTGGATTCATACACACTTTCAGCACTACTACCAGTGCGCTTAGAGTCTTTTATTTTCTTCAATTCCTTCCTGTAGTTAATACGTAGTGTATTAATTTGCTTTTTCACATCTTCAGTAGTGGCTTGTGCCTTTAAACGTACATAAATTTGAAGCAAAGCTTCGTATCCGCGTCTTTTTTGTCTCGATCGGAATACTCTTTCAATGTGATATACCACAACTCTGGCATTGATTTATAAGCTGCAATAAACCTCTTTAATGTTGATTTTCTTGTTTCTTCTTCTTCAGAAGATATGCTGGATGAAGGTGACCCTACTGGAGACTGCATCGATTCCATGATGCCTCGATGACTTCACTTGAAATACTGAATTACTTTACTTTACTGCGCTCGGACGATCAATATTTTCATCAGTATTTTGACTCCGCCTAAATACTTTTAGGACCACGAAAGTATTATCAGTATACTGAAAGTCCATCAGTATTTGCCCTCATACGATCAGTACTATTGTCAGTATTTCGAAATACTGTTAGTAATACTGATCGTGTGAGGGCCACTTAACTCTGTTTTGTTAAAAAAAAAGTGAGTCTCACCTATAAACCAAAAAATATTCCAGCTGCTTATTTTGGGATTCTTTTAAGAAATATACATATTACATATATCACTCTCTGTCCTACATATATAGTTGTCGTTATACGTTTATTTTCATCTAACTTAAACTATTGACAATTGATGTAAGGAAGAGTTAAACAATAGGGACTTTTCCTTATAAAGAAATTTGTCCAACAAAAACTATTGAAGTCATAAAAAGTTACGTTAAATACAATGGTTTGGAATGAACAACTTCAAACCCCTGGAAAATTTAAAAATTGAATAAAATCTCTGCAAAAAATAAAAACTATATGTGTGTCAAATATCAGGAATATCGATTAAAACAAAAAATAGCGCAAAAACTATATTTGCAGTGCCTGGCATATATAAAAAAATTATCCCTGATTCCTGTAAGATATATAAAATTACTCTAGAAATTACGTCCAATTCGTAAAAATAAAAAATATCATTTCGAAAACGTGAAAACACTTGTCTTGAAACCTGGAAAACCTAAGAAATGAAGTCTAATGAAAAAAGACTTAAAAATCCTAAAATAAAATTAAAAATTAATTCGAAGGTTTTTTACATCAATCGAGAAATAACATTTACAGTGTTTGAATGAAAAAAGGGTGTCAAATTCCTGAAATCAATATCAAATTACTCCAGAAATATTAATAATCTTAAAAAATACGCCTTGCAATGCAAAAAAATACGTAAAATGACGCCTTTTTAATTTTTTTCTTATATCTGCTACACATAAATTCCAGAAAGACAAAAAATATTTTTTCGAAATCCATAATCGGATAAATAAATCAGACTGTGTTATGGAAAATTAAATATATCAAGTACTTATAGTCTAAAAATTTCTTGAGTTTCTTAAATATTTGAAATCAAAGTTCTTAGTTTTTGAGTTACTTCTGCTGTATATAAATTCCAGTTTAAATCTCTGTGGAATACGTATTGACTTAGTCTCTGCAATAGCTTTGTTATCATAATTAATATAAGATCCAATTTTTAGTGATCCTGAAGTATAGGAAGAAAATGGCAGATATTTGGTTTTTGAGGAATTTAGAGATTTTATTCTTTTCAAACTTACTGTTTTAATGTTGCCCACGAGTCGCTCGAGTAGAGAATGTCAGTGTCGTCAGCACAGCTAACAATTTGTCTTTGTAGGATGAGTTTTAGAAGACCATCCACATAAAATAAACACGAGTGCGCTCAAAACCATTTCCTGAGCCACAAGTAATAGTTAAAAACGAACTTTGTACATTGTTAATCTGAACCGAGTGTTTTCTATTACTTAGGTAGCTCGTAATTAATCTATAAACAGGTTCTTGAATGCCATAATTTTTAAGTTTTTCCAGTAAGATCCTATGGTCAACAAATGCCTTCTAGAGAATGATGAATAAAGCGAAGGCTTGAATTGTGCAAAGCATCTTGCAAATCAGATGTTAATTTTAAAGTAGCAGTGGATCTTTATTGGACAAGGCTGAATACTTTGTTCTAAAAACCTTGACAATATTAATTAAAAGTGCAATAAATATAAAGTTACTTACATTTTCTTTTAAGTCGTTTTGATGTTTAGGTCTAACTGTTGCTATTTTAAGGCAATCTAGAAAAAATTCTCTTTTAAAACCAATATTTAATATATACGCAAAAGGTTTTGATATTTAATTTTTTCGAAATTGCAAAATTTCGGATCTTATACCGTCACACGCAGTATTTTGAATAATATTTGACTCTTATGTATTATAAGGTAAAGAAGTTGAAGTTTGCCAATTTTTCACTCATTAAAATGTCCTGATATATTTTTACTGCCTCTTAAGACTGTGCCGGACTCCAATGTGATCTTGTTGATAGTTTTGTCATTGTAATTTTTGTTATTGCAAATATTATTTACACAATTCTATATACGTATAACATAATTGAACATAAATTACACTTTAATAAAAATTTCAGGGTTGACTGTCTTAGCAATTGATATAAATGTTCTAGAATCTTTTATTAGAGCCAGAATTG
The DNA here is from genome assembly GCF_022605725.1 of Anthonomus grandis grandis. Classification (NCBI taxonomy): domain Eukaryota; kingdom Metazoa; phylum Arthropoda; class Insecta; order Coleoptera; family Curculionidae; genus Anthonomus; species Anthonomus grandis. Next base: position 18,619,438 of record NC_065556.1, on the reverse strand, counting down.
TGGCATAGACACCCCATAAAAACTAATTTTTCAATAAAAGGACAAATGAGACATTAAAGCATATATTTTCATTTCCCATGAACCCTCAAGTAATTAAGTATCAAAACGCCAAGGTGAATCAATAATATAAAAGCTGACCGTCTTGCAGATTATTTAAAAAACAATCTGCCAGTCATTATGTGTTTTAATACAAAAGGAAAGACGTTAAAACAAAAGAAAAAACACGCCAATGTCTATTTTTAAAAGGGAATCCTTTAGTGATTTAATTTCAGAAAAAATAAAACTTTTTCGAAAAAATTAATTAATTGATTCAAGAAACAATATAGAAGTACAAAAAAAATTAAGACAGTTAACAAAACATTAAATTTATACGTAGTATATTTGTAGAGACTAAAGTCGAAGCAAATATCCGTATGTCTCAAATTATTAGACGTTTGTCATAGTAAAAAAATTATTTGCAAAACTAGACTGTTATAAAAGTGATTGATCACTGACTGGTAAATAATGTGTCGAAAAACAAAAAGCATCAACGCTGAATTACATACAAATGGTTTAATTTTGAGTATAAAAAATAGAGATAAAATGAGCGCAAAATTACTACAAAACTTTATTAAGAAACACAACGAAAGGTATAAAACATATAAAAATAATCTTATAAGACTAATTGAAAAATATAAAAATAACTATGATAAAAATAAGATTGACACAGCGGGGCACAATCTTCAAAATATATATATAAACTCATATCAGACACCGCAAACAACATTCAACACGAAAAGTATAACACATCGGCACCCATTTTAAGTAAGTAAATCGAGTTCATTTACAGGCTTAAAATCGTTAACAAATTTTTGCAATAATTTCTTGATCAATGTTAGGGTAAATATGTTAGTTCAAATACCGGAACCTAATAATAAGCACAAACTAGCTAGTAATCAGGTAACGTCATTATATCGAAATACTTCAAAAAATTTGTAGTTTTAAAGGCAAGACAGCCTTGGTATTCACAGAATTACTGTAAAGATGGCAAAAAATAAACACTTACAGTTAGTTAACAGTCTGGTTCATAAAATAATAATCCTAATTTTTAAATGTAGGCCATTTCCAGATTAATTTAAATATCGGTAACTACCCCTATACTCTTATATAAGTCAAGCGATCGAACCAAGGTTACCAATTCAAATAAAATTAGCGTGCAGACTTTTGGACTTTTCACAATCAAACTCAGTCTTGTCAACAAATCAGTATGGATTCTTAATTGAATACATCAAATGCCCTCCATCGCTTGATAAAGCAAATCATTAATAAATTTGATAATAATGAAAAATGTATAGGACTCTGGACCTGGTGAAGGCATTTAATAGCGTGCTCCACTTCCTACTTTTGGATATTCTGAAGAGAAATGGGGTTAGGGGTCCTGTGTTGGATGTCTTTAAAAGCTATTTTCATGGAAAAGTACAATATACAAAAGTATAAGATACATTAAGTAATGCATTAAACATCATAATTTCGGTCCAATATCGTTTTTGATTTATATAAATAGTTTAGCTACTTTAAAACTAGAAAACTGAACTATTATATCTTCAACAGATGACACCAGCATAATTTTCTCAGTAGTCATGGAGTATGAAGTAAGGCAACATATTATTGCTGGTCTCCATCATATCTAAATATGGTTAAACACATTTACGTAAATTTTAATAAAGCTAGTTATATTGCGTTTTTAATTATCATGGCAAATTGTCATTCTTTTTATCCCATACAAGTCAAAGATTCAAATAAAATGGTCAAAAAAGCTATACAATTTCGATATTTATGTGTTGTCATTGTCATCAATTCTGAGTCACAAGCTCTAAGATTGGCATCAATGATTCGGTAATTAGTGTATACATTTTATATATTAAGAAATATTTTGACTATCGGTATATAGAACTAATACTATATGCCTTGCTCAATAAAAAAATGTAACTCAATTTAATTCAATTCAATAACCGCTTATTCAACATACATATAAATAAAGCACAATACTTAAAATTGCTGTATGAATATACGGCAGAAAATAAAGTAATTAATTTTAACATAATTTTGCGCAACAATAGTAAAGGTGAGGTAGTAAAGGTAAGTATTTAAGGCATAAAGGCTCATGTTTTAGTCTCCCATGTGTGACATTACATACATATCATGCTTTATTCGACTTATTATAACTTATTATAAAACTAATACACAATCATAACATATTTACAAAAAGTTACAATCTATCCAAAAAAAATCCTAATTAAAAAAAAGACATAAAAAATACGTTAAAATAGATATATACTAAATAACCTATCTAAGCTATTCGCTAAAACTTTGACGACAAACAAAACAAATAAAAGCTGCGTAAATAGAAAAACAAGAATCGAGCAAGTACATCCAATTTCTTAGCCCTTAACTACTTCGAAACTAGATTACTTAAACTCTCTTAAAAGTTTTTTTACGTAATTATAACACTATTCTTTTGTATGTATGGTGAATTTTAATTTAGTTAATACTATTTGCTCTTGTATTTCCTTTATTATTTGGTAGATTTAGGAATTCTTTTTTTTTTGTAAGTTGTAAGAATGAGGCCTTGTAAGACATCTCTTTTTTGAAGGATTTGAGTGGTCATATGTCAGAACGAATATCAAGATGGTAAATTAGTTTAATTATTCTTTTTTGCGCAATAATAAGTGATTTTGTGGAGTTGTGATAAGTGCCTCTCCATTCCGTATAAAAGATCTGACTCTACGAGAGCAAAGTACACTGATCTTAGAGTATGCACATCTGTAATTTTAGACAATATATAAGAAAAAAGTAGAAAAGTGAACTTAATTTTTTATTAAGATTTGAATATATATGTTTCACCGTAGGTGTCTGTCTGTCTTCAATGATTCTTAAATTCTTGTTGTATTCTCAGATAAAGTGGAAACATTATTTGCGAATGGAACGTAAACTGTCGTTTTTAAATTCACTGTAACTAGATTCAGATCAAACCGGTGTACAATTTTTCTGAGATTAAAATGAATTTTTTGTTCTATTTCACAACAAAAAAACACTGTTCCCTGAGGTACTCCAAATTTAATTACAATAATGAACTGGTTTTATTATCAATGTGTACTTTTTGCTTTCTTTGATAAAGGTAACTCTCCAAGAGAGGCAGTACTGGACCCCAAATACCTATTTCTTCCAGTCTTGTCAAAAGCGGGTGATGATAATGTTTGCTGTTATTTTTAATTTTTGTAACCTTTTCTTATTAATATTTTTCTTTTGCTTTCTTAACGAGAATATTAATTTCGTTTATACATTTTATATCTATTGCAGTATATAGGTTGAAAATATATAGTTTCTAATAAAATTTTTCGTATGAGATAAATTCTTTTTGAATACCGCTTAGTCGATTTAGTTTGTAAAGTTGCATGGATAATATAGTAGGATAATGGTCTGAAATTTTAGAATGCATTATATGCGGAAAAACCATATTTAGGTCATTATTAGTTAAAAATTATTATTAAAAATTCCTTAATTATTGCATATGCGGGTATTTAGTCATCTATGTGCTGTATTTATTTTGTACTATTTTTATTTTGTAATTTTTAATTATTATAATCTGCTAAGCGCTTTCGGTCTGTTAGAGCATCTTCAAATCGAGGTTTAAAATAACAGAAAAAACGGAAAACTAGTATACATATTTAAAAAATAATTAAAAACTGAGAATGAGGTGTTTACATTCACATTGGTAGACAATATAGAATTCAGTAGACAATATAGATCACCAGAATATGAGGTTTTTTTACAGCATCATATTCTGGTGATCAGGTGATTAGTTGAGTGTATTTGGTAATTTTTATAATTAATACTTTTTATTTAAACAGCAGCAAGGTATTTGCAAAGGTATTAAGCCACTGCTATTTATATTTATTTTAAATCCAATGTACCGAAATTTACCAGATTAATTGATTAATATATTTTTTTTGTAAAAGATACATAGATTTAATAAATATGGTAGGGATACGGTACAGTTATGCTGTATTTTCCAAATAAACTAATAAATAAAATACCTCTATACCTACTACACCACTGTCGTCTAGAGAAACCGGACAATCATGCAATCAAAGTCCGGCAGAAGCGCGTGCCGCATGCCGTCGGCGGCCCTTCATATTTGACCTTGACGCTGCCCCCCCAACCACCGCCAAAGCCGGCCTCTCATTAGCACAAATCATTTCGACGGCTGTACCTCCCCCCACTTTCCGTTTTGGGGTCATTTATTGGCCCCCTCCCCACCCCATATCACAACGTGGGGGGAAACCGCAATCCGAAGCTGTTCTTAGCTTCACAGGTCGCGACGACGCGGCCCGTCAGCTTTCGTAGCTGTGTTGTGAATTCCAAGACAATTTTTGAGTGTTTTCGCGCTACTTTCTAGTTAAGTGTCAAACAATATTAATAATATTTTTAAATAAACCTAATAATTAGTTATAATGTTTTTTTGCAATTTTTATTTTAATAATATACTATAATTTAGGGTTTTTAAATTTGCCTATAAGATTTTCTTTTTAACTTTTAATTTTCTTTAGAACTATAGTTTTATTTTTAGGCCTTAATTTAATTTAAAAAGATATTATAGCTTTAATTTAATATATTTTTTTAACTACTAATAGCTATATACTCTATAGATTCCCAAGTGTTGTGATTTAAACATTTTATAGTCAAATGTTGGATTTTGAGTTTGGTGAAGACACTCCTTTTGCTGTTGTGACAGTACCTAATATGGTAAGAAATTGTCAGTTATATTATGCATAACTTAAATGGGTATAAATGACACCTTACTAAACAGCTTAATGTTTACTGCTTTCAGGAAATGAAATAAGTTCTTTGACGTTAATTTATAACATTTTAAGTGACAGTTCCAAATATAGTAAGGACAGCTATAAGCCATAATTTAAATAAGTAGAAATTATGCTTAATGTATTTTTTTTAATCTGCTAAATGTGTTTTAAATCATAAATTGAATAAAATTAAATAAAGAAGAGAGAAAATACAATTAACAAAATACGTCAACGCACATGCCCAAAATCTAGGAATATAAAAATATTTCTATACATTCCAAGAAATAGTCCATCTTTTCTCAAAGAGACCGGCTTACATTAAATAGTAATGAAATAAACTAAAGAAGAAGCAGTGTATAAGAAGCTTACTGTTTCTGTTTCTTTTTACAGTGGATATGATGATGCCTAGTATCGGCGAAACACGTGTAATCCTTTGACTTATTTATTACTATTTCTATACATTGTAATTATTTTTATTTTACGTTTAAATAATAGGTAAAATACTTAGAATATTAGACTAAGTGATTTCTTTGAAAACTGAATTCTGTGTATTATAAATTCACGAAAACTCTACAAAAAGCACCGTTGAAACAATTGTTTTTGGTGTTAAAGTACAATTTCGAAATTAGAAAATTGTGCGCGCCAGTCTAAGGCATGTTAATATGTTGGTCATGGTCAGGAAAGTTCATGGCCCTCATTATATTTGTCGGCCCGATGTTGAAGGTTCGAATCCATAGGTGAATTTAAGGAAAAAAGTTTAGATTCTGTCCTAATCCTCTCCTGTAGTTAAACTTTTGATTTAACTACAGGTTGTTTCAACTATATGCAAAAATTATCTGTTTTCCTTCAATTGTAGAAGATATTTTTATAACTGTGACTAAAACTAACCTTTTCTTTATTGTTTCTAAATCTTTTTTTATGATTTCTACGCGGATTTTGAAGTTAGTTTGTTAGTCGGAAGAAAACTGCCCTATGGCTATTTTCTCATTTCACTGGAGAGTACTAGTGGATTGTATTTACTTGGTTTTTATCATCGAAGGATTATAGCTTATATGGCGCTGAACCCTTTAACTCAATAAATGAAACAAACTTGTATAATATAAAATATGCTCATTTATTAGATCAAAACATGGGAGAATGGAACAGTTGTTCAGTAGGACAGCTGTAAACAATAGATTACTTTTGCTGTCTTTACGTATACTTAACCTTATTTACACTAATGCTTACTTCTTAGCAGGTAACTTCACTCACTTCTTACTAGCTAATTACTTAAATTCTAATCACAATGGATTCAGTAACTTAATTGTATCAACACCCGACGACCGAAGTCATAACTAGAAACATTTATACTCATAAAGATAGGCTTCAATTGGGTTCTGAGTATAAGAGCATTTACGGATCTTCACTAGATCACTAAGAGTGTAAAGATAGAGACCCGTTTTTGGGTTATTAGGGATTATGGACCTAAACTTGGTCGCTAAAGGTGTAAAGAGAGAGACAAAGGCGAAAACCCGTCTTGGGTATTAGGTATATTTTTTAATAAAGTACCTCACAATTGAACAATAGCAACTCAATAATAATTTGTGCATAAATATCAAGTTGCACAAAAACACACGAGAACGTTTTTTTTCATAAAATACAAAATATTAAATAATTGCAAATTCTTGAATTAAAACAAAAATATATTTTTACATACTTCAAATGTCTAAAAAACAATAAAAAAAAGGAGTCTAAAATACATTGGAAATAATTTCATAAATTCAATTTATAAAATTATTTATAGGAAAATGTTTAAGCAGTAAATGGTTTATTTTGAGGATCTTAATTATAAGTAATTTCATAAATAATAAAGGTTAAAAATTATAATTACTTTCTTTTAAATAATTATAAAGTATATACTTACATCTTCTTAAATTATATAGAATATGAACAAAAAATATTAAAAATAACTTTACTTTACTTTTTCTATTTATTTTGTTTATTTTGACAAACCTATCAAAAAATATATATTCTTTTATATATGTTAAAAAAGATTTTGATATTTTTATTGGACAACTACATATGTTTATAAACGTATTATATTTTTTAAAAATATTTTTGTAAAATAAAATAAATTATACTAAATATTTATAAATCACACTAAAAATAATACAAATTAATTTTTTATTTGAATTTTGGTAGTTTAGTAAAGTTTACGTATTATTCTATTCTTAAAATAGTTATATTAATTTGTTAATGTCTTTCAGGTAGTTAAAGCTATTTGCAATTATAATTTCAAGTTTAAAAAAAAAATTGCGCCCCTGTTTCAAACCAAACTGCCTGGAATAAATCAGAAATGACGAAAAAAAAAAATTAACTCAAGTCTCTGGAACATATCAGATCTTCTTCCAGCATAGAAGGGAAAATTTGGGAACATCACAGAAATTATTTTATATGTTTGGAATAATTTAAGCGACTTTGAGCACCTGAAAATTAATTTAAGTAACTGGAACAAATTAGCAATAATTTCTGTTCCCGGAAAATCATAAAAATTAACTTAGGTGGGAAGAAAAGTTATTTTAACTACCCGACTAGACCTGAACCACAGATGCAAATCCGCACTGCGGAGCTATTTACATCTGTGCCTGAACTAGCTTGCAACTGCATGGGAATTACCAGAAACTAGTTGTGTTTAGTACCGGAAAAAATCATAAAAAAAAATACTTTAACGGCCTGAAATAGATAAAAATGACCTTATGAAAAAATACACTTTTCTCCAGCAAAGATTTGTACAGGGGGAGCTACAGAAGATGTCACTACTGGACAGCTCAAATATACTTTGTTCAAAATTGTACACATTTCTCAACGATGACGAATTTTGATATTTCCGCAAAACAAAACACCACAAATTTGCGACCTAAATTATAATAGGCCGGTCAAAGAGAAACATTTAATACAAACTAAAAAAAATGCAAGAAATGCTATAAAAAATTTATAGAAATTAACCATTATAATTTCAAAATACAAATTTTAACTTTTTTTACATTTTAGGTTTGATTAAAGTCAATCTTATCAGTTTGAGCAAAGATGATAATTAAATTCTTATTTTAATAATTATTTTAGTTTCACTTTCCTCCATATCCAACCCAACCACAAACCAAATTATAAATCCTAGACCGTAAAAAAAACAAACATTTAATATTTTCATATTTCTCAGTAATATCCAATAAATATTTAAAAATTGTTCCAGGCGGCAAGTTATGGAAAGAAAAACGGAATCTGGTACGCAGCTCCAGGGGGACAGGGCTGGAGCAAAGCTACCAGTCGAAAAGCCTCCATAGTTGAAAACGACGCGCCTCCACCAGGAGGCGGCGCGATCAAACCCAGCTCAGGACGAGTCATTAGAATCATTAACAATATGGACCATACAGTTCAGGTATTATATAATTATAAATATAAAATAATAACATATAATTCAATGAGCTTGTAAGGACAGCTCACAACGATGCGACAGGAGGCTTACTATACTTTGCTATACTTTTTCCACAACGTTTATACCGACACTAAAATCACTTACATAACATACTCCAGGACACACAAATCTTTTTAAATTTTATTACTCAATTTATATTAATTTTTGGCTTTTCGGCTTGTTCTTTTTTAGAAAATACAAAATTTCCATTACAACCAAACCCGTGAGCAATGAATCAAAATAATTACTCACGAGCTAAGTAATATTTAAAATAGGCCTAATATTATTAAACTGCCGCAAAAAAAAATCTTTAGGTGTATGCATACAAAAATCTATATTAAGGATTTTATTAACCAGTAATGGTGTCGATTGACTTAAAGGTCCCAAATATAAAAAAGTAATAGCAATATTCCGTTCAAACAAAAATCAAAATATGCTCAAGAATATTCGTTACAAATCTTGTTTTGAATCCAAACTAATTTAAATAAAACTAGAAATATTTGAAAAAATAAATTGCATAAATAAGACAACAGACCTTAAATTAACTAGACTTCAATTTAAATGCAGAAATTCTTAAAATGGGTGCTATTGTATAGTAAGGCCTCTAGCCACGCACAAAGACGTATTTAATAATATTTTTTAAAAAGTACAAAATAAGCTCTATAAATAATATTTTGTACTATTTGTCACTCAGTTATTTATTAAAATTGTATTCAACTTATGTTATGTGCTAGGCTAGAAGAGCTATGCACCAGGAGTTTTCCATAAAATGAAGTTTTCAGAGTTCTTTAATCATTTTCTGCTTTTATATAATTTTACAGTCATTTCTTAAATTTATAGTATAAAGATTTGGAATATACAAATTAAGTACCTAATAAATCTTGCTATTAAAAAAAACTTATGTCTATTACTAACTTATGCACTATTTTTATACAGTTCTAATATTGTTACTTTTTCCCCTCTTCCCCTTACGTTTTGCTGCCAGCCTGTGCTTGTATTGCTTACCCTGATATATTTCAATTTTTTTTTCAAAATTATAATTTTTTCTTTTATTCTGTGAATTATTGTATTGTACAATATAATAAATCAGGTAAAATTCCGTATTTCAAGAATGCATCACGCGTAATTCCTTGCTAAGGTTTTACTCTGGAACGGTTTTCCTACAAGCGAGATGCCCTCCTATTTGCCTATTTTATCAAATTAGATTATGTCAAATATCCGTTACCCTTTTTTTTGGTAAACAAACGTTTTTTCTTTATTTTTTAATTTCTAAAATCGGCTTATTCATGACCTTGAAAAGCCTTGCTTCACTAAGAATTAGTAAAACGTTTCAATTTCAATTGAAAAAATTGAATGGTGGTGCGAGATCTCTGGCCTTAGTAGAAACTTTTAAAAAGTACAAAATAAGTTCTCCAAATATGTGTCGTTTATTTCTATATGAAAATTGAATAATAAGACCTCATGTATCATCAGAGGAGTTACGTAGCAGAAGTTTTCAGTAGAATTTATCAAATGATTAAAAGTTCTTTTACCATTTTATCCTTTAATGGAATTTTAGGGTCCCTTATTACACTAGATTTAAATTGCAATTCTTTTTTGTTTGATAAATATATTTGACGAAATTTTAGGGCCTAACACAAAACTCTTTTGGCCCTGATGGTATTCCACCAGTAAGGGTTTGGATCACCTTTTTAATCTTTGCTTGGCAACAGGCAGATATTTTAACAGTAATTCAGAAAAATAGTGATTCAATTGATATTTATAACTATCGAGGTGTGTGTTATTAAACCTGTAATTCCTAAGCTGTTTGACAAGTTGTTTTCTACACATTTTTTATGGCACTCTAAGCGATTGCTTAGTGATCATCAGCACGGTTTTTCTCAGGGTGATTTTTTCAGATCTACGATGACTAACTTGTTGACTTACCAGTATGATTTTATTGGTGCTTTTGAGGGGTCTGTACAGGTTGATATACTGCGTGTATACAGACTTCCTAAAGGCCTTTGATAAGTTTGGTGACGATCATCTGATTAGGAAGTTTGGGGATATGGGCCTTGGTGAGACTTTGGTCGTACCCAGTTGGAGATAAACAATCAAGTTCCTAATGGTATTGAAGTATCTTCAGGGTTCGCATCATTTTAATAACTTGTTCATAAGAAATTTAAGTGATGTAATTGTACATTCAAAGTTTATTGGTGACTTTAAACTGTAAAAACCCATTGGGTGATATCTTCATGCTAAGCTACTTCAATTGGATTTAAATAATATTTTTCGTAATTATTACATATTTCGTAGTTAATGGTATACTTTAATCTACTTTCCTTATATTCTGTTATATTTGGGTGTAGCTTTAGAAATGATTATTCGCTCTGATTTAGGTTTATGAAATTTTATTTTGATATATCTTTTCTTGCAATTCTAATATTATTTTTGTAAATTGGCTCTGCCGTATATTAAAATAAATAAGTAAATAAATAGGTCTCGCATCACTAAGAACTAAGAAGAGGTTTCAATTTTATTCCAAAAGTTCTGATAATGGGGAAAATTGAATATTGGTTGAGAAACCTCTGACCACACACAAGACGTTTTTAGTACAAATTTTTAAGAGCTGCAAAATATACTTTCATTAATATATACTGTTTGTCACTTATTAAAATTGTACTAAAAAGGCCTTATGCATGCCCAGAGACGTCGCATTACTAAGATCGCTCTAATATCTAGTAGTAGCTAGTAATGAGCATTGCTGTTTTTACTTTTAAGGGGCAAACATACATTACACTTAAAAAAATAAACATTTGTCACCCTCTATCTCAAAAATTAATTAGAGATTTAATGATCATAGCCACAAGGAATCTAAATACAAACTCTGGTGATCATGGAAATAGGATACTAAGATCCAGCCTTCTCAAGGCTCCTCGGTCGTAAATCTGCGAAAGTCTTGCAATATAGCTACTTGGAATGTTAGGAGTTTATATCAATTTGAAAAAATACATAATGCAATCAAAGAAATGGATCGACTAAATATAGATATACCAGGCATTGGCGACGTACAATGGTCCGATGCCGGAAAGATAATGGCAGGCAATAAAACCATATACCATTCAGGAATTTAACACGATTCACACCGATATAGAATGGGCATATTTTTTAACAAAGATATCAACCAATCGGTAATAAATTTGGCTCCATATTCAAATAGAATTTAAATAATTAATATAGAATTTAAATAATTAACCAGTTAAACACAGGTAATAAAGAGGTGAATATCATACAAGTTTATGCTCCAACCACTGACAAACCACATAAGGACATAGAAAGCTTTTATGAAGATTTAGATAATGCCCTAAAATCTGCTAATACACAAGATCTGCTATGACTATGACAACTATAATGGGAGACTTTAATGCAAATATACAGGGGGGATACAGAATGCACAGGTAGTTATGAACTGGAAGTTAAGAATGAAAGGAGAGATAAGCCTACTGAATTCTACGAAACAACGATTTAGTAATACCAAACACATTGTTCAAATTACCTAAACGCAGACATGGAGATCGCCAGCAGATAAAGAGGGAGAGATCGCAGGAAACCAAATTGACTTTATCTTGATTAGACAAAGATATAAAAACGCACATACCCAAGTGCCACTAAAGAGTCAGACCATAATGGCGCAGTAACTAAAATTAGGATTAGAATAAAACAAATAAAAAAAATCAGAATATACTCAACTCAGACCAAGAGACACAAAAACAAAACAACGTTTGACGGAGGAAATCAACAAAGAACTAAAAAATATAAAAGAAAGAATTCTCCGAAACCCTGATATATAAAACAATAAGTAAAAGTCAAAAGGTTAACACCAAAAACAAACAAAAAAACAATGGATGATAGAGGAAATCTTGGAATTTCTTGGATAGTTCAAAAACAGAAATGATATGAAATATAGAGATATAAAAGCAAATAAAAAATAAAATTAAACAGCCAAAGGGAAAACGGTTAAAAAAACTATCTGAAGAGATAGAGAAGTATTAGAAAAAATATGACAGTTTTAATATAGGAAAGCAGTAGGCCCGGATCAGATTCCAGAACAATATCCTTAATAACTCACAGACTCAAGGTATTTTTAAAAGTAATACATGGACGCATTAATAAGAAACTAGAAGAAGGAACTGATGAGAGTCAGGATGGGTTCAGAAACTGACTAAGTATCAAAGAGGCATAGTGTGCACTAAATGCATTAGCACAGACATGAATGTTATGCATGTCTGTTACGATGAGTTCGAAAAGGTCTTCTATAAGCTTAAGACTAGTCAAAATTCGTAGAACAAAAAAACATTAACAAAGGCTTAAGAATAATAACAAATTTTTACTGGAATCAACCCGCCCAAATAAAAGTGGACAAAGTTCGTACAAAATGGACATAATGGAAAATAGTGCATGCATTAAGATAGGGATGTAGTATGTCATCCCTGATCTTTAATGTACACAATAAATTAATTTTTGAAGAAACACTACTATCTGAAGATGAAGGAATAATAATACATGGAACAGTAATAAATCGCATAAGATTTGCGGATGACATAGAATTTGGGAAAGAATATGAAGTAATTAGCACCATAAAAGCAAGAAATTTACAATATCTCTGACATATAATGAGAAGACGGAGATATGAGTTTAAACTAATTATGCAAGGAAAGATAAAGGGAAAAGAAGCATTGGTAGAAGAAGAGTTTTATGGTTGAGAAAGTTAAGGGATTACCGTCAGCTCAATAGTCCCCTTTAGAATAGCGGCAAAAAAAGTAAAAATAACAAAAATGATATTCAACCTCCGATAGGAGATGGCACCCAAAAAAGAGATCTCAAGAATCTCCCAAGGAAAAGAAGGTTATAATCACAACCAAAATGGAAGTATACAGTGAAGTTTACAGTTTTGAAACTAAATAAAGTCTGAACATTAGTCTAATTAGACGGATATTTTACAATCAAATTTTTAAAGCAAAGACAATTTTTGTGCTTCATACTTAGATTAATAGATACCTGAGTCGTATTCAATCAAAAATAATGCTACTTGCAAATATTGGTACCGGTTAAGTATACCTTTAACACATAAAAACTCTTAAACGTCCGGACTAATTGCCGCTCAGATCAAAGAAAATAAATTAACCTTGACGGCAACTATACATATAAATGACTTTGACGTAAGTCGTTACAATCATACCGAGAAAATATAAATAGACCTACAAATTTTGAACGTCATAAAGCAATTGTTAAATAAAAAACTTCCACTTCTATTAAAATAACACGAAAATCAACACACGCGTTGGATATTTGCATTATTTTTCAGAAAATCGAGCCAATTTTGTAACGAAGTATGACCGCATGCCCTGGCCCTTTGCATATTAACATCATGCAAGAATGTAACCCGACACGTACCGGTATGGCCGCAACGTTTACCGGGTGTTCCATATCCTTAAATAAGTGATTTCGCCTCGAAATCGAAGGGCTTAAGTAGGTCTAGGTAAATATAGGGAAATTATGTTGTTAAACTTACCTTTATCTTTATATCTTGGCCCGTAAAGACTTTAAACGAGCCTCTTATCGGTTTATAATTAACCAGTTTAAAGTGATGTCTGGATTGTTCTGTTGAAAACTGAAGGATTTATTGAAATTTTATGGCCAAAATTTTCATTCTAAATAATGAATATTTGAAAAGGTCAAACTTAATTACTTACCAATACAATGTAAATTTAATACATCACACGATAGAGTTTATTCATGAAATGCTACCAACATTTTATGTTTCCGGGAAAGTTTGCTAATTGTAATAAGATATTCTGGAAATTGTCTTTGCTAAAAGTGCGCTTTAAGTTATACCCTGTGTTAAGTCGTTTTGATGTTGGTTCAAACTGTATGCATTTAAACATTCCGTACATGTATTTGGCACCTAGGCCCACGCCATTGGTCAATTTTAAATTTTAAGCAAATCAGGTGAGACGTGCGAAATCCGCGTACACAATGTAATAATCGTATTAATTGTGTAAGTGCATTACCTGTAATCACGAGGTGACTGATTTCTCGACGCCATGGATGATACAATAAATTTGCCATCTCAATTTAAATATTTCAAAATATCAGCAGGAAAATATAGAGCAAATTTATTAAATGAGACTGATGCAAAAGAGTGGATGAAAGAATACGTTTTTTGACAAATTTTAACTGGAGAGTGGTTAGTGCCAAAAAGAACATTACTTATTACATTTGCAAGTAAGTATTTAGTTATGTTTTTGTTTGTTGTTCTACCTTGTAGCAATGCGCAAAATACATCGATGTTTCCAAAACATTAATATTTTCTTTTTGATTATCAATTTTTTCTTAAAAAAAGAAAGGGTTTAGTTGCTTTTTTTATATTAGTTCGCGCATAATTTATTTTACTGTCATATATATCTATTTTTATATAGTGAACACGAAACTAGTTTTTAAAACGTTTATTAAACCGAAGGTAAATTGGCATGTCAAGGGGAAGCAAGAAAAGGCCATTGGGTCATCCAGCAAGTGGGGAATCTGTCAAAAGAACTTAATTTGTATAAGTAAATAATAAAGTAAATATTTGTATAACTTTAAGTATTATTTGTTGTTCTTAAAAGTATATTTTGTCAGTTTTTAGGCTTTCATTTTACGTTATAAACTTAACATATATTTCCACTTACGCTTTTCGTTTGTTTCTTTTTGTTTTCCCTAGAAAAGATACTAACTCAAACAAATTATTGGTATATATTTGTGTTTGTGATCTCAAATTCGAACTGGCATTACTGTGTTACTGTGATTTACACGATGCCAGTAACTGGCGCCAGTCTCACTGGCACGCCAGCGCTGGTATCGTATAGACACTATTCTGTGCCAGTCCAGTGCTGGCCAACTGCACTGGCGAGAATAGAGGGTTCGCCTATTATTCATGCCAGTCGATTTCACCTCCATGTCCCGCAACACCCGCGCCAGTGCTTAGGCAGCGTCTAAACACGTTGCCACCAGTCAGTAGCATACTTAGGAAGGCTGTCTTGAAAGTTGAATTATTTAGTTTATTTTTTGTAATTATTTCTGGGTGTTTTTGAAAAAATGGCCCGTAAGTTTAGTGCAGATGAAACTTTAAAGCTTGTTCAATTGTATAGAGAGCATGAATGTCTATGGAATATTCGATGCCAGGAATATAAAAACAAACAAAACTGAACATCGGCTCTTCAACAAATTCGGACCGAAATTGGTATCGAAGGTATTACGATTGAGGACATAAAAAATAAGATAAAAAGTATTAGAAATACTTACTATTTAGAAGTCGATAAAATCGAGAAATCTACTAGATCTGGCCCTGGGGGAAATGTCTATATACCGAGAGTAACATGGTTTGAGGAATTAAATTCCTTTATCAAAAATGTGGCAGTAAGACGAAGAACAACGGTAAGAAAAATAATATATATATTTATAAGTTTAGTTTAACATTATTTACTATTTTTATAATACTATATGTGACCAAATTGCCACGGAACACTATCGTCGTCCATAAAAAAAATCTTATATTTATCTCTTTTTTCTCTAGCAATATTTGCTGAATGATTATTTCCTTGATTCGAGATACTTTTTAAGGGAGTTATTTCATGCCTCCATAAGCCTGGTATAATATTTTCATCTTGATCTTCCCTATCTATACAAGTTGCAGTGATATAGTATTTTGATTTTTTTCTTAGCGAGTTATGTAGTGCAAGTTGTAAAAATGATTGCATCTACCGTATTCAAGTTAGTTGGTTTTGCCTTTTCAAAAATACGAAACCGACGACTATACGTCTGGCACGTGATAGCCTGTAATTAAATATTTTTTCTTCTGCACTAAGGTTAACGCCTGGATATGGTTTTAATAAATATGTCTTAAGCGGAAATGCTGCATCTCCAACAATAACTCCATCTTCAGGTAACAGGCCATTTTCTTGTTGCTCGTGAATTGAACAGTTTTTGAAAACACCAACATCTGATGCATTGCCACTTGCGCCAACGTTTATGTATGAAAAACAGTAGTTGTGATCAACAATAGCTAACAATATGATGCTGCTTGCTTTTTATAGTTAAAAAATTCACTTCCACTATTAGAGGGAGCTCTGATTTCTACATGTTTTCCATCTATTGAGCCATAACACGTTGGAAAATTCCATTTTGTATTAAAGCCCGCCTTAATGGTTTTCCATTCCTCTTCTGTATTTGGCATCTAAAAAATGAAATAACATGATTAGATATTTTTTCTTTTTGTAACCTATTGAAATTACAGTTTTGTTAATATATTTTGTTCTTTTATTTGCAGGATAACATAGAAAATGTCGAAGAAAACCCTATCAACGACATGAAACGTTCAGTTTTACCAAGCTCGGAAAATAGGTGTCAGGTTGCTCCGGCAGTAACATCATCCGCGGAGAATGAATCATGCGCAGAAAAACGGCCACTTACTACAGCATCTCTAAAATCTAAGCGCAGCAAACTCTCAAAAATGTCTTCATTAAGTGACGATTTAAAAAACATGGAAGAAATAGAACATGACGTATTTGGAAAGAGTGTATCAGCTCAATTAAAGAAATTATCCGAAGAACAAGCAATAATTACTCAAGAAAAAATACAGAGCATATTAACTCAATGCAGACTTGCTGATATAAAAGCCAAGAAACCTAATTCCGCATATTTTAATATTCAGCAACCGGTGCAATCAAACATGCCCTCTCAAGCGTATACCAGCGTCCAATATCAGCAGTCAAGCTACCAGCCAGCATTATACTGTCCCTCACCAGAAATCAGTACAACAGGCACTACAAGTTCTTCTTCGGCTTCTCGCTACAACGATGATTTTTCCCCAATTTCATATCACAATGATAGCCTGGACGAAAGCACACAAGCCAGTGATATAATAGCGACTGCTTTGAGAAATATGTAATGTAAATTATTCCGAATATATTAAACATACTTTACCTTAATAAATTGTTTTAATGCTCTAAAAATTGTCCGACACACTTCTGGTATTAACTGTGATATAGCAGAATTGGAAACACGATAAAAGTGACTTATGCTTCGGTAAGACATTCCTGTAGCTAAATATTTCAACGTTATTTCTAACTTTATTTTTGCGGGTAGTGCATCTCTCATTATGGTGTCTTGACGCTGAATAAAGTGTTCTATGAGAGAAAGTAACTTGTCAAAATTTTCGGCTGAAAGTCGTAACGCCAATCTGTACTCAGAGGGATCTTCCAATCTAAGCTGTTTTAACAGCAAAGTCGAACCTCCTGTTATTGATCTCTCACTGATCCATTTTCTCACCCATAGTCGCTTCTTTTTTTTCAATTCTTCATCTAACATATTACTCAATTCATCTTTTAGTAACATAATCACGGTTCTTATTGTTCTTTTCTTGAAAAGTTCAATTCTACTGGCTTGCCAGTGAGCCAGTGAGACTGGCATCATGTAAATCGGCCTTTACGCGTTTTTGGCATCAATTTCCATTCCGTTTGCATAGTATTCTTCAATTTGTCTAAGTAAAGAATACTATGCAAACTTATAGTTGATGTCAACCCAGAGCAAAACCAATCCGATGAAACTTGTCTAAAACCATGATGCTAAAGCGGCCGTAATAATATCTCATGGTTGACACAGTCAAAAGCCTTTAACAGGTCACAAAAGCTGACTTGTAGTAGTGACTGATAATAACTGTAATAATGACTTGTAATAGCTGAGAGAGTTTATATAAAGGACGAAATTCTTGGATGTTATGAATGATCCGAATGATGTTTCTTCGATGATTTATTAACTGTCTTTGTTAGAATAAATAATGTATAAATTAGGTAAATTCCATATACTACCGAAAGCGTTGATACTTTGTCTACATTGTGTGTGTGGGTTTGAATTTCATGGGTAAGCTAAAACTGCCATAAGAATCATATAAAATAAAGAGTAAAATATAAGATCACGTTCGCGAATGTTTAACAAACGACATAGATTTTATGCCTGACAAATGCAAGACAATTACTTTGTACCACTTAAGAACTTCATTTAACTTTTAATATGATACCAATCAGCCAGTGTTATCTCTAAAAATGTAATTTGTCAAGTATGTGGAACGAGATACATTATTTCAGTTTTCTCAACGTTTTGACTCATTAATAGCTTCTAACATTCAATGAAATAGGTAATAGTGTGGGTATCTTTCATTAGTCGAACCACCCAGGACATGTGACCTCTATAAGGTTATAGAAATCCATTACAAATATCTCACATTGTGTGACAAGTATCACGTTTATTTTCAACATTTAGCTTTTTAGCGGTGTATCTGCTATTCGTTGCTTTCTTCTGCGATACCTTCAATCCAAACCTAATACATATATGAAAATGTGCCTCGTTTCTCAAACGTTTTATGTTTAGTGTTGTATTTGTGAGATCCATTGAGTTACCCAAGTCAGTTCTTTTTAGTATTGAATCTACATTTTGATTAAGATCACATCAGTTATGCTCCAAGTTTTGCAATTCGATCATTGTTGCTCTTTACATAGTTCTTGCTCTTTAAGTTCAAATCTCCATTTTCGATATATTCTTCATAACCTGTTAAGCTCTAAGAGGAATTAGATCTCCATTTTGGAGGAAGATTATATGGCAAATCGCAGGAGGAAAAAAGTCTACATGGTACATCGTGGAGTCTCCCTATGCATACGAATTTCATTTGGGTGATATCAGGTAGAACAGGACTTATATATACTATATTTGATAAGGCCTAATTTTGTAGCTAATATTTCCTCCATAGAGTATTATTTAATTTTATCATGAATATCCTCATCGTCATTAACTTCTTTATTGTTCACTTCTCATTCTATGAACTACAGAAATGAATTCTTTTTCAGCACCTCAGCTCATTGAATCAGTTCAGTGATTGCAATGGCTTATTGTCTTTATCTAGAGCAACTTTTTAGTTGAACACTAGATCACTGTAACTCGGTCGATTCTAGTAAGACGTTTTTTTGAATTCTTATTATCCTTCCTGAGTAATTGCGAGTTCAAAAGTTATACTGCTGTAACCACATTCGGACTTAATCAAGCAGGTGACCCCTGAAGAAGTAATTATAGAATATAGTAATCCCAAATCATCTTAGATAAACCTAAATTATTCTTCTTTGATTCTATTGCCACCAATATATTTTAATAATCCTGGAAGATCTCATCGTTCTTTTAAGGTCATACAAGACTCATTACCCTCTCTTAACTAATAAAACTATTCAAAACAAATCTCGTCTAATAAAAACTTCTTCTTTTAGTGTAGGGTACTGCTTAACCTTCGTACCTCACAACCTTTCGAAGAGGTTCTAGAAGACTTAGGACAAGTATTAAAAATGAACGGAGCAAAAAGGATGTACACCGTTTCCGGACAAGAAGTTAGAAGCTTTTCCCAATTGCGAAATGAATTCGCTGATGTGGATACCTTCTATTTGGGTGCAATATTACATTAAAATATCTATTTTATTTACTAAAATATTACATTACTAGGAATAGGGTCCGTAGGGCCAGTAGCAAATCCAGGCGTGATGCTGTCTCCAGTCAGAAGAGGTCGTTCCAGAGTGGTTCAGACTGCGGTGGTAGAAGATCTCAGTAAACAACGAAGGGCTAGAAGTAAGAGTAGACCCAGAGCCCTTTACGCCCCTGAGAGTGAAATTGTTAGAACTAACGGTGAGAAATTTGAATTTAACAGTCGTTTGGCTGACTTCTTTGTTAGCAATGCACATGCTTTCTACTTCAGATTATACCTTATTGGAAGTGCTAAAAGAAGAACCTGTTAGGGTAACTATTAAGGGCCTAAGAAGAACATTTTATCCCCCAATTCATCATGCTCCTATGGATAATTCACCTCCAGAGAAAAAGATGATGCTTGAATGGGTGTATCCTTTGTCACATCTATCAACTTAAAGACACTATTGTCATATTATTAATAATTTCCTTAACTATTCCTGTAGATATGGCTATAGAGGTACAGATTCCAGAAGGAACTTATGGGTATTACCCACAGGGGAGCTTCTTTATTTTGTAGCAGCTGTAGCAGTAATGTTTGACAGAGATGAAGAAACTCAAAGGCACTATATTGGACATACCGAAGATATTCAATGGTAAGAGATGTATTTTATATTTATCTTCAAACTAACTAAATATCTGATTCTAGTATGGACTTGCATCCATCGAGAGAGATGGTTGCCTCAGGACAAAGAGCTGGAAGAAACAGGAAAACTCAGGCACACATTCGCATCTGGAGCACGGAAACTTTACAGACCCTTTATGTCTTTGGTATGGGGGAGTTTGATATTGGGGTTGCTGCTGTTGCTTTTTCACAACTTGTAAGTTCTCTTAATGAAAATTTCAATCAGATTGTAGCATTGTTCCTTTTAGAATGGCGGCAGTTATGTGCTTGGTGTGGATGCTGGAAGAGAAAGTATTTTATCAGTTTGGCAATGGCAATGGGGACATCTTTTGGGAAAAGTTGCTGTAAGTAATAAGGAACTTAACAGGGGATGGTTTATTATTTAATATATTTCTCGAAATAATAGACGCTTCAAGAAGAACTCACTGGGGCAGCATTTCATCCTTTGGATGATAATTTGATGATTACCCATGGAAAGGGACATTTGACTTTTTGGAACAGGAGAAAGGATGGATTTTTTGAAAGGACTGATATTATTAAGCCAGTAAGTGTAATTTTGTTTAAAAAAATTCTCAATGTGCTACAAAGAGAGCCATCTATTGAATTAAAAAGAAACGCTTCCATTATTGATTTTTATTATAGCAAGAGAAGCTTGTGCTATATTCATTTCACTTTATATGTATTCTTAAATATTATAGGTGGAGCTTGTATCGTAAATTGATTTTCGTTATATTGCATATAAGTTAGTTTCATTTTTATTTTAGCCATCTAGAACTTTAGTCACCTCACTCCAGTTTGAACAAGATGGCGATGTGATCACTGGAGATAGTGATGGATTTATTACTATATACAGGTAGGAATAAACTAGGAATTCGATATGATATCTATGATTTAAATATATAAACCACATAATAGTCAGAGGTGATCTCATCACCACTAATTTAAGCAGATAGTTGACTCAATTGAAAATTAACTGCCTCCTGCAAGGGGTGGGGACTCTGCTGCAGCAGAGGTCTATTGTGATAGGATTTACTAGTCTTTTGGGCAACTAGGAGCTGAAAAGTTTTCTTAAACTTTGTCAGTTTTATTAGGCATTAAGGTCAGTAATGCTACAGTACTTCTGTTCTATTTATCATGCAATCCACTGAGGCCAGTAATTATCAATTCCTTTTATGAAGAAAGAATAATTTATTCAATTATCTCAAAAACCACATCACACATTCACCATGCACGCATCCACTCTTGGATCCTCTGACTGCAGGAATATCCAGTACTATAGTCACCCAGGGGCTGGCAACTGAGAAAAAACTAGCAGCTATAGACATATTGGTGAAGAGACCAGCGTCTGATCCCCGCAGTATGCAGAAAGTGCATCTGGCACTACAAATTGAATAGATTCTCTTGTATTATCATAGTAACTTGATCAGACTAGAATATCTGCTTGTTGAGCATGAATTATACGCGAGACTTTCTACGAGTAGAATACTTCGCTCGATTGCATAAGTTTGCAAAACTCTAGCCTGCTTGGATTTAAAAAAACAGGATAAAGTAGGGTTTATATGGAGTCTAAGAAAAATATAGAGAAAACGAGCAGATCCAGGTAATCCATTAAGACAGGATCTTATTTTATTCTTGAAAATCTGACCATGCAAGTTTCCAGTATTCTGGTCATATGAGTGGTAGAAACTAAAAAAAAGCTGTATTCCTGACCATCATCTGATCGCCACAGTATACAGAAAGTGCCTCAGCTACTATATATTTATATATTTATATATAAATATATAAATTTTTACATTATCTGATCCTATGATCAAAACATCTGATCCTTTCAGTATCCGACAATCTACACTAGCCTCTTCACTTAAGACTTCTATGATGGAAATCTTGGATCTTTTGAATTCACCTATGACACACCAACAATTTAGCCTAACTTAGTTTTGTTGCTGAGATACCAAGCAACCTAATTAGGCACAGGAGATTTTCTACAAGCAGAATAACCCATTGATGTAAAAGCTCATTTCGTTGATGAATTGAAACATTTAAAGTCTTTTGATCATTTTGGGGTTGGAAACCGACAAAAAGTCGCATTCTTAGACATTTAGATGAAGACATCTGATTCACACAGTATCCAAAAAACCTACACACATAAATAGCTATTACAACACCGACTCTTTGGAACTCTAATTCTGGATGTTAGTAAATGTTGTTCTAGTGATCTAGAATAACATTTACTAACAACTTATTCAGGGCTGTTTACTTCACACTGTTAAGACTGGCGATGCCTTGGACGCTTCGAATCTACTAATGACATTGTTATCAGTGTGCCAGCATCTAGAGGTACTTGTCAATAGCTTAGCTTGTCAATCAACAAAGCTCTGGTCGCTGAATTAGTTGAGGTACCACAGCAACCTAATTAGAAACAGGAGATTTTCTATAAGTAAAGTAATCCATTGATATATGAGCTGATTCCTTTGCTGAAATCCATTTAGTTAAGCAAGCTTAAAATATTGTGGTCATTTTAAGGTTGGAAACCGACGTAAATTTTCATTCTTGCATATCTTAGTGAAGAGATCAACTCTTAGTCTACAGTATCCAAAAAGCTACTTATATTAACCTATAATAACTACTTTGCTGCACTGATTCTAGAAGTTGGTAAAAGTTAATATAGTGATCTAATGGATACCACCTCCCAAAGCCAGATGGTTACCACATCTCTTCACTCAACGTGTCTAAATATGCAATTTGTATGTCTTTTTGAGCTAATTTTTTGAATGCTGAGATGTCCAAGAATTTTCAAATGTCAGATAATGCTTTTTAGAGAGGCTGAATGAAGGGATTTACTGTTACTAGGTTCAGTGGATCCGTCATTGGTCTGACACTAAATCACAAAAAGAAACTATAGACTTTCCTTGTACTATTTTGGCACGTACTTAGTAATAACTATTATTTTATAACTAAATATTTTTAGTGTTGATGCCGATGGTGCCTACTTTGTACGAACAGAATACGAAGCTCACAACAAAGGAGTCGGTGCATTAGTTATGCTCTCTGAAGGTACTCTTCTCTCAGGTGGTGAGAAAGACCGAAGAATAGCAGCATGGGATTCTTTGCAGAACTATAAAAAAATTACCGATGCAAAAGTAAGATGACTTAATAAAAATTTTAAAGATCCTCAATGCTTGTTTTTAGTTACCGGATCTTTTTGGAGGTGTCCGATCAATTTATCCTCAAAGACCAGGCAGAAACGATGGAAATATTTACGTGGGCACAACCAAGAACAACATCTTAGAAGGTTCATTACAACGGAGATTTAACCAGGTATAGAAACTCCTTCATATATTCGAATAAAACGGGTGTATATTTATAAAAATTTTCTCTTTGGTCTAGCCGTGTGAAACTTTCGTGAGGCAAGAGGTGTTAAGGGGCGGCTTAGCCCGTGAAACTAGCAAATTCATATCCCGCGTTAAAGAGTACGAAAGACCTCATTTTAGACAGGTTAGATTCACTGCCAATGTGCCCGCAAATCACCTCCATTTGTTACCACCAGTGGCTCATGTTGTAATAATATGCCGCATGAATTGCCGCAAGCCTTCGACACCATTCAGCTACGTCACCGGATATATTCTTAAAAAATATTTAATTCCTTGCAATAACGTGTAGTTTAATAGAGTTATCTTTTTTTAGGTCGTGTTTGGACACGGCAGACAACTGTGGGGACTTGCAGTACATCCTGACGATGAAATATTTGCTACCGCCGGACATGATAAGAATATCGCCCTGTGGAGGAAAAATAAACTAATATGGACAACACAAGTAATATCTTATTTTAAATATTTGAATATATGAAACTTACAATTATGAATATTTTAGGTGTCGTTTGAATGTGTCTCCTTGACATTCCATCCGTTTGGAGTTGCAATAGCAGCTGGAAGTACCGAGGGGCACTTGCTTATATTAAACTCCGAGACTGGACAGATTGTCAATACAATTCGTGTATGTGGATCACCTTTGAATTGCGTGGCGTTCAATCCTAGTAAGCATATTACATAACGATAATCACCATATAATATTGGAACAGCATCATATTTTAAAAGCAGTTCTTTTTTTCTAGTAATATAAATCATCACTTCACCATTCTTATTATTATCACTTTTTCTTCATTAAGATGAGTATTATGAGCTGAAAAAAGTTTTCATTTCCAAATACTTTTGCTCCATAGAGCATTTTTGGACCATCAGTTTTGAACACTACGATTCGAATAGACTGTTAGATCCCAGAATTCCCAGAGGATCTCTTTTCCCGAATTTGAAGTTAAGGATTTAATTAATATCCCATGATTCAACATCAGTTTTATACAGGATAAGTGCTATTTTTTCATAGGATTCCATCCCAATCTGAAGCTACAGATTAGAATGGAATATCTTCAACAATTACTAAGTACTGAGATGTGGTAGGTGTAAAATAGCTTTTATCCTGCAATGTGTAAGCGTAGATCCAAAACTATAGAATTTGAAGCCAAACTGCTATTTGTATCTCCTGGGATTTCTCATAATATTTTTGACCATTTCTTACACCATGTTTAACCATCAACAGTATATATAAAACTCATTTGCATTTTTAAGTATTAAAACTAATGAAGTGTTTGATTTCTTTCAAAGAGATAAAAACAAAAGATGATCTCTTCAAATAAAGTAGAAAGGAGATAACAGAGATCTCCTTTGGGATGGATCCTTTATTTCAACATCATTTTTATTATTGTAGATGCCATGTGCTTGACTGTCTTTTTTCATATAATATTATGGTCCTGTATGGTATGAGGAGATCTTTAATGGAAAAGTCATTGATGGCAGTTGTAGATTTTGTAAGGAAGCTAGTCTTTGTGTTACTTTTGCCTTACTTATATTTCACCCTTTGAGTAAGCACACCTTAGAGACATTGTCTTTAAACTGAATTGGTCCAGAATCCTGGCAACTTGAGAAGCCAGATGCTCCAATAACGAAATCAGCTCTTATCTCAATGGGTTACTTTGCTCGTAGAAAATTCGATTTACCTAAACAAGCTGAGTTGGTAGAAGTAAGCAGCTGAGGCGCTGATGAAAAGTCATTTGTATATAGAGTGTTTCTCTAGACTAGATATTAATAGGGTTGAATATCCTCAAATGCTATTATAATCATTGCTAGGTGGTTAAGAGCGATAACAGAAATCAAGAGACATAGCAGAATATTTAGCTATGTTAAGTTTTCGTTTGTTATCCTGTAGGTTACCCTGTAACTAATACCCTTTATTAATTTCAAAACTTGCCGTCTCGAATATTTTGAAATATGAAGATTTAAATTTAGACGAATGTCCCTAAGTGTTGTATATAACAGTTTTTAAAACATCCGGCATTTCTCTTGAATCCGCAATTGAATGTATTCTGATCGGTTAATCCAAATTAATCGATATACATGCAAAGTTAGTTCTCACTTAGTTTCACTCGCATTCCCAATCGATCTATATAATGCAGTTATTTTCTAATTTCGCAGAATGAATAAAATTCAACTTAATGTAGAGGACAGGGCTAAGGCTGTTATGTATAAGGTTTACATGATAAATCCATCATGCCCCTATGAGAGTTTCCAGACGAACATATCCTTGGGAATATCTGGTCTGAGAGATTTTGTGTCGTTGGACAAACTATCAGTATTTCCCAAATATTTGAACTTAATTTAACTAAGTGCTGAGCATTTTTCAATAACAGTGGTTGGCAGCTTCTTCCTCCTTATAACACCAAAATTACTTGACGGATTGTTCGGATTATTTGGCGTGTGGATAGGAACCTCAAGTGGCAGTGCCCTACTAGAAAATGCGTCACTACCCGGATTTCGCACTTTAGACATAGTGTTACGTGGGTTTCATATTTCGAGATTGTCTTTCTGAAGAAACAGACTCTTTAGTGATGGCACATATGACAATGATAGGTTCGCAATATCCCAGTCTAGGGAATTAAAAGCCAGCTTCTTTAAAAGCATTACCGTTGTAATGTAATAATTGTAATAAGTTGATAGTTACCCAAACAAGCTGAATCCTACAGCATTTCTTCACCAGTTCTTACAGAGCCTTTATACACTCCAGCTGTTAGATTCAGAGGACTGTGTTGCAGTGTCCGCATTTTAGTATAGCAAATACTTAACTTGGAAGATATTATCATGCTCCCCCAGTGAGCAGGCCCTGCTGGGATGCCACCACAAAAACCTGCACTAACTTTATCGTTCATTTTAAAGCTGTGAACAAAATGGCCCTTTCACTTAATAATGCAGGCCAATTGGTGCCCTGCAACTCCTTTCTAAGGTCACAAAGCCCTTGACTAGTAAACTGTCACAATTACCATATAGTAGCTCTCCATCAGAAGAAGAGGACCTTCTTGTACGGCCTAAAGATCAAGGATCATCAAAGATTATATGTTAATGTGTACCCCATTTATCATGGTCGAATAGTAATGTAAGGTCCAGGGGCAGATGGTTCAACAGAGCTTCAAGAGGTCTAAATCGCACAGTTTTTGTAATGCTGAGTCATGCGAGTCGTTAGACTCAATCCAGTTACACTCATATTTTTAATTTATCTATACAAGACCACCAAACTATAAACCCCATTAAAATACTACTGTAACATTAATTTGGAATTATTTTGATAATTTAAGTCTGTAGTTTAATTTTGCCTAATCTATTAACTCATTGGACAGTTCAAGAAACGGCAATTCAAAATATTTTTTTCCCATTTATTAAAATTCTCTCATGACTGCCTTTGCCTCCAGCAAAGATTCCAGCAAATTGCTTGTGACAATGGAATAAGAAAGCGAACGAGAAAACACGTCAATCAATCAAAATCCCCTTTTTATATTCGGGGTGAAATCCACTGGGATAAGTCTCGAACTTTATAGCTGTCTGGCCCTTATTTTTTTGGAAAAGTTGCACATAAATAGCCTTTTTTTAGGTAAAAAAAAATCATATTTTTTTAGGTGGTGACCTGATTTCTATAGCATCCCAAAACGGCAGCATCTACCTCTTTAGAGTAAGCAGAGACGGATTTTCATACAAAAAATCGAATAAAATCAGGGGGTCTCAGCCCTTGATGCAAATGGATTGGAGTTCTGATAGCAGTTATTTGCAAACTGTGACTGCGGACTATGATTTAGCGTTCTGTAAGGCTTGATAATTTATTGAATCAGATTTAATAAATTTATGGGAATATAAATTTTAGGGGATGTAAAAACTCTTTCTCCGGAGAAAAGTCCTATTGCTATGAAAGATGTTAAATGGTATACGCACAATTCTACCGTAGGATTTATGGTATCAGGTACGTATAATCGTATTTTTTACATTCTTTTTAAATATGGATTATTACTATAAAAATGATGAAATGTTGGACAGTACTAAGAAAAAATAAATAGGAAACACAAAGAGAAAGAATAAGAAGACAAATAATAAAAAAGAGCCGGAAAAGTTGGTCGAATAGCAACAAATAGCCAAGCCTAGACAAATGTAAAATAAGAACTTAAAAACACAAAATCTAACCAATATAGAAAAGGATAGATGCAAGGCCAACTTAAAAACAAAAACAGAAACAAAAAATATTAATATTGCGGAATTTTTTAATGATAATATGAGATTTTATTCGGTTATTTTTAAACCTGTTTATTCTTCTATACAACATTAATTAAATGAACTTCGTAATATTGTCAATAATAATCAATGAAGAATAACTCAATATGTCAATGGGTAACTAAAAATGCTTCGGTCATCCTCCACTAAATTAAGTGGAAGCATTTTTTAGTTACCTATTGTCAATCTATTGTATTATTTTACAGTCAACGTCTAAAAATAATATTTCCAATATATCCTTCAAAAAGCATCCAATTACACACACCTAAATATAGGCCAAAATATCAAATTTATGAGCGACGACTACACAATACCAATTTCCTGTTCCAAATAGCGCATTTCTGAATGTCGATAATTCCAAATTTGATTGATACCATTAACATAGCTCGAATATCTATTTTCGATTACGCGTCAAATGTCAAATAAATCCTATTTAATGTTTATTCGAAGCCAGAAAATGGTTAAAGTTACAAAATAAAATCCCTAAAGGGGTAAATATTTACTTATTTGGGTGCGGTATTAAAAAAGCCTTTTAACTTTTAGGTATATGGAACAACCGATTTTATCCTATGACATCCCTTATAAGTACAGTCTGTCGCTCAGCAGCTCATGATTTGCTGATCACAGGTGACACCGATGGATATCTAAGACTTTTTAGGTATTTTATTAGTTATTATTTTACTCTAAGTATGTAAATCGATTATGTTGTGAACGATGCATAAGACCGTAAACATAAACATGGGTTATGTTTTATAGATATCCTTGCCTGAGCCCCAAAGCAGAATATAATGAAGAAAAAGTCTACAGCGGCACCGTAGCCTGTACCAGGTTCCTGTTTAATGATAGAAATATTGTTACGGTTGGTGGTACTGATGCCGCTTTAATGCTATGGCAGTTAACAGAAGAATAGGTAAGAAATTTTTTTATTTTGTTCTTTTTTTTTTAATTTCTACAAAAGTTGGTTTAATGATAAAGTTTGTAACAATTTTTTTTAACCAGAAAGGTATATTAATACTTGGAATATCCAGAAAAAATCTTAAGTCTTTTTGCTCATCTGTTTTCATACCAAAATGAGATTTTTAATATCCTGGATGCTCCTGAAAGTTATCAAATTAAGCGGGCTGATCAGGGAATAAATAAATCAGCTACTAGGTACTAGGTACTACTGCTAAGTAATAGTTTCCTCCTTTCGGTATAAGTGTGATCTCATTGAAGCTCTCAATCTCCTTCATTCAAATATCAGATACTGCTAAACTATAGAATAAATAGAGCTTTGGGAGTACCTATCTAGAAGAAAAATTTCCAGCAAAGTCTGAGTCTCTAAAGATTAGGTCATCTTTATCTTCTATCCAATTACTAAATACAAAACCTTAATATTTTTGACGTTGATTGCCATTTTTTGCACCATAGCATTTATGGCTTCTATATTAGCAACATCTCGGGCTTCAAAAGACAGACAAAGGAAGAGCTCTGAAACAGAAATTAAACAAAACAAGACAAAAAGAAAACACAGAGATGATCAAATACTCTGAAAATAAGAGAAGCTATGGTATGTTAAACTGTAATAGCCACTATAATTGGTTATAGTTCTATTACATATAGGAAGAAGCTGGGAAAAAATAAAGAGCAAAGAAGACTTAGGAGAAGAAGAAAATCAGAAGCGACAAAAGAGAATAAGGCAAGAGTCATCTTTCTTGGAGGTCTGCCATATGAAGGACTTTAGCGTTAGTTATTATTTTTCTCTAAGAATTTTCATGTACTAGCTCCTTACTTATCTTTTGAAATTTTTCTCATTAGCTACATATTCTATGGCTTAGAGTAGAAAAGAATAAGGTAAGAATAGAAAAAGAGGTCCCAGTTTCAAGAGATGTAGATCGTGAGATGCATCTTTTCTATTAGAGACCAGCAAATACATACTATACTATATTAAAAATAAGTGTGAAGTACTTTAAGAAATTGTCTTATTTATTAGCTCTAAATTTACCATTTATCAGCTAAGTGAAGGATAGATAGAAAAATGAATATATTCAAGTAAGGGTTCAAAGGGACTAAAATCACTGAAAACTTTTGTGTTGATGACGAACAGTAAGGAGAAGAAGTTAAGCAAAGAGAAATTTAATTCTTCCATAAGAATATAAAAATCCCTTCTAAAAGAGATATTTTTTATATTAGTCAAGGGAAAGTATATCTGAGCTTAGTGTGGCCCACAATCTGCGTCTAAAGTTAAGAATGACAAGGACAAAAGAATAGAAAAGCTAATGTACTGAAGTTTCAAAAAAAAAAGAAGAACATCGGCGATCAAAAAAGAGACTTGTGATTTTACTGTAAGAATATGCTATTAACACTTTTTGTCTATAAAAGGTGCGCGGTCAGGTGGGGATCTACTTTCTTGATCCTTAACTTTCATCGACATTTTTTTAAAAGTGTTTTGGGAAATTGTTTGGTATATTAGCAGTAATATTGACCCTTTGCAGAAACCCACTTATGTAATAAAACAAGGGAAATTCTCTAAAAGGCTAAGAGAAGAAGAGCATCGAAGATCAGTGAAGTGAATTGTGATTCTGCTTTCAGGATAAGGAAGAGCACTATCACTAGGAGAAGCAAGAAGCTTGCTTAAAGAAGATGCTCATAAAGTAGTATTAGAGAATGAGGAATATTAATGCAGATAAGCAGAACTAACGATATAAAAAAGCCTCATCGCAGAACTTCCTGATTACTGATGATTCTCCTGATGATACTTGTTGGACCTTGATACCTACTTATGCTGAAGTACTTTGGAAATTTAAATCGTACATTAGATCCGTAGTTACAAATTTGCAAAAAAAAGATGTTTTGCTTTAGAAAAACATAGTGTGAGAAATAGAAACATTGATTTATTTTAAAAGGAATGCCAAGGAAAAAAGTAGGTATTTTTTTTTAAACAAAGACCATAATATATTGCAATATTGCTTAAATTTTGCCAATAGAAGATAGTATAAGTTAATATGTGTTCTGCTACTCTTCGACATCCCATGATATTTGTTATAACTTCTTGAGGACAGTTTTGGAATATAATTTTGTAGAATAACTTATTTTAAATCATTTTCTATACTCACGAAAAACATTTGGTATTTTTTTGAATAGCTGCTCCTACTTAATGTTTTATTCTTAAGCCAATAAGCTCCTATATTTTGAGTAATAGCAAAAAAAATTAAACGTGGTTTTCTACTCTGAACTTAACTCTACACTTTCACTGTTGAAAATCCAACCTTTGCAAGTTTTTACTCAACCCTACCTAGAGAACCTTATATGACTAATAAATTTTTGAACGGCTTGATATGCCCAACCTATTACAAAATAGATTAATATTCAGACAATAATGATGGATATTTGGGATAGTTGAGCCTGAGAAAAGAGGTTATTTAACTTCTAAAACTGGAAAATTAAACTCTACTAGTATAGCCTGGCACCGGATACAAATATTTGATCATGTCAAAGGCCTTCTGAATGTGGATATGTCAGGAATAAAAACTTTGGCTAAACCATCCGGATGTTAAGAGAATTCAGGCTTTATATGAAGATGAGTCACGCTAGCGTTCATTGAGACTATTGATATGATCAAGAAGAATGTTTCAATGAAGTTTCTGTTGTCAATAAAGGTGATCATATCCCAAATCTAAAACTTTATGTATGTATAAATGCCTGTATACATGTAAAAGGCCCTCTGAATATGGATATGTCAGGAATAAAGACTTTACTAAACCATCCAGATATTGAAACAGTTAAGTGGATTCAGATTTAAGATGAAGATAAACCACATTTGCGATCTTAAAGTGATGAGTGTTGATAAGGAAGCACATGATGGAGAAGCAGGTGCCAATGAACATGATGATAATATTTCCGACTATTAGTTTGGGAGTATCTATTAATAAGTTTGCTACTTTACTGTATCTATTTTTTATTTTTATATGACTTAATTCTCATGTATCTCAGAAATAAAAAATGTAGCTCAGTTATCTGGATATTAAAACAGTTAAGTCAATTTAGGCTTTAGATGCAGATGAGCTACACTTCTGATCATTCTTATTATGATGAGAGTGTTGATCAGGAAGCATATGACCAAGATAAATATTCCAATAAAGAATCTGTTGCTAATGAGAAAGATAATATCTCTAATTCAATAGTTTATTTAGAAATCTACTGGATTTAAATATTTGATTATTAAAGGCTTTTTAAATATGGATAAGTTAGGAATAAAAACTCTAGCTAAACCATCCAAATGTTGAAACAGGTAAGTGGATTCAAGTTTCAGATAAAGGTAAGCAATACTAGTGGCCATTGTTGTATGTGGTTATAAGGAAGAATATGACGTTGAAAAATGTACTAATAAAGACTATGGACGTAGTGTTGATGATTTGGCAGTATCTACTATCAATTTCACCCCTTTATTGTTGCTAAATTTTTTTATTGTTATTTTGGTTGATTAATATGCAATGCCAGGAATAAAAACTGTAGCTAAACCATCCGGATATTGAAACAGTTAAGTGTTTTCAGGCTTTAGGCTTTGTATTCATCGAGTATTGATTAGGAAGCATATGATCGAGAAGAAGATTCCAATAAAGATTTTATTGCCAATGAGCATAAAGATGATAGCTCTGACTAGAAACGTATTTTTGATGATTTGGCGGTATCTTTTAATGAGTTTGCTACTTTACTGTAGCTATTTTTTGTGTTGTTATATGATTATTATACGAAAACACCTGTATGACTAATAACATTCGGAAAGGGTGTATCTTTAATAAAATCAAAACTAATCCTAGGGCTTGTGGTAAAATAGCTTCTTTTTAATTTTCAGCATAGAGCTCCGGTATACCTTCCGGTTTTGGCGAACAGAGCGTACGTAAACAGATGGGAACAAGCCTCAAATTACCGCGATAGTTTCGACGAGGAGGTGGAAGACTTTTACAATTCCGACATGGACAGCGCGACTTTCGAAGTCTTGAATTTGCATTTTTGAGGAGAAGAGAAACTTTTGATGGTTCCTAAACCAGTTTTTGACATAATTTGTGGCGTTTAAAATCATCTTCACTGCCCCCCAGTATCGATATTTGTCATTTTTTTTAAAGCCATTATATATAGGACCACTTAGAGATTAAATGATATTTATACCAGACATCACCAGTGCCTTCCAAGAGAATTAACATTTTCTTCCAAGGGTCTTACCTTAGAGATATTCAATTTTTGCAAGTAGTTAGGATCGCTTTAATTAATTCAAAATGCACAAAACAACCATTGAAAAAGGTCATATTAATATTTATATTATTAAAATTGTTGTAAATACAGATTTTTTAAAAGAGCCCTATTAAGAAATAATTGAATACATTCATATACCTAATAAATAGCTTCTTGTCCTCTTGTCCAATTATACAATAGGCATTACTAAGAATACAAACAATTTATTAATAACAATTTAATATTTGTAATTGTAAATAAATCACTTGGAATTAGCGTTTACCAAAACTGCCATTAGTGTTAGTCTGTTTGGATTGTTGTAACTTTAGAACCAAATTGCTGACTCATTAAATCATTTTATCAATTTAAATTGGATTTTATTTATTTATTGATTTTTTTCCTCTTCGGTGATATGCTGATGATAAATAAGGTGAGTATTTTATTACCGGTATATTACCGGTTATCATTACATTCCTTGGCTATTTTACAACCATTGACGTAACAGTACATATCCATAGTATATAATATGATATACAGAACTAACTTAAATATTAAGATTATGCGTAATTTAAATATTAAGACCTCTAAAGAAATTTCAGAGCTTCCTCCCACCTTATGTGATGCCAATGCAATAAATAACTACTTTATAAATATTTCTAATCAATCTAACAACTGTCAAAATAGAATTAATTACTACTCTAGCAACAAATTTTTCTATCAAACATTTGTCTTAGTTAATCTAAATACCGTCTATGAAATATTTCGAAATATTCGGTCAAATACCTCAGGTTGCGATGGCATTTCGTTACAAATGCTTCACCTTTGTCTGCCACAGATTATTGACCATATAACAAATATTATAAATTCTTGTTTAGAATCAGGCTACTTTCCACTGCCTTGGCGTGTGTCAGTTGTGTGCCCCATACCCAAAATATGTAATCCCGAATCCCTACAGGACTTGCGCCCTATAAGTTTATTGCCAATAATATCGAAGATTTTGGAAAGAGTTGTCTATGCACAGCTTTCATTTTATCTTACTGATAATAACATACTTCCAACTAAACAGTCTGGCTTTAGAGAAGGATTCAGTACAGCTACCACCCTCTTGAACATCATAGACAACATAATAAGGGCTCTCGATAAAAAACTGGTCGTAACTTTAGTTGCCTTAGATTATTCAAAGGCTTTCGATGTAATCTATCATGACTTGTTAGTCGCCAAGTTAAAGTTTTATAATTGCAATAAAGTTGTTCTTCCTTTTTTTAAGTCTATCTCTGGAATCGTACTCAATAGTAAATCAATAACAATTACTCCGAAACACATAATTTCTAGAGTTCCTCACGGATCGACTCGACCTCTGGGACCTCTTTTATTCTTGCTATGTACTTCGGATCTTCCATTAGTCGTAAAGAGCTCTGAAGGTGTACCAGTACGCTGACGATACTCTGTTAATTCATTATTTCGATCCAGATGATATAGAACAAGCTTCTGAAAGTATAAATAGAGGCCTAAACTTAATCTTGCGCTACTCTAATTTTACTTTTTGCCAATAAAAATCGTCGTTCTAACGTTGAAAAATATGATAATAACCCCTTAGCTTTTGCTGAGAGCGCCAAGATTCTAGGTTTAACTAATGATTCTTCTTTAGGATTCCAAAGACATATCAGTGCTGCCTTGCAGAGGTGCACTTTATTTTAAATTTTAAAACAAGAAAATAACTCTCAGTCTCGTCAGTGTTATCCATTTTAAATTACTGTTTTATCGTTTACTATCCTTGTCTTGATAAAATAAACCAGTAGAAACTGCAACGTGTACAAAATACGTGTTGTCGATTTGTGTGTAATTTAAGAAAATTTGATCATGTGTCCATATATATCTATCGATTGCAGTGGCTAAAAATGTCATTCCTTTTTAAGTTTCAGTTTCTTACATTTATGTATCGACTCTATAAAAACCAAAAGCCAAAATATCTGTTAAAGAAATTAATTCCAAAAAATGCGATTCATGATAGAGATATAAGACTCTGACATTGCCACACCATAGTACAGCTCTTTTTTCACATTGCCGTAACAATTTATAATCGATTTAGACCTAATTTTTTAATTCCAATATCTCGCTTTAAAAGTGATTATAAAACTTTGTTCTTGGATGAACAATTGCATAATTCATTTTTTATTCTCTGCGGATTTACAAATGTATTTAATTAATTTTTTTTCTTTCAATTTGTTCTTTGGTTAATTTTTATATTACTACTACTGCTTGTTTGTCAAAACATTTGTAATTATTATTATTAAGGTTCAGAGATAAAAGCAGCTTTAGCTAATCTTCGCCTTTTTGGGCAAATGTAATGTAACGTGCATTTGATATCAAATAGACATATTTATTTATTTATTTTAACTAACCCAAATATGAAGCTTTAAAAAACCTTTTTCTGTAAATGTATAGACTGTCAGAATTTAATACCTACTCATACCATTTGTATCCTATTAGACAGGTTCTTCTTTTTTTCGTGCCATCTTTAATAAAGGTTAGCGATCACATTAGCAAATTCGTCTCTATATTGTCCTATTCTAAGGACTTGTTTGAGTTGGAGTAACTTGTACTTTTTATTTCTGAGCAAGTGGCCTAAGTATGCTGTTTTCTTTACTTTTATGATATGTAGTAACTCTCGCTTACCACCTATTCTCTGGAGTACTTCATCGTTCGTAATTCTCTTCGTCCAAGGTATACTCAGCATTCAGTCTATTCATCATGCCCACTTTTAACGCTCGATTCAATACCGTACAACGGGATTTAATGGACGCGCCAGTCTTACACGCATACGGATTAGGTGCCAGCATGAATAGAGAGGAATCGCTTCTATTGCACAAATCCTTACAGTGATTGCTCAATTCTAGTCCTTGTGTCTTTTCAATCCAGGAATCCAAATATTTAAAACGAATTACCATTTTTTGAACCTTGCCGTCTATTTGCAATGGAATTTCTGATTTTTGCTAAGTACCATTATCTTCATTTTTTTTACGTTGATCTTCATTCCATAGCGTGAGCATCCTCTTTGAACGCTATAAACATATTCTGAAGCTCAACGCCGTATCATCAGCATATCTTATGCTGATGGGGAAACCGTTATTATATTAACGGCTTCCCCATTTACTTTGATTTACTTGACAAATCTCTATTTTTGCAGACGTAGTATTCTTTCGTATTCTTACTTGATACCATTAAAGATTCCTTCTTAACTAGATATCTCTTCTATCGATTCGCACGTTGACAGGGGAGTATAGGAAGCCTTTATGTGGACCTCAAATGCCTTTTCAAAGTTAACAAATCATATGAATAGGCTCTTTTGCTGGTTGATGCATTTCTGAGCCAGAATTTGTAGGCTAAACTATGCTTCATCTGAATCCAAACTGGTCTCTCGAGATTACCCACCTATTCGCATTTCTCCCGAATTCGATTGTAAACATATCTGAGAAGGATCTTTAAGGCATTGTTTATTAGACTAATTAACCTAAAGTTGTTGCATTGATGAGTATTACCAGCTTTATAAATTTGGTTTGGTAGTTTTAGGAAGAGATCCAAGTTTCTTTCATCAATTAACCTAATAACTTCTGCATAAATATTATCGGGTTCTGGGCTCTTATTGTTCTTTAGTTGGTTAACAGCACGATTGTTGGTGGTTATTATCAAACAGTCTATCTGGTGCTTGTCGTATATTTGCTTAAGATATTTCCTTTATTTTTTTTGTTCAAGTTGAAACCATCATATTTTCGCTGTAAGCCTTTCAGTTCGTTACACCTTACCGCTGAATAATTTTAGAGAAACATCTATATTCGGTCGAGTTTTTATTTTTACATATTAGGTAGATAGCTAGTAAAAAAATCAACAGTGTTTCAGGATAGTTTATAGCAAGGCAGTCTGTGGTTAAGAAGGTCAAATACGTCACAAAAATTAATTAATATTGGAGCAGATCAATGTATATCGTCTAATACCTTTATGAGCGCGAAAGATGTGCTAAAATAAGACTAATATGATGCTTTTTATTTAAATAAATTGGGTGTAGAATTTTCTTAATATTTTTGAGAGTTCAGGGAATAACTATTAGTTCTCAGCAGACACACTTTTTTGATATTTAATTATGGATCAACTCAGTGCAACAGTTATGAATATGTATCAAAAAGGGATTAATCGCAGGGCATCAATGAGAATTCGACATTAATTAGGCAATGACAAGTAAAACATGTTAATAACTGGCAAATCTAAAATCCATGGAAATATTTTTATTTGGTGATCTAAACATAGACTTTGAACAAGTAGTTACGAGACCAATATTTATAAGGAAGTTTGGTCGTTTTCTAATGGAACTCTTCCTATGCGAAACTTAACCCTTATAGATCATGCGAGTTTTTTTATGCATAAGTCATTGCCTATAATTGAAAGTTTTATTAGTGTTGACGTTTTAAATGTTTTGCATAATATTTAGCAAAATAACAATTATAGAACATATTACAAAATATTTGTTAACTATGAAGTCATTATTCGCGCCCTGCAAGTTGTAGTGAAAACTATAATTCAATTATGCAGTATTTCACATCTAACACAACCCATTACAAAAAAAACATATAAATCTTTGTAGAAAGAATAGAGTGTCGTTTAATGATCCCGAGAATATAATTCGTAATGCAATGAAGAAAAATGATTATTTTTTTAAGATAAAATGTCAATATCCAGAATGTATATTCCTATAGAATATGCACAGAGTTGGACTGGCAAGTTAAAGTGTTCATAAAACACTCATATTTGACCAAAGAATTGGAAGAGTACATGGCAATTCAAGGAAAAGATGGTAAAGAAACAAAGAGAGGTAACAAGGCAAC
Organism: Anthonomus grandis grandis; assembly: GCF_022605725.1. Lineage (NCBI taxonomy): Eukaryota > Metazoa > Arthropoda > Insecta > Coleoptera > Curculionidae > Anthonomus > Anthonomus grandis. Next base: position 18,581,219 of record NC_065556.1, on the reverse strand, counting down.
AACATCGATTTGCTTTCCACTGAAAAAAGCACTATGGGGACAGCACTGAGATTGGAGAAAAACATGAATAAATAATTTATAAACATGGTGTTGATTTGCGGTCAGTGAAAAACTGTCGTAATCGTTTGATTCCTGTACGTTGCAAGGTAATAATTCAAGCTCTTAAAAACTGTTCCTATGGGTATTAAAATTGCCAAGGTAAACCTCTTATAAAAGGTGGTGACCAAAACTCAGCAGACAATTGTCGGCCAGTCTTAGTGTTACCGGTATTAAATCCGGTAAAATATTTAAAAGAAATATAAATGATATATTAGTGAAATTGCATCAATATGGCTTTCGCAAGATAGGAGAGACAATTTCTAAGGCAATTGGCTTAATACCCGACTTACAAAATAATTTAAATATTAAAAAAACGCAGCGATAGTGTCTCTTGACTTGCGAAAGGAATTAGATGCAGTTGATCTTGACATTTTGTTGAATAAAATGTTGAATAGGAAGCAACTTGTTTTTACTATTTACTTACAATATTGATAGTTTTACCTTAAATGTCACAGTTGACGTGCCCCAGGGCTTTATCCTAGGTCAAACCCTAGTCTTTGTTTATATGAACTCTTTGAAAGTTAAAAGACAAAATAAGATTATATGCTGATGATATTCTTTTGATTTAGCAGCTCTTTAATTGAGAGTATGAGGGAAAATATTAAACGTGGCCTAAGTTTCCTTGAAGAGTGGCTACTATTTCATAAATTTACCTTTAATGTAAAACAATCAGAATATATATATTGTTTTTTGGACGTCTTAAATAAAAATACTTGTGTTCTATTAAAAATCTTGAGCTTTGGATTAATGATATTCTAAATTGGAAACAACACATTGAAATTTAAAAACATAAATTGTATAGGTGTTTTATAACGACTTTTTTATACGGCGTCGAACATCTGCTAAGATCTATTTACTATTCTCTTCTTCACTGTCATATACAATATTTGACAAGTGTATGGTTTCCAACAGCTCAGTATTTAATAAAACCAATAGAATTTTACAAAATCGGGCAACTAAAAATATTTATAATTTACCAACTCGGTGAACAATTATGTCTTTGAGAATATTTATAATTAACAGATATTCGCTTATATTTATCAGGGTACAACACAAAGCAAGGACTTCCAATATTAGTCTTGACAGAATTACTTAAAAAGACACTGATTAAAGTACGGGAAATATAGTATTTACAATAGTGGTGTCAAAGTTACACAAGTTATAGAATTCCTTTAGATTGGAGAACTCTCTCACTATGGCAGTTTAAAAGAACAGTAAAAATGCTTGTATTACAGTAAACTTACTAAACTTATGCTATCTGAATTTATTTTTATTTATGTTTTAAAGATGTTTAGGTATTCTATACTTTTCAATTATATTCCTGATTTATTATATGTTTCTAGTACAATACTAAATATTGATATTATGTCATTGTCTTTTATATTGATCCACACTCTATTGTTTAGATAAGTTTATTGATAGGCAGTGATCAAAGAATAAATCCATATAGATATTGTATGTCTGGGTTCTTAAAAATAAACACGTTTTCTTTTCTTCTCTTTCCTTTTTCTCTTCTCCTTTTTTCTTTTATTATTTTTATAAAAAATCTATTATCTCTTGGTTCCCACTAGGAGCAATTGATTGACTTTAAATCTTATTCATTTAAAATTTCTGAAATGAAAAGAAAAATCACTTTGAAAAACTAATGTAATTTTAAATGTAATGTAATTTTATTTATTGTAATGCCTGGAAGAAAAAAAAACAAATTAGGTCCATTTTCTGTAAGACATCCAATGACTCCGAAATGCTCAAGAAAAAAAACAAAAAAAAAACATTTAAATCCCTAAAAAATATGTTAAATACCCGAAATAAAATAAAAAGTTATCTCAATTTCCTTATAATTAAAAATAAATAATTATTTGTAATGCATGGAAGGTGCTCGTTAAAATTACTTGCAAACATGAAAAGTATAAAAAATGGATGGATTTTATTACATTTTGCTAATTCATTAACCAATTTTTCATAAATCTTAGACATTTGAAGTAATTTTCTATTCTATTCTGGAAATCTATGATATTTTAACAATCTTCCTACAGTTTCTTTGAGAGTAGTAAATAGATTTAAGAGTCATTAAGAGAAATTAGATGTAAGAGTAAAAAGTTATTGTTCTTCTATTGTTCAAACAGTTATTAACCTAAAGAAGTAATTCAGATTAATTGTAGAGTACGCGATTTAGTATGTAATATTATGAAATAATTAAATATGTATTTCAGTGTTTTTTTAAACTAGTAAATTAAGCGAAAATCAAAAAAAATTATCTGCATTTTAACAACTTTTTTCTTCAAAATTAACTTCATTTACGTTAATTATAAACTCGTTTAGGGGATTAATAAAGCCCTTTTATCCAAAAAAGCCTTTACCCTAAAGTGAAACTTCCAAGATTAAAGTACCTAATTAAGTTAACAGAAGCCGTAACATTAAGAAATTAAAAGAGGAAATTTGTAAAAAACGTCTTATACAACCTCTCGTAATTAAGTTGGGTTTAACCCTTTTTCCGAAATAGCTTCCGATAAAATCAAGTCTTTACATTTTAATTAGCTCCTTTAAATTAATAAGCCCGGAATACGTATAATAAAGACTAAAAATATTATTAATTATTATATAGTTTTTAATAGGTTTTAAAAAAATAGGTTTTGTACTAATATAATAATTCTAGCAACTTTGATAAATCTTTGGCATTGTAGCAAAAAACAAGAATAATATCAACTTTAGATCAATTATACCAACTTTGTACCTCAAAATTTTAATGACCAGTTTTTGTAGGTAATAAAGGACGTAATCAAATTTTAAATGGGTGGCTGTATACGTTGGTAATCATTTATTACAAAGTCTTAATAAAAAAACCACTCAACTCGAGCGGATTTATTTGATGACATTGTTGGTTTCTGCTATAAAGTACATACCGACCTCAGTTTAGTAACTTTATGTCTTTTTCCCTAACGTTGGTTGGTATTGACGTGTTTCAAGTAAATAAAATCTAACCTATACAGTATTTTACTATATTGTATTAAGAGATTATCAAAAGTAATAAAACGGTAGGTCAATAATAATAACAGTTTGGCTTCTTTCTTTATAGGTACAAAAAGAGAAGCCAAGGTCAGTTCAACATAGTAATTGCTTCCAAAAATGTACCTTCTTTTCTTAATGCTTTTTTCAAGAGAGGTAGAGAGAGAGTTTCTTGCAAGTAAATAAATTACAACTAATCCATGATTTGTTTCAGAAATTACGTATTTTTCATGACCATGTGTGGTGTATGTTACACTCCTATAAAGAGGGCACCTGATAAATGTCTTTAAATTTATTATCCCATATAAATGTTTTGCAGATCATTTAACAAACTTTATCAAATTATTTTTTTAAATAAATATACTCACAATTACGAAAAAGTACTTAAGTTATTCACTCATTCACTCCGATGCTAAACGCCCTGGCGGAGTTTTATTGTAGAAAAGGTTTATTTCATTATTGTATAGTTATATACTAAAAAATAAGTAAAAATTACTAGAATGTTAAACCGTGAAACGTATTTTAAGACATTCAAGACACCAACTTAACTAACCTCGAATTACAGAGACCTGAGATATTTGGACAATAACAGTTGCTTTTTGTGTAACAAAGAGGATACTACAGTAATAGTCAAATGCTGTCTTTTCATTTTTTTTGTATTTAAACAGTAACAAAATGGATGTATTGACTAGAACTATTAATTATTTACATAACTGTTTTCAATACTTTAATTTTAAAAATCTAGTTAAAACTATATAGTCATATATCTCTAGAAATAAAGTTTCAAAGAGTGTAGGCATAAATTATCAACGAATAAAGCGCCCTTTACCTAAGCTCACAAATTTCTTTCCAAGTGTTAAGTGCTTCTGAGTGTTCAGTATTAAGAGCTGTCATATTTTACTTTCATTACTCACAAAACTTTTACCCGTCTAAAAGTTTCAGCCAATGAAGTATAAATCAGCTTAGTTCATTTCAGTTAAGTTATGCTTCGTTTTCGCCTTTATTTAGAGAGTAAAAATATTTAAAATAAAAAATACCATTGGCACAAGAAAATCCCAATGAGGAAGATGTTATTACCTAAACAGGCATTTTCCGCGCTCACGTTTTAGCCATAAATGGGAAACGGGATTTGGATATCCGGTTGCGAGCTCGGATTTCCGCTGCAGATATCGTATATTTTTAGACACGCAATTTCCGCTAGTAAAATCTAGTAAGGAAAACTGAGCTATTGAGAAATTGATATAAGTGAAGAGATTTTATATTTTTTCAAATTGTTTTACATTCAGTGGAGATAAGTGAATTAAACGTGGAATTTTTTATGGATGCATTTTGTAAATGTTTTTCTAAGTTACCTAGGTAAAAAAGATTTGGAAGATGAAATGGAAACCATCATTTTATAATACATAGATGGGCAGACAAGGGTTAAATTTTTATTGCAACATAAATACCATGAAGATTCTAAAACTTAATTTTAACTAACCTAGAACTAAAATCTGTCATTATAGTAGTCGCTTAGTGGCAGCGCATTAGATCTTGCAGTATCCTGACAGTAGGTATCTCTAGATATTGGGAATATCAATGCTGGATAGGCTAAAGATTCCTTGTTTTTGCGTGATGTAAGCTACATCCAGGAATCTGGCTTTCTCCCCTCCTTCTGTTAACTCTTGAACAAAATCTTTGCTTCTGTTTTGTTGGACCAATCGTGTTTTGCTATTCCTGATCCAGAAATCTCCCCTTCGGGTCCACTTTCGATGTTTTTTTGTACTACTTTTCAGGGATCGCTTTATCTTCTCTATGCATGTATACCTCTGTTTTTGATGTCCAGTAATCCAGTAATAATATTTGCTTGGTGTTCGATAACGAAACCTTATATTGTTTTTTTTAAATTGAAGGCTATCTTGATCACAGTGAAATCAGTGAAATCTATATACTTTGTCTTGATGTTGAATTTTGTGGTAATTCTCCTGATTATTGTACCGAATAGTTTGAAAAAATTGTAGGACTCTCCAGGTGCTGTGGCTCTTTCCTTGTTATCTCTGCTACTTTCCTAGTAGCTAATTTTATTAATCTGCTTGAATATTCATTCTTAATAATTCTGCTGTATGTCTTTGGTGATGGTTTCTATTTCACTGTTAAGCTCAATATTATTGTTACATATTTTCGCTGCCCTTCTATTCAGACTACCTTTGTTGAACCAGGATGATTGGAGTTGTAGTGTATCTATTCTCATTTGTGTGTGTTTGCGATAAACTGATGTCCTTAGGCATCCAGGCTGATTCATCATAAACTTTATGCTTGGTTTAATGTTATTAATGTAATCCAGAAATTTTTCTAGCCTTGTATCGCTTTTGTCCCAAATAATAAGTGTGTCATCGGCCTAATATTAAAGCTGCACCTGGGGTTTGGATTAAGCTGTCCTCATAGCGTGCTTAATATTTAAATATTTATATAATTCTTAATATAAAATATTTAAATTGCCCTTTAACGCGTGAAGCCAAAATTACCTTTTGTAGAGCAATAATTCTTAAATGCCTGGAATAAAAAAATAAAAATAAAAGGATTTAATAGAATAAAAGAATAGAATAACTGAATGCTTAAAATATATAAAAAAATTAATGTAAAATACAAAGCTTTGCCAATGCCTAGAAGATGTAAATACTTCAAATCTGAAAAATGCGAAAAATTATTTCCAATTTATAAAAAACATAAAAAACCTAAAATTACCTCAAATGCTAAAAAATAAAAAATTAATGAAAATAATTTTTAATTCATAGAATACATCAAATGCTTAGAATAAAACAAAAAACTACTGTAAAAAATACTTGTAAGTAGTATACACTTGGTATATAATTAAGTATCTAAAATATATGAAAAATTATTTATATTCCATGAAATTGAGAAGCAAAAATTAGTTTTAAGACCATAAAAATTACATTTAATTGTTATATAGCATAAAAATTCTTTTAAATGCTGGAACGAAAATGAACTTTTTTAAAGGAATTTTGAAATGCCCGGAATAAAATGGACAAGAACTTCATACCTACAAACGTCGACAAATTACTGCAGCATTTGCTGAAAAATTTAAAAAAATACATCAAATAGCTGGAATTAAACGAAAAATTATCTCTATTAAAATATCTTTAAAAACATTAAATTAGACCATAAAAATTACGTTTAATAACTGGAAGAGATAAAAATTGCTTTCAAAAGTCTGAAAATCGCGACTTTTAATTTTTGTAAAACATTCTATACCTAACAATAAAATTACAGTAACAATTCGAAATGCCTCAAAAACAGGTTCCTAAATTAGTACTTGTACATGTTATGGAGATCCCTTTTTTAATAATTTGAAAATATCAAAAGGTTATTTTTTTAAATAAAAATGGCTTATACATTTAGTAATATAGATTGTAAATAAAATGGAATTTTTTCTGGGTAAATTGATCAAATACTAAAGAAAACTTCTTGCCAACATTTTGAATTCTATTCATCTTTAGAGTCGAAGCATTTTTGGGGTATTCTGCGAATTTCCAGGCGGATTGCATCCTTTAGTTGTCTAATAGTCGTTGGACGATGTTTGAAGACTTCATCTTTTAGGTAACCCCACAGAAAGAAGTCCCAGGGCGTTAGGTCGGCCGAGCGTGCAGGCCAAGAAATATCGCCTCTCAGGGAGAGCAAACGTCTGGGGAACATTTCTCTCAATACTTGCATTGAAGCTCGAGATGTGTGAGTTGTTGCCCCATTTTGCTGAAACCAAGCATCTTGCACATTAAGGCCTGCAAAGGCTGGTGCGAAAAAATTGTGAATCATCGCTACATAGCGTTCCGAATTGACAGTAACAGCGTGATTTTCTTCTTCAAAGAAGTAAGGGCTGATTATCCCCATTTCAGACACGGCGCACCAAACTGTCACTTTCTCACTATGTATAGGCTTCTCGTGTATCTCTCTCGGATTATCAGCGGCCCAATACCGAAAGTTTTGCTTGTTTACCCAGCCAGACAAGTAAAAATGTGCCTCGTCACTAAAAAAAATTGTGCCCTGAGGTAAATTTTTAAGCATAATTTCACATGCAGCACGTCGATTGTTCCAATCCGTTCTGATAATTCCGGTTCCAGAACCATGTATGGATGAAAACGAAGATCTTTGTGAAGAATTCTTCGCACAGTGCGGTCAGATAAACGAAGGGCAGCTGCGTGTCTCCGTGCAGAACGTCTAGGGTGTCCGAGCTATCCGTGGCCGTCCACCTCCTTTTTTGAGAACAGATCCAGTTTCTCTGAAGTTCTTGACCCACAACACAATTGATTTTCGGTCCGGGACTCCTTCATTTCGCGGAATTTGGAACCTTATCCGGAACGCTCGTTGCGCAGCAATAACTGACCGATTTTCACGGAGGTACACTTCCACGGCGAATGCGCGCTGTGCGTTGGTCCACATGATGTGGTGGTGGTACCCCCACTATTCTGCGACGCCGCACGACTTTACGAGGGAAGGTTAAAAATAGGGAGACAGTTATGCCGCACCCTGTATAAGTATAGGGCCATTTACGTATAGCGGAGGAAGCAATTAAAATATCATGAAATTAAAAATATGAAATAAATAAACCGATAGACTAGAAAAGTTCACTTTATTTAGGTTAAAATTTCTAATATATTGTAATGAAAAAGATATGCAAACTTGCAAGACTGTTCTTAACTGTAGTAAATATATTTATAACCAGAATTGTCCAAACAACGATTATATGTTTCTATTAAAAATCACCACTAGTAATTCTTAAAATACAACTTATATAATTAAAAAACTTTAAATAATACGAATCTTCCACGGGTAAAAAATAAAAATAAAATATCTCGATGTAAATTTCGATCAAAAATATATTTAGCATAGAATAGTGATATAAATTATATATCACACAAAATTTTTTTAAAATCAATTCATATTCTATCTAAATATACACAGATTAAAAATACCTGTTAGAGTTACCAAAAGTCGGTAGCAAATTACTGCTATCTGTCAAAAGCTGTCTGATTACTGATGTATACTATTGAAGCTTGGTTTGACTGCAATGGAGCTGAGCTTCAATGAATTAAGTTAATCAAATCTCTCTGAGAGGACTCACGTTATTTCTAATACGGTAGCTCGAAGTTCTGTATGAACACGATTACGCAATCTTTTGAAAGATATTGAAGCAGTTAGTGGCATAATGATTGCATAGGATCATAGTCACAATATAACCAGTAGAAGGATATTATTGCTGTGTATATTAAAAATATCAGGACTTGGCGTGATGCTAATGCACTTTGGCTTAACATATCAAAAACTCATATTATGAAATTAAGACATAGACCGCAATTATTACCCACTACATTGAAACTATCGCAAGAACTATTTATTTTGCCCTGATGTAATCAGACCTTAGATACTGTGTTTAATTCTGGGGTATTTGTACCTTATTTTCAATCCTATTTTATCTTTCAAAAATAGAGTTACTAGCTCAATTTTTAATGAAAATAAAATCCTTTCATTGTCAAGCCTTTATTTTGGAAATGGCGTCTTTTATTCAAGAAAATCTTCCAGATTTTTAAAATAACAGAATTTTTTTTAAACTTGTAAAAAACATAGAACACAAAATATACAATAAAAATTATAAAATTAAGTTTTTTTGATTATGTAATTTGTTTTATTTTTGGAAATTTTGGAAATTAATTTTTTATTAATAATTAAAAAAGTAAGACTTACGGAACACATAGTAAATATCTAACTAAACTGCAGAATGATTACCTTTAATTACTAACGTGATGGAAATTCAATTATTTTTTGTCTTGTTTGAAGTTTTAGAAAACTTCAGATCTTTAATCTTGGATGATTCCAGTCTTGTACCCTAGGAATAAATATTTATGTTTAAGTAACTAATTAAACAAATTACGATACCATCTTCTGATATTATACCTGGTATTAATTTTAAAAAAATGACGAACTTTTGATCCTAATAAATTTCTGAAATTTCAATATTTTCTAAAACAGTTTTATCCACGGGATTGTCACATTCTCACCGTTTGCGGAGTTACGACACAAATTAATTAAAACCTTAATTGAAGGGTCCCTTGAGTCTCGACATCTTTGCCGTCAAATTATCAATTTACTGCTACGTTCTATTTCCCTCGGAAATAAACCAGCCACAACAAAACAGTCATGTGCCTTTTATTTTTTAAGAATTCCAGACAGAAAACATCTTATTAGCGCAAAAAAACGTCAAGTCACGCCGCCTCGGATACGGGAATGATAAAAGTCTCTGGAGGGATAAAAATCGCACGAAAGCATGTTCTTTTAAACTTTATCTTGCGTGTCAGGGGGTCCTTATTAAGGCATTTGGGTCAACAGGGTACCTTCTAATTATTTTTCGTGATTAAAAAGTAAAATGGGATCTAAAAAAAAAACAAAACTGTTTGGAACATCTAATGATTCGTGTAGGCTTAAGGAAGCTTTCGTGTAGCTCTTGACTTGCTTTATTGAGGCTTTTACATAAATGTAAAATTTTATGTTGTTCTCCTTAAAAACGCTGTTTCTTGTTCGTGTTTTGCCGTGTGCTTGGCACATTGATCCACTTGTTTCAGGATAGAAGCATACAGGTATACAGGGTTTTTAAAACTAAGCCGGCACGAATATTCGTAGGTAACAGACGCAAATCACCACGTTATCCCGATCGGGTCAAGTCGAACTGAAAGGGAAACTCGTATGTAAAAGACGTATTGGCATAAAAATCGCCTACACGTCCGCTACATACGCATATACGCAACGTTTTTACAATTATTGCCGTTTACTGTTTACTAAGCACAATAGAGCATCTTTTTGATGTACATCGATGTCGGATCGTAAACACACGTAAACTAAATAAATATGACTGAAATTAGAAATGATTGGTTTCCAGCGAGTTATGATTGGGAAGTGATTAACCAACACAAATTTTACATGACAACACTTACAAATTTAAAATTACAAAGAAAGAAGAAGGTAGAGGTACGTTATTAACATTTTTAAGTTAATTTTTCGCGCGATCTCTCGTAGAACCGTTATAATATTTAAAATGTCTTAATTCTACAAAATAATTACCAACTTTTTTTTGTAGAAATATGTATATTTCACTCAGATACAGGTAATTTGTATGAAGAAAAGTTCAAAAAAGCAGGACTTGGAAAATCAATATTTTTACACATTTACGTAACACGTGGTTAGTAAGTTAGCCATAGCTTTGTCTTTACGTTTCCATCGTTTTCGGAGATTTACAATACAACAGCGCTTACCTGAATCAGGTTTCTCATGCTACCTATAAATAATATTTAAACAGTTTCTAAAATTTTTAGGAATTGACAAACTCTAACAAATATTTAACGTGGAAATAAAGGTCATTTTGGCACTAACTTGACTCAAATTGATAGTCGAGGATCACGTTGACATCTATTTTTTCACTTTTATTCTGATTTGGTAATTGTTAGTATTTGTGATTTTGATTATATTATATTAAAATGAACAGATATTTAATTACAATAATTATATTATAAGAGAATATTCGTTTTACAGAAATGGCATTTAAGTCTCACATAATTGGTTCTATTTGGTGGATATTTGGCATTAACACGTTCACTGCCAACTCGGTCTATAAGACCAAAAATTTATTAGTTTTATTCGTCACTAGGGTTTATAAAACTGAGAAGAATATTTTCCAAGTTCGCTAACGCGATCTATAGCATCAAGCAAAATATTCAATATTCCTATGCCAACTGTTTTATTTTATATTGGTTTAGGGCTAGTAATAGACCGAGTTAACGCCTGAGTATAGCTGGAACATATAAGTTTTTTTAAAATATGAATGACAAACTCGAGATGATCTTATTATTTTGCATATTTGATTTCTAGATATGGAAGATTAGAGAAACAAGAATATTTTACTTAATATATTGTTTCTTTTTGAAATAATCTGAAACAAAAACCAGTAGTTTACAATAATAATGTATGAACAAACGTAATAAAAAATTCTATCTATGGATTTAAAAATCTATGAACTTTATTGAATCATTCCAAGTAGAAAAACGATTCACCATCACAGCCTTTACAATAAAAACGTACTCCAGTAAGTTTTCGTGCTTCGTTTCATTCTTTTTTGGTTCTAAGTTTTTTATAGCATTTACTGCAAGGTCTTCGTTTTTTATAGTCACTTTTGTTTATTCGTGCTTTTGGCGTTTTCTTTTTGGAATAATCTCTGCATCTGGTTTCTCTCAAGGATCCTGGCTTCACATAACTCATATTTGATAGCTTCTCGAAACTGAAGTAAGGGAACTGTGACATCCACACTTTCCTTATACATAATCCATGCATTAAACATCGCAGTATTCAGGATAATCTCCACGGCTAACTTACGGTACCATTTAAAAGTTCTACGCAAAGGCGTCTGGTAAGCTGTCATTTGATCAGATATATCGACCGACGACTTTTCTGCATTATATACTACAATGGCTTCAGACTTCGTTATAGTTTTTTGTGTCTGCGATTTGTCGTGTCTACTGTTGTGTTGCTATGTTTTGTAGGAAGAACTAGAACGTTGCATTTATCATTGCAACCCCTATTTGCATGTCCCTATCAAATATGTTTGCCTATCTATAAATCTTTCAAGTTGTAGGTATAGCCTTCTTTGCTGCACAACTTAAATACTTTGATTCCATACTTATGGCGTTTGTTTGCAATCATTATCAATCTGCCCCTAAATGGAATAAAAGTCTCATAAATGCAACAAGTTTTGGAAGGTTCATATGATGATTTAAAATTTGTAACTATTTTATTAATGAAATGTTAAATCTGATGGAGCCTGTAATTTTCTGGATTATCCTGATTATCTGCAAGGTGCCATATGCGTAGTAACAGCTCAAATCCTATACGTGTCATAACTTTGGGAGCCAAAGATTTTTATATACATATCTTCTCGGCTTCAGTAGGCTTGTATATTAGACATTTTTACAATAATCATATAGGAAAGCAAGCCAAAAATTTTCTTGGTTTTCATTTTTGTTTGTGGGTAATCAGGTATGTAACCTAGATTTGCTTCTTATATCCGCCTCATTTGTAATAACTTGCGTGGCATAAAGATTCGTTAAGTCAGCAATGAATTGGAAAAAAAAAATTATCAACCAAAAAATTTAGAATAATTTAAAAGGCTGTTCGCACAAAAGCTCAGCAAGATGGGATTCAGTACCAGTTTGTTTTGTATAATAAAACTGGTTGTTTACCCGTTGGAACTCTCCATATCATATTATCTGTGGTAAAGTTATTAGCTTAACCATCTTCTGTATCTGTGTCTTACCTAGGCATGGAGGCAGCACTACTTTTTGGTAATAGAGAATTTGTGCCAGAATTAGCAGATAAATAGAGAGTCGGTAGAATTTATATCGGAACTTCCAGATGATTTATCATTTGTGGGTTCATAGTTTCTCTCTCTGATGCTATCGTCTAAAAAAATTAACCCACAAAGATGTATAAGACCTTCGCAGTCCAGTTATTTTTAAAAGTTAACTTTACGTTGACTAACTCAAATTTAAAACATGTTTTAGATATCATAATAGAGTTGTTAACAAATCAAAAAATATGTAGCTAGGTATAAAATAGACGCTAGTGACATAATTGCAAATTTTTCTTGGCAGTGAACGGGTTAATAATTTCTTTTTTTTTACGAAACTTAATAAATTATACGTTTTTAAAAAATGAAGAGTGCTGGGGACGAAAGGGGGAAATATGTGGAAAAAACCTTACCGTTTACGAATTTTACACGACAGTCGCATAATTTTAATACTGATTGATACGAACCGGTATTGCTAAATTTAAAAAAAAACGATTATTTTAAAAAATTTATCCCAAAACTATTTTTGTCGATGTTGGTAAAATGTCGCGATATGCATTTATAATATCTATGTACGTAGTACGGCCTACTAAGTTAACATGGCTAATTTAATCAGCACCAAATTTTAAGTCTAATAACAATGGATATCTTACAATTTTAAAAACAAAACAAAAATTAAATTCACACTAAATTGTATAGTAAGAGAACAACTAATAAAAAAATATTTTTGTATTAATTTAAAGCAGATTTCATTTTTAAACGTGAACATTTTTTTATGATGTTCTAAATGATTTCTCAAATTAGAAATTACTTTATGAATATATTATAATATATGATCAATATATAACACAATTTACTATCGATTGAGAATTTTGCATACTGGGTGTCCCATAAAAAAAGGAACTTTTGACATAGTCGCGAACGCGTTGTTCCTGCTTATCTGACTTGTAGCTGTACTAATCATGGAGTTAGCAATAGTACCGACCTAATAATAATAAACGTATTGAAAATGATTTTGACTACAGAATCCCTAGAAATTCCAGCTCAAAATACATAGATTTAGCAATATATTATCAGGTAGTGTGTAATAAATGAGGCAGATATTTCTCAATTTCATAATATAAGTTTTTGATATGGTTAAGTCAAAGTTGATTAACATCACGCCAAGACTCGATATTTTTAATGTCCATAACGATAACGTCTTGCTACAAGATTGATTATATTATATTAATCGTGTACTGATCGTGCAATTATTGTAAACAAATGTTTCAATTTCTCCCAAAAGATTAAGATTGAGCAAGTAATTGATCTAAAATTAAGTAGTCGGCTTAATACAGACCTTATTACATTACAGGTACATTTTTAGAAATGATATGAGTCGTCTCAGAGATGCATGACTTATTTGATCCATTGAAGCTCGGCATCGTTACAGTCATGCTTATTAAGCTTCAATAGTACACAACAATTCTGCCGTATAAAGCATAAAGGTGATTAACTGCATTTAAGTTAAACCAGAGAAAATAAAGTTTTACTATTTTATTTGGTATAGTGACATAAAATGTCACTGAATGTAAAAGAATTTCAGTTAATCACCTTTAAACTTTGGACGGCATTCTGCTCGGAAGGCGTTAAGCCGATCACAGAAAACTGCTGCGAAAGGCTTCTAGTTATTCTGATAGGAAATTTTCGGGATAATAAAGGCACCATTACCAAACTTTGATGCATTTTTTTTGGCATTTGGGGCTCATGCCTGGTTACCCATTAAAACTTGCGGCCTGCTCTGTTGCAGTACTATTGTGCCCTATAGATTTACTTCGACATGTTCACTTCTATAGTTTCTAGGAAGTCCAGTATTTTTCCCAATAGTGAAGTTCCTATCCTCTCTGATAAGGGTTTAGCTTCGCTCTGGTCTCATTTAATGATTCGCAGAAGTATAGAATGTGAAGAGTGCTTTCTTTCTCTTCCTCACAATCTCTACATAGCAGTGTGGCTACCTTCTCAAGTTTATGTAGGTGTTTGATACAGGGTGCATGGACTGTAAGCAGCTCTGCTACCTTTTGGTTCTGAGCCTATGAGTCTGTTGCTAGCCTCCTTAATTGCAAGTTGGATTACCCTTTTTGCACACTTTTTACACCACGATTTCTCATATTCTGTGATACGATTATCTCGGCCATATTTCGCTCTTTGGCGAGGTTCGCGAGATCCTGTCAGCAGCTTTATACAGTTTTTCACCGAGTCTCAAACTTTCTTAAAGCGTTTGTTGCTGCCTGGTTTCCTGTAATGATTGCAAAGGTTCGGCTCCTTGGCGCCCATTTTCTCATCAGTTGGAAAAGTCTGTTGCTTCCAGGCCTAGATTGATTGATTGATTTGTTCTTGCAACAGGGCAAAGTAGTAAAATTAGTAAATTGTTAGCTTAGTAAATCCTTGACACTACAGCCTAATCCTTATTACAATTTTCCCCCGTTATAATTTTCCTAATTGTAAAGGTCACTGAGCTTTGCTAGGCGCAGTAGTCCCTTGACTATTGTGTCCTCCAGTAGGTTTTGTTTCCTCCAGCGATCGAGTGTGTGGCACTCAAAGATTATATGAGAGGCTGATGGATCTTTTAGCATTTGTCATGGTTCAATTTCGGTAGGTGGTTTTTCGTGAGTCTCTTTAGTCCACTTTTTAAGACTACTACGGAGATTTTTGTTATGCCAAATTCAGGTTTAGGGCCTCTGAATGGGTTTTCAGACTCTAGCCTTGCTATGGAGTCTGCTTTTTCCTTATGTTTGAGTATATTAGAGCTTTTATTTAGCATTGACTGTCTGTAAAGATAGTTATGTCTTTGTTGACGTAGCTTCTTCCCAAGTTTTCTCTTAGAAACATCTCTATGGCATATATTTCTGCTCCTGTTTCACTATTTAGTTGGAATTATACTTAAGTCTATATTTCCCCTATCCCAGGCTCTTCCCTAATAATAATTTTCAGTGGTAAAAGATTAAGCAGGGTTTCCATGGGAACAGTTGACGTGCATTGTTTCTGTAATGCATAGGCAGGCAAGTCTTTAGAGTTTGAATAGTTCTGTTCTTGCTCTAGTTTGTTTCCAGAAGAAAATTGGATTGGCCAGGTCTTCCATCTTTCTTATTTTAGTAAACGGAATGGGTACAGTTTTTTCAATATTACCTGTGCGGTTTGCCCAGTTCTCTACAATTTTCAGCTTCTTGCATTTTTTTGGATATATGTGGCATATTTTTTCCTTTTAATGAGTATAACTAGATCACCAGTATATCCTTGAATACTTTACTCTTTAATTTTTTTAGGCATTCCTCTACAACCTTGTTCCACAGCAGTGGTGACAGAAGCACCCCGTGAGTATCATTTTGCTAAAGAATTCTCTAATGTGGCTTGCAATTGTCTGCTTTGAAGCATATTGTTAACCCGTCAACAGTTTGGTTTATGTAATGTCTTGACCAAGCTGCGTTTATATATTTAAATGACGTTTAATCAAAGCCTCTTTATAGTCTAGAAAAGCTTCAAGGGCAATTTATTTTTGTCATTTGCGGCTTCTATTCTTGCTACTAGTTGGTGTAGTGCACGTTTGCAAGATCTGCCTGATTGGTAAGAATGCGGGTTTTTATGTAGGGGCTTTTCCTGAAGAAAAGTTTTCCTGACATGTCTTTTAATTAGTTTTTCAATTTTTCCAGGCCTAGATTCAGCGTGAGTTGCCTGAGCTTTAAAATCGTATGTCCGCAGTATACCATATTGAGAAGCCTCCTTGCCTAAGCTCGGTAACTTCTGTTCCCAGCGGTCCCTTTCCCTCCTTAATTATAAAGGGGTTGTCTGGCTGTGAGATCTTGGTTTTGTTCGTTCTTAGTGCCATAAGTTTAAGTTCCTATTTCCAGGCGAATGGTGGATAGTACCCTTTTTGTTCCTGATATTAGCTGGCTTAGCCCTTAGCTTAGGGCAGCAATCGGTGTCGTTGACATCTCCTGCAATATCCAGACGTGCTGTTTTCATTCGATGTTCGATCGCATTTTGATGCATGCTCTCTATAATATATTATCTATCTATAATATATACATAGAGACCATGTTCCGGAAGGGAAAATCTGGAAGAGGGCACTATAATTAATGGCATTCTTAATTCATTAATAATATGCAATTCGCCGACGAAACGATAAGGGTCGCCACATCTCCAGATTATGATGGATCTTATAGTCTATAGATCTACTGACGATCCTTCAAATTAAGAACCAGGATGTGGAACAAGTGCTGGCCGGTAAAAAGCTTGCAGCCCTCATTAACGAAAACAGCAACCTCGAAATGGAAATCAGATCAGGTATAAAACAAACCACAAAGACTTTTATCTCCATGAAAAACCTCTTTACCAACCTAATAATACGGTTACGTGTACGTATATACCCTGTTACCTGTATCTTGCCAGTGCTACTCTAAAGCTCCGACATTCTTGTGACATTCTGCTAATCAAAAAATGTTCGGACTAATATTTAGAGATATTTTCAGACGTGCGATTTCACGCACCATTACAGCCAATTGGATTGTCAACCTTCGTAAAGAGACGACGTCCTAAGAAGAAGATGATGCTGAAGAAAAAATTATTTCAATTTTAAATAGATTTTTTTTCAAATAGCTGAAAATACTAATAAAAGAAGCAAAAAAGGGAAATCAATAATTAAATTTCATAGTGTTGGAAATATGGCATTTTTGGGTAGTATCATTATATCGAGATTTTTGAAAAATGAAAGTTTAAAGTGCTTAAAATCCTGAAATATGAAAAACTAATAGGAATATTTTTATGAAATTAAAAGTAGTAAAATATATTTTGGATTCAAATTGGTTCAAAAAATAATGTCAGGACTATTGGCAATTTTGAAAGTAGCGTCTAAGATGAATATCTGATGTAAAAGTCCTTAAAATCACATTTAAAAATTAAACTCTTCACCCTATATCTCAGAAACAAAAGAAGGTAGATTATTTTTCATAATTTAATGATCAATTTGGAATGGAAGAAACTCACCATCGAGTCTAGTTATTATTCAAGAATTTCAATTTGGGTAAACATTTGATAAATGTAGTGCAATTCTTTATTTATTATGTTTGAATATTTTGTTGTAAACTTTTCCATATCTTGGATAATGTTGATACATCGAAATTATAATAAATAAAAATCAGGCTAAAGAATTTATTAATTATTTTGAAGAGCATTTACAGATCGGCGCACTAATAAAGAACATATTGTAATATTAATTCTTCTTACATTTTAAGTATTCCTTAAAAATATGAAAGTGTGTAACATGTAAACATCAAAACCCGTGTAATAATAATTAATATATACATACGGCCATGGTCTTTCGTGTTTTTCATTTGTAAGCGTGCAAGGCATCGCAGCGACCACATGATCTAAAACCCTTCGACAAGAATTGACCGCTCGCTTTTCCGCATACTACCGCCTGTCGACTTTCCGAAAAGCTCGACAGAATGATGAGACGCCCAAATAAATGGAAACTTACATGCACGGATTTGTTTTCTTTTCTTATATTATCATCTATCCTAACGGTATGTCTCCCTGATGACCAATTCAGATCTTAGTTTCAGCCCTCTGTTATCCGAAGTTCTCGATCTTCAAGCTCAAGGATGATCATTTTCCATACTTTTTAACCTATCTGATGTCCCATGTATAGACAATTTGCCTCTGCCAATGATTATCAATCCATTGGCTACTTAATTAGTACATCTTCATGACGCGTATGCATCCTTATATGAAGATTACTAGAAAATTCCTATCCAAATTAGCTCATACGTCTAAACCCACTCAATGACTCAGCCACGTTTAGGACTAAATGGATATCGGTCTAAAATAAAAGATTCCTTCTTGGCAGTTAATAGTACCTATCTTCCTAGACCCAAAATTCTTCCCAAACAGCAGAGGATAAAAAACGCAATCCTAAAAATGGTAGAAGAACGCAGGAAATGCAAGATCCGAGGAACTAAAACAATAGATAGCAGACTGTGCGCTGAAGCGAAACGATTCTCCTACCTTGACGATAGTTTTTATCTCCAAAAGAAAAATCCAACAAATTGCGGGTGTGCACAAGCATAGCTATCATGCTATAGGTACATAATTTTCAGGATACTTCTGTCAATACATTTGAAGAAGACCCAACACAAGAAACAGAAAATGAATTTCCGCTCGATCCTCCAACTACAAACCAGGAACCAAATTTACAAGCAACAGCTGAAAAACCACAGCCAGAAAATAAACGTACAAAACAATTGGGTGGACCTCCGATCCGCAAAAGGAAAATGTCCCCAAACATTTTAGCAGTAATGTGTCTAATATTCATAGAGTCTTAGATAAACTGGACGAAATTAGTAGACGGAGCAAAACTGTAGACGAAGATGAATTTAGCACGTTTGGAAAACTGATAGCAACTCAGTTGAGAAACTTACCTCTGTACAATACACTGGTGTGTCAAGAAAAAATACTGGTGCATATGTACAAGGACAGAGCAAAAGCTATCATGAGTATAAAGGACAACTGGAGAACAAGTAACCAATAAAAATTAATCTGTAAGTATCTGGAAGTCATATAGTGCGGTCATGTTTAACGACAATACATCTTTGCGCAAATGGAAAAAAATCCAACCAAAGGTCCAAGAATTTTAAAATCAAAAGTAGTTCAAGCCATCAGACAGAGAAGCCCAGAAAAGCTTTTGGTCCGGATGAAATGTTTTCAGACACTCTAAAACTTTTAAATGAAGAGAGTCTAGATGCATGTGTCGGACTATTCAATAAAAGCACTGGAATGATTCTGGAAGTGGATTTGGTGCTAGAGAGGCTATTTTTATCCAATAATCTAGAATTGCCTAGATCAAGGCGTATTTATATGCTTTATCGACTAAGAGAAAGTATTTGATAATGTCTGGAACAATTAATTATTGCAATATTTGAATAGTTGGAATGACTTGAATAGGTATAATAATTTGCAACCTCTATCGGAACCAAACCGCGGAATTACGTCTTCCATGTGGAAGTGAAACAGAAAAATTACCAAGTAAAACAGGAGTAAGACAAAAATGCATGTTGTCACCAATGATATTCAGTCTGTACGTGGAAAGTATATTTCAGAAAGCACTTGCGACAGGCACTTTAGGAATGAAAGTTAATGGTATTCTTCTCAACAATATTAGATACGCTCATGATACTCTGTTCTTGGCTGAGACTTAAAAACCGCAAATGATGGACGCTTTATGAAAAGACCAACTTTATGAAAATTTGTAAAAGCGACCTGCCAAAGTGAACTATCAATGGCATTGAGCATATGGAAGAAATACGGACATTCAAATACCGAGGATGCTACTTGAATGATAAGTGGGATTCGAAGTTAGCCATTAGGTGATCTATATATAGAACAAGCGAGACTCGCATTCTTACGTTTACATCAGTTTTTAATTGGCCACCGACTTGACTTTAAATTAAGACTCAAGATGTTCATCTATTTGATATGGAAGTCTTTCTATTTGGCAAACTTTGTTAGAAAAGCTTAAAAGATAAGACGCGAGAGGTCTTATTTGCCTAGCAGGAAAAGAAAAGTGTATATAATGAAAAAGTAAATAGACAGAAATGTCCCTCTGACCTGGCTGATGTCCTTATAAATATCTTACAGGGCAGTGTCATAGAGCACCTCCCGTCTACCTACTGGTAGTAGTTTTAATTTATATACTGCAGTGTATTTTGTTCAACTCTTTTAAGCTTGTTGATGAAACGTCATATGTCACCTCATGATCTGTACTGTAAACAAATTAATTTGGATTTGATTTTTTTTTTAAACATAGAAAAAGTCCATGATATATGCTCTTCTAAAAATGAAAGCGACATGTCAAATATTTTATGACAGTAAGATGATAAACCAAGATATAAGAGAGTAAAGCAAGAGATAATTCGTTTAACTTTAAGCGGCTCCGAGACTAAACATATTATTAAACAATATTTCATATTGCGCAATATTATTGACTGTCTGGATAATATTGAAATATTGTGCAATACAATATGTATATTGTACAAATCAAACGCCCTTTGATATTTATTGTGCAATCTAAAAAAATCTGTCGGTAATATTGCACGGTAATTGTTCTGTGTCGAGCGTTTGTAGGAGTGTAGATCATGAAATTGGTGAAGATGACTTCAGAGGAAGAAGAGGAAAGGAACTTTAAATGTACAAAAATTTGCCAGCTCTATGGAATGCGAAGTTGAAGCATTATAGTAATCGACAAAAGAAAAATTAGCAGTAAAAGCAGTTACTTCGCAAATACAGAGAGAAATATCCAGAAGCGGATAGGTGTCAATTAGTAAAAAAATTACAAATTGACATTACGTACAAATTTCCGAAAAGAGTTGAATAAAGGATAGTGAAAAAAGTGGAGCAGTGATCGATAATACAGCGGAACCTACATTATGATACTTCGATAAAATGAGCTTTCTTAAAGGTTCGGAAGTGCCATGTAAGTCGCAAAGCTATATGAGCCTGGATAACGAAGAGGCAAAAGAGAACATTGAGAGGTTTGATACGGGTGATATCACTAATCAAGGCAATGTAAAAATTTTTTTATTTTCATTTATTCTAAATATCCGTCATAATATTTCATATAAACATTCTTTGCCATGAAACCTGACCTTTATTGTTAAAGAAATTGCAGTAAGTATTGCAAACCTGTGGCACTGCCATTCGTCCTCCAATTTCTTTTCACAATTGTACCAGAAGCCAAATCTTCAGTATCTACGGAACGTTTAGAAATATTTATATACTGTTGATTTCTTTTGAGATAGTTATGCAAGTAACAACATGTTTGAAGTTTATCAGGGGATAGAGGGATGCATCTCTGAAATACACCAAATCTAGAAACTAACATGCCAAATGCATTTTCTACTGTACGCCTTGCAGGACAAAGTATATAATTAAGAATTCGCTGCTCAGCTGTTAATCCGTTTTGACTGTAAGGTTTCATAAAATTTTTTGTCATTGCAAATGCATGCTTTCCCACAAAGACATGTGGTAGTTTTTACTGTTCGGTAGTTCACGCGATTCTGGAATTCATAGTAATTTGTTAGAAATGATTTGTCTGATACCCTTCCATTTATACCAGCAACAACCATGATAAATTCATAAATCATTTTCTTCAGCTTGTATTTTTGAAATCTACAAAAGAACATAATGTTAAAAATAAAAGCGGAATAAATACCTAAATGTAAAGAGTATATCAGATTTATGCTATAAAATGATAATATTAATTACTTTTTCTAATATATATTTAATATTTTGTTACAGAATGGAGGTTGACCATCTACAAAGAAAAAGAAAAAAGACGATTCAGAAAAATTAGTTTCGTTGGCTTCGCCTTCGGCTTCTAGCTTGGATTACCAAAAAATCTGTTGTGCATGATCTGTTGGACTTAAGAAAATACAAGCTTTCCAACAACTGTTTACAAAAAAAGCAATAAACGACATTCTATTTGATACTTTGGGACAAATGGGCACGCTACATCGAGACTCAGCAAGAATGTTAATGAAGATATTTACAGAATGTGTAAATTATTGCTTATTTGACTATTTCTTGCACATCTACTCGATCACACGTACATGTGCACGTTCAGCCCTCTGCCTCAAAGTTTCAGTGTATGCTAGTCACATCACATCACGACATATAATTGCGTACAGTCTCTACAGTAATTAATGCTACTCAACAAGCATTTTTTGGCAAATACTAAACCACTACACTATCCAATATAGCGATGCTTTTTTACAATTTCAGTAAAAATTAGATAATAAACATATTATTTAACTAAAAAATTGTTATCGTTATTTTATGATTGACAAACGCTGAGTTGCAGCAATCCCATCTCGCAAATGAGTGTTCTTTTTCTCAACAGCAAGAGTCCCCAGTTCCAACAGTTGTTTAAATTTTATAGCATCCATTCGCAGAAAATTCCAAAAATCTTTTGGCTCGGATATTTTTAGATCATTCAGTAAATTTTTGCGATTTTTATTTTTCTGAATGCATAAAATCCAATGCAATAGCAATACAACTTTCTTCATTATCAGCACACATGTTTTTTGATCAAAAGGTAAACTTCAACCAAAGACTGCACAATTAAATTCTGCAATATAGGGCAAATGTCAATATTATGGCGCAATATTTTTGTGCAATAATATTGATAGTCTAGGGGCCGCTTCACCTCCTTCTTCACAGCTACAGCCAATAACCAAATCAGAATCGAGCCAACCAAATTCTCTGAAACTTTAAGAAATTGTGAATAAGATTTTATCGAAGATCTAAGATTTTATCTCCAGATTTTCATCAAAAATGTCATTATTAAAAAAGACATTCCACCGTCAAAAGAAAGCTACTGGTGACTTCTGATGACCATATCCAAACATTTATGGAGTTGCAATACAAATGATTTGCTCTCTACAAATTCCATGAATGTCATATTGATTGTCATCCAAAATTGACGATTATGGATATATTCTTGGAAAGGTTCAGTCTGTTAGTGTATGTTCATCCAAATAGAGCCGACGCCGGCGTCGTTTTTCGTAATCGCGACGGCACCGTCCAGTTGTAACGCGACGCTTGCACCGCGACGTCATGTGAACCCCCTCCACACTAAACTTCTAAAGAAAAAAAATAAGGGTCGTATTTTGAACCTTTACGCCTCCGTACAATAAAATTAAATTATACGTCATTAAATGATGTGTACAATTTAATAGCAATTCGAAGGACATTTAATAACTTTCTTGGAAATTTCCGGTGCCAGTTGCCGACCGAATCGAAATACTTTAAGTGAAATTAAAATCAATTTCTGGAACAGTGTTCCATATACCTAGCGGTAAGTAATGCCGATTTATAAATAACTAATGCCGCTTAAAGTGTATTTACATTTACGCGAGGCAATGCGCTATTTGCGCTACCTTTTGGCATAGTTTCAAGTTTACATTGCGCCTTTTTGTATATTTTACAAAGCCCGGGAAATATTCGCTCCGAAACGTCGATGGAAATTGAAACTGAATTAGTCTTATTAGGTCAAAGGAAAAAAACGGTTTGTTTGTACTCAATATGTTCTAGGGTATTAGTGGGTTGTTGAATAGTTTAGTTCTTGGTTTCCGGAGAAAAGTTCTGGAAATGACCATAAATATCCATATTTTATAATAATTTATAATCAGTATTATTTGATAAAAGTTTCTTTTTTATTTGAGGAACCTTGAAAAAGTAAGTTGAGTGGTGACTCAACTAAACTCACTTTAGCCAAAACTAAGAAACATCCTAGCCTCGATGATGCTTGACGCAATAAACTTTCTTTAATTTTTCAATAATTTGGCATCGAAGTATGGGGTCATTCTCAAAATGTATGGACATATGATGTGGCAAGGCTTTAAACTGAATGGCTAAAATATTAAAATATCCAAAGCTGCTTAGTTAGCTACTATGGACCACACCAGTTTGGATCTTTCCCAGCTGATGCCTTTCAGTTAAGGTGATCCGGGCTCCTTAGAAGTTTAAAACATATCATGTTGATTCTGGATATATCAGCCTGGAAAGCCAAGTCTTCTTTCCAGGCTATAATTTGCCAGTGGCACTGAATAATCATCCTATAAGCAAAACCTGCACATGACATTTTCTGCCAAGACAATCTCATGCAGCTGATATTGCAATCGCTAGATGTTGCGCAGTTTACTTCGCTATCAAACGTTTTATACTAAATCTTCCAAATACATCTATCACCCTCTAAGCATACTTTGATATAAATGCCTTGCAATAGCTAAGACTTGCTATTTCTTCTAGTGTTTTTCTATTATTCTGATAGAAGTTCTGAGTTTTAATATCTCCTAAGCAATGCCTAAAGCTGGTTTTCGGCGAAAAAGGTTATTCTTGCACGCCTTCATTTCGGCCAAGTACAGTGTGATCTAGAAATCATATTAAAAGAGTATTTCTCACCACTCACACTTTCTTTTCATTTAATATTATGATTCTAGCGCTTTTAGTTTTATCTATCTAGATGTTTCAATGATTTTGATTTTCAGTTACTCTTCTTTTAGCAAATTGAGATAAATTTCAGAGTTTTGGAATATATTTCGTTCTAATCTACTAGCACCTTTTAAAATCAAACAGAATTCTACAATTAGGTTCTGCTCTCAGGTAATGATTGATGACCACATTCAATAATGTAAACATTTGACGAATGTTATGGTGAGAACTAAATTTGTAGTAAAACTGTTATATTCTAAATAAATTCCATACATTTTTACAATAAAATGGAACACTGGATATCAATATTTGACTATTGTAGAAGTATTCTTGGAAACTGGAGTATTCCCAGTTTAAGCCAAACAGTTTTTCTGACTACATACTGATGTTAAGAAGCCATTTGATGCATGATACATACTGCATATAGGATCTACAGTGCTGGTCGAGCAAGCGGCTGAGTTTTTTACGGCAGTTTTGACTTTATTAAGTTTTCTAAGGATACGCTTTCCAGTTTAGTATTTTTTCCAAAGTCATTCTCAGATATTTGGCTTCCTGTTTAGTTCCGTCCATCTGGTAAATCCTAGAAGTATTTTGTGTGAATTTATATGCCTCCCTTTCTACGCGATCTTTGGAGGATGAAATTTTGTACATTTAGACAACTGCTGAGGAGATAAATTCTGTATATCCTTTAGCTAATATTACTAGATCGTCTGTATATGCTTGGACTTCATTGTTGCAAAGCTAGATAATGGTGAAAATAATGATTCTTTTTAGAAGTCTTCAATTTTTCTCAGATAAATTAAATAAGAACGGTTTGTTCATACTATTATTATTGTTATTCCCTTAATCTCGACCATAAATACTAGTCGGCCTTAGAGCTGCTTTATTACACATTCTTCTGCTCAGGTATGAGGATTAAGCAATTCTTTGTGGTAAATATTTGTTAGAAGGAAAATGCACGTTTGGTTTTGCATTTATCCTTTTATAAAAGTACCATTTTCAAGAATTTAAATGACGCATTATATTTTTTAAACAGTGCAAACATTTTATTGAAAAAGTGATTGTAGTTGACTGTTCCATGGTCAGAGAACTCTGAAGAAGTTTAAGCGGCTGCCACTTAATTAATTTCATTTCATTGAACTATATGGTCCAAAGGCTGACTTTACTTTTAGCTTATTCTACTACGTTGGATCCATAGATATAAATTCTGCCAACCTGGATAGAGAGAACTGTTTTAATAGTTCCTGGATTTACTGGTACATCTAGAATATATTATATTGAGACCCTTTCAGTCCATAGCAAGGCCTGCATATTCTGAGGAAGTTTTAAGTGGCTTCTAGTTGATTAATTTCTTTTCATTGAAACAGAAAGACCAAAGGTAGATTTTGTTCTTAGCTTATTCTACTTAGTTGGACTCATAGACAATAATTCCTACAACTTGGCTATTAGAGTTCCTGAGAACTGGTATCGAGTTACTACTACAACTAGCTTTAACAACATACATTAAGATACTTTCAGAATATGGGGTAGCAAGGCCAATAAACTTAAGGGAAGTCTGAGTGTTTGCTAGTTGACTAATTCCTTTTCCTTGAATCACAGGGGACAAAGGCTTTGGTTTGGTGGTTAGCTTACTTTATTGCTTTGCATGTTTTTTAGAGTTGCTACTAAAACTAGTTTGTGTTACATTAAGACCCTTCCAAACTATAAGACAGCAGAGCCAGGAAACTCTAGGGAGGTTGCCAATTGACTTACTGCTTTTCATTGAACCAGTTAGCTCAAAGGCTGATTTCATTCTTAATTTATATTAGTGGATTGGATCCATGGATGATAATTCTGCCAGTCTAGACTCGTTTAATGGTTTTTAGTATTACGACTACAACTATTTACTACTATAACTAGTGTTTACTACATTATTACCTTGGCAGATCTTGAGATAAGGCCAAAGATCTCTAGCGAAGTGTGAGTGGTTGACTATATCCTTTTTATTGAACCAGATGATCTAAATGCTGACGTTGATGATGTCGGTTTATTGCGTTGGATCTACAGATAACAATTCTGCCAACCTGGTTACAGATGGCTTCTCTGATAGTATCTGGAGTTCTTGCTTCAGTTAGTTTTTACTAAATTAAGATCTTCTCAGATCATAGGACAACAAGGCCAGAAAACCCTGTGGAAATCTACGTGGTTGCCAGTTGATTTATTCCTTTTAATTGAACCAGAATGTCGAAAGGTTGATTTTGTTGTAAGTTTGTTCTACTGCATTAAATCAATGAATATTAATTTTGCCAACCGAGACTACTTTGATGATGTTGAGAGTTTTAAGTACGATTAGTTTTTAATACATTAAGACCCTCCTAGATCATTGAGACAGCAAACCTTGGGCTAAAAAACTCTAAATAGTCTGAGTGGTTATCAGTTGACTGATTTATTTTCATTAAACTATATGGTTCAAAGACTGATATTGCTATTAGCTTATTTTACTACGTTCAACCCATATATAAATTAATTTCCAATTTGATTATATGGCTCTGAGGCTTTGATAGTGATAAGCTAGTTTTTACTGCTCTAAGACCTAAGCAGGACGAGAAAACTCGGGGGAAATCTGCGTGGTTACGAACTGTCTAATTTATTTTTAAAAGATCCAGAAACTGGTTTCGTTGTTAACGGTATTAGATCAATGGATAATAATTTTGCCAACCTGGACTCTTCTGGTGGTTTCTGGAGTTACTACTATAACTAGTTTTTACTACATTACTCGTTTCTCAGATATTGACACAGCAAGGACAAAAAACTGTACGGAAGTCTGAGTGGTTGCCAGTTGCTAATTCATTTTCGTTGAACCAGAACCTAAGGCTGATTTTACCATTAGCTTATTCTACTGCCGTCGATTTTTGGGTAATAATTTTGCCAATCTGAATACAGGACTCCTCTGACAATTTTTAGAATTATTACTACAGCTAGTTTTTGCTGCATTAAGACCCTTGCATACCATGGGATAGCAGGATCAGAATTTTTTTTATATAACTTGACCAGGGAACAATGAACCTCTGAGGAAGTATGAGTGGTATTATTGACGAAGATCTTCAGAGGCTCTTTATAGCAAGCAATTCATTTTCCTTCTTCTCGAACCTCTCTTCCTAGGCCCTTACGGTTTGACCACAAATGAAATTTTTCGAAAATAATTATGAAAATAAAGACAAATAATGAGAAGCAACAAATCATACAACGCTTTAAAAGAACAAAAAATAATTTGGTATTATTTGACATAATATTAGAGGACCAGAGAAAACTGTTTAATAGAAGTTCTACTGTGGTTACAGATTTGGTCAAGCAGCTCTTTTTAATTCAAATTGATATTAAATCTTGCCAAAAAGTCATTTGTTATAGCGTACTACAGCCAGTATATGAAATCTATGTGTTCAGTTGAACTTCTTGTATTAATTTGTTTTATTTGAAAATTTCTTTAACTAGTATTTTCAGATTATTACTATATCCTTGGTCTCTATGGAGTTGTATAATGGTAAAATTATGTTTATTTCAGCTTTCTAGAAATTGTTGATGAAAATAGGATTTTAATTACTCTTAATCAACTTTACCTACTATATATAAAATAAACAAAATTACATTAAAAAAAATCTAAACGAAGCAACGAATTATAACAACGATATTATTTTTTCCTCCATGCGTGCGGAAAGTGCAATCTCCTACATAGTTAGTTACACGTGCCGAAAGTTACTAATTTCATCACGTTTATACAAATTACGATTTTCATGTTGGTTAAAGAATGACAAAAAATGTGCACCGTCCATAAATGGAAACAAACACGAATTCAAATAACACCCAGCCCAAGCATTACGCAAAGCCATTATTAATATAATAATGCTTTAAGTAATTTGCCCTTGACCTATTTTATTTTATTGCCACCACATGGCAATGGCACATAAATATAAGATAAACCTGAATGTATTTTATAAAAGACAATTCAAGCGAATACTTTCAAAAGAATACGCGACTAAAATCACAGTAATCTTGGAATTTCTTTGGAATATTCTTACAGTTTGAATGGCGAATGCAAATCAGGATTTTAAGGCTTTTCATTCATCCCGGACATAAAAACAGCGCAGTGCCATTGCTTTAAACCGTCATAAAAAAGGAACCGTCAAATTCAGTTTTATTTTCCACTTTTTATGGTCGATAAACGACCGTTCGTATAACTATTTTTATTTGCCATGAAACAGATCCGACTTTTTATCTTTTTATTTAATCGCTTTATTTTCCTAATATATTTAGTTTATCGTTGATTTTTATTCTGCAGTAATTTCCTGATTGTTTGAGGTAACACAGTTTGGAGTTCGTTTGCGATCGATATTTAATAATTGAAAATCTTTTAAGGGATTTTCTATTTATATGTGCGACGTTTCTATAGTAACTAATTGTTAGTTTTGTATTCAGTCTTTTTAATGAATCGATAAATAATGATTATTATTTAGGCTATTCTTTTCATGAGGCCCTTATAGATTTCTTAAGGATTTAAGAATCTAATTTTCAGGCCTTTTAGCCATACTCTTTAAAAAAAACCAGAAAAAACAGTAAACCTAGCAACTTTATATCGTTCAACTACTCTCGCGTAATGTCTGCTTAATATGTATTTGCGGATAATTAAAAATAGACTGAAATTTTGGATAGCTATAGAAGGTAAATTTTCTACTACCCAACTTACATGTAAAAGAACTACTTACAACTTAAGAAGCTCTTCTTATTCTTTCTGAACACCTTCTTCCTTACATTAAGACTTTCCTTACGTATTATATTCTGTAAGATACAGTATTTTATTTTATTCCAACTTGCGTTTCTTGATGGTAAATATAATTTCTAGTTGCTTCTGGAAACGGGCAAGCACCTCGATGCTTCGGTTCTCTATCTACTCATGATGATGGTAGACGACGGTACCACCACATCTCGAATGCTTCTATTCGGCTACACATTGCTTTTGTTAAATTTGATGCTTCTATTCCATAGTACAAAATTGAAAATAGGTAGCACCGTAGTAAACGAATACGTAGGGCTATTGACAAGTCTCGATAAGTAAGAAACTTCTTCACGTTGCTAAATGTTCAATAATCATATTAGATATTTGAACTCCTGCTTTTTGCTGAATATGTGCTCAGGTTTGCTAAAAGCAAAACCATTTTTGCTTATAACCATAGCTTTGGTTTGGCCGATATTTAATTTGAGCGCTCTTTCTTCGTTTTAGCTACAAGCCTATCCAGTAACGGTTGTAAGTCATCAGCATTTCCAGCCAGTAGAACTATATTACATTGCAAGGTATTTATTACTTCTCCGTTGACAACAATCCAAAAAAAAATCGGCGAAAGTTTTTTTTTAGAGTATATGTTAAAGAGTAACGTAGAAAGGACACACCCTTGCTTTACACCTCGCTGAATGGAAACATACTCGGTAGCTATCTCCTCGACTTTGACAGCAGTAATTTGCTTATAATACAGATTTTTTATGACTCAAGAGTCTCTGCCATATTCTCTAAGTTCATATTCTGAAGGATGTTGATGAATTTTCTAGGGTCAAACGCCTGCTGGGAATCAAGACAACATGCGTATAAATCGGTGGACATGTCGTGGAATCTCTGTATGACCTGTATGCCGAAAAGAGCTCGTTCCTTTCAATCTCGTAGCGAAATTGAGGTTGAGTATCAAAGAGGTGGTCCTCGCACTTGGTATAAACGACTATGTATTATTTTGAGTAATATTTTAACGTATGGCTCTAATGAACATATTAGCATAATTTCTAATCATGCATTTTTACCCAATCACTTAGTATTTTCCCAGAAACATAGATGGTGTTTAAGAGGCTGGCCAATTTATCGATAGATCGGTCGTTGAAAGTCTCGACTTTTTCCGAATAGATATCTTCTGGTCCAGTGGCCTTTTCAGCTTTAGCTGTCTTGATTGCGTGAATCATTTCTGCGCATATTACTTCTGAGTTCTCACAGTTGCAAATGTTCACCTGCTAATGGTGGCTAGCGAAAATGTTCCTCGACATACTTCTTTCACTGTTCCAGCTTTTCATTAAGGTCTAAGGTAAACTTGCCATTCCTGGTTAATAGAAGTGTTACGGACCGATTATGTTTTTGAGTTCCAGCAGCATCTTTGGTTTCCTTTATGTAAATTGAAAGTGTCGTCTATTGCATCTAAACTTGCAATTTCGTAGCATTTTTGTATAAAAAAAGATGTAACAGATCCAACCAAGATCTTGTTTGTCATCCAAGATTTTATCGTGTCATTTTTTGATTGCTGCAGTTCTGTTCTGCTGATACTTGCAATAGGTGTTTTCATTTTGATCTACGCTTCCTCAGTGTCTGGCATGTTCTCGAGGTTCAATGACTGTATAGCTGCATTGATCTTTAAACCAACGTTGTCTCAGATTTCAGGAATATTAAGAAGTCTCATATCTTTAATATGTAATATAGCTACTAGGAGGTTGTGATCGGAGTTAACGTCTACTCCTGGATACGTTTTTTTACTACGTGTATGCTATTTTTGAACTGATCCTTGACCATAATGTAGTCCATCTGGTTTTTCATTACCCCGTCGACATCATATCAGAATTTGATTTCTATGTATACAAACTTCTTGCATTGTAGCAGTTGTAAAAAGGTGTCGCTGATGATAAAAATGTTCCACGCAAAAGTCTATCAAGCGGGCGCCGCGTTTATTTCGCGAACCTAATTCCTATTTTCCGACCGTCCACCCGCATTTACCCCTTTTGACTTTGTTGTTTTTAAAGTCTCCTAATAGTATAGTTAAATCTGAATTTTCACATGTTTTGAGTGCAACTGTCACAGGTTGGTATGCACGCTTGAACAATCGCCAGGTTGATGGGGCGTATAATTGAGGACTGATTTTTGGATTTCGCTATTGACTATCAGCTCGATGACAGTTCTGGGATACTAATTTGAAGCCTCTGCATTTTTTTGATAGTGTTGTGAGCCTTGCTTCAAACATGCTTCTGACATTCCATGTAGCTATTTTTAACTTTTTGGCCTTATGACCATTTTTCACATTCTATCTTTTTTACCCGGAGATCCGAGTTGAGGAATTTAAGCTCCGTATAATTTAAAATTGAATAACACCATCATGATGATTTTCTGAAAAATATCCGTTTGGATCTTTAATACAGTAGTTTCCTGTTGCTGTCTGCATTCACATTATTGTTAATTAATCCCCCTTCTGAAACTATTTTCAATTCCAGGGACAAAAACCCACCCGTAGCTGTTGGCCAGCAAGTGGTGACTACTTATTTCGACAGTTGCTTGATCAACAGAGCATCCTTGGTTATCCAGTAGGTACTTAGCATCATTCCTTTTATTCTCTATATTCAACTGTGACTTACGACCAAACATTCTAAACTTCACTATATGCCTAGACATCAAGGCCCTTATGATAGTGTTATTTGTAATATCCTGATAAAAAAATCAGAAAAAATGGATCTTTCCTTGACATTGATTCAGAAATTTACGATATTTACCATTGTCGTAATATATTTATTTAAATTGATGATAGGTTGATAGTTTCCAGAGAAGCAGGAATGTGTTTACCTCAGGGAAGTATCGTAAATCCTATGCTACATATAATTGATATGAATATTATGACATTTGCTTTACCAAAATTTAACAGCACTACAAGGAAGCTTTTCCATAATGCTGTCTTATGGTTAGAGGGAAATAGACTAGTGTTTTCAGGAAAAATTACTTTATATAACTGTAATCGACGTCAGATTGAAATTATAACTGATGTTTCCTTTGGTATTTTTACTATTTCCCAGAAGACTATGGTTAAATATCTAGAGCTATTCTTAGATGAAAGCTTACTTGGAAGGACTATATCTATTATTAATTGAAAAAGACCATCATCATTTTTAAGCATTGTAGAAGTTCTTGGGCGAATCTTTTTTATGTTTAGAATTTTCTTGTGTTTCCACGTGATTTATTTCCATCAACGTAGCTGTTCATTTTGCTATTCTCTTTTCTTTTTTTTCCCGTCACTTGGATTTTGTTTCTTATATTATGAAACTTATGTTCCTTCTGTTTTTATCCGATGGATCTTGTACCATCTTAATTCTTGCTTTATACTTTTTCTCATTAAGTAAATAACAGTCTGCACCAAATCGCACCTTTCTTTTTGTCTTTTGTTTCTCATCAAGGATTTCTTTGTTGGCTTCTTTTACTATGTCCCGTATTGTCTTCCAAGTATTCTCTACTACTTCTGTATATGTATTCCTCTGCATGCCAATTCTATTTTGTTTTGGTACTGATTTTTAACATCTAATTATTATTATTATTTTATTAGATAAAAGCCAAGAATTTACATTCTATTTATATAGCTCTATGAACTAAGTAGGCATTACAATATATTTCAATAAATCTCCAAATGTCAGTTTCCAAAAGTAAACACTAAAAATGTCCAATTTATCCAGACGATTCTTAAAACAGTTTACAGAAGGAGCAGCTATGACATCTCGGGGTAACGAATTCCAAACATCGAACACTCTATTAGGCAAAAAGATTTAACGTGCTTTTGTTTTATACATCTGTTTTTTTAATTTCAAAATGTGGCCGCGAAGTCTAATATCCCGATTTTCTTTAATTGTTTTAGCTTTTCGATGTTCTAGTACTATACTTCTTTTTTGTGAATTTTCTTTTTTTCTTGTTTCAACTAGTCGCAAAAGGTGATCTGTATCTCCATCGTCTTTTTTGCCAATTCTAAGGTCTATTACGTTTTATCTAATTTAGTGTCTACCAATACGTGATTCACCTGATTTCTCATTATACCGTCATTAGATATCTAAATATGTTTGTGTATATCTTTATGAAAGAACATTATTGATTTTATCAATGGGTTATTTAAGACTGTCAGTTCGATTGGCCTGATTCCATTTTTACTAGAAGAATCATGTAAGCTGTGCTTTCCGAATTGTAGTTGTGATGTTTCTTCTCTTCTTACTTCAGGTATATTCCTAGACATCAAAGGCGCTTATGACAGTGTTATCTATAACATCCTAATTATTTAAACATCATATTAAAATTGGAAACAATGGGTCTTCTCTAGAGATTGATTCAGAATATCTACTTACGAGATTTACCATTGTCGCAAATTATTTATTAGGACTGATGAGGGTTTGACAGTTTCAAGAAAAATACGAGTGGGTTTACCGCTGGGAAGTTCTATGTTATATATAGGGTGATTTTCAACCTATGCGCATGAACTTGGGAAATGATAGCTGATGAGTAATAATAAAAAAAAATGTAGTAAACTATTGTTAGTTTTGGAGATATCCATATTTTTTTAAACAAAAAACGAAAATGTTTTAACGTGTTTAATTTAAACTAATGTAAAGCAACTGTTCGAATTGTTTCCATTATTTTCGATACAGACTTGAGCTCGTCGAATCCATGAAGACGTACATGCACGGGCCAAACCAGGCTGTAGGCGAATTACGTCACTGGCAGCGTTTATGCGATGTCGTAGCTCTTGCTCAGTATCAACTTCGTTTACATACACCACCAAGGTCAGGCGAGCGAGGGGGCCACTCAACTGGACCATCACGGCCTATCCACATAGTCCGGGAAACACACGATCTAAATGTTGTCGCACTGATCGTGAAAAATGTGGTGGAGCACCATCATGAAGAAACCACATGTTCTGCCTAACGTTGAGATTCACATTTTCAAGGAGCACTGGTAAATTGTTGCGCAAAAATTCTAAATCTATCTAGGTCCGATGAGCATTCCGTTCAGAATTCCAGCCCATACATTTACAGAAAAACGTTGTTGAAAGTATGTTCTCCATGTAATATGCAGATTTTCCAAAGCCCAGTAATGAATGTTATGAAAGTAGAAAATTCCATTGCGCGTAAAATATGCCTCATCCGTAACCAAAATGTTCATGGTAAAGTTTGGGCTTAACTGCTGGTGATGTAACAACCACTCACAAAAGTGTACTCGAAGTGGCAAATCTCTTGGAAGTAGGGCTTGTACACGCTGCACATGAAACGGGTACAGCAACTCGTGCCTTAAAATTTGCCAACTTGTAGATTGCGATATTCCAAATCGCGCTGCACTTGTCCTAGTGCTAATTCCAAGTTGTTCTTCGATAACTTCTAAAATATCCTCCTCCAGATTTAGAATGTGCCTAGGTCTAATATCTCCTCCATCTTGTCCAGGCCGCGGCTGCAAATTGCCAGTTTCTCTAACCCGCTGAATAACACGTAAGAAAGCCCCATGTCTCGGGTGATATCTTCGGGGAAATCTTTGGGCATACAAATCAGCTGCTGCCACTGCATTCTGATGCGTTTTTCCGTAAACCAAAACCATGTCGACAAGTTCTTCGTTTGTAAAAATGTGCGTTATTACATTTGACGGTTTTATTTTGTTCGTGTGAAAATAACGATCGACAACGATCACAGCCACCATCAAACTAAGTACTGCTAAAGATTCCAAATAACAAATTCCAAACACTATGACTTGTTTACTATAAGTTGTTAATAAACCAAATTCGTCTGATACACGTTCTGTTGACATTTGTTTAACTTTATTTCGGAAACCAAAAATATTTTACTAAATTTTTTTCTCATTATTACTCATTATTGATCTTCATCTACCATTTCCCAAGTTTATGCGCATAGGTTGAAAATTACCCTGTATTATAATTTATACCGCAGACTTTGGAAATCTTTTTTATTAAAGGAGAAATTAAAATCATCATTGATAATAAATCATTGATGATAAAAAAGACAGAATAAGAGTGTCTAATAAAAAAGCCTTTCTATGAGGTTTGGTAAGAGAAAATGAACTAGTGTTGAGACCAGAAAATACGACTTTGCGTAACCTTAACTGACATCGAATTAAAGTTCTAACAACTCTAATTTTCATTTAAAAATTTAACTTATTTCTAGAAGATATCGGTTAAATATCTAGGGCTCTACTCAGATAAAAAGCTTACTTAGAAGGACCATATCCGTTATTACTGAAAAGGAGGGAAAACGGGACTAACATCGTTAGCAAAACAAAGGTAAAAACACAAAGTCACGGTCTCATCAAATGATGATGAGACCGTGACTTTGTGTTTTCGTTTGGTCTCTTATTGAAAAATGGATGATACGTTTCTATCTAACATCGTTAGAGCATGTAGTTACCAAGCTTATGTACGATTAAAAAATATTTCCATGGAGCCATTAATTTTGTTCTGAATTCCTGGCATACTTCTTTTTTTATAATTTCGTATATATTCCAATAATTTCCCATCTTATTCCAGAAATGTGAAAATCTGTTCTAAAGAATCTTTTTAAAGAATACAAAAAGATTATGATATAACATTTGCAAAATTAATCTACCAGAAAATATTTGCTTTAATTCCAGGCCTGTACGCCTCTTTCTGGTATTTTAATTAAATTTTATATATTTTGGATTATTGACTTATTTTTTTAGGTCATTGAGCTTATGTTTTTAAAGTAATTTTAATATTATTCCAGGCACTTTCTAAGCCATTTTCAGATGTTTTATATTATTTTCCGTTATATATTAATTCCAACCATTAGACGCAATTTTATAATAATTCATCTAGACAATTTAAGTAATTTTCAGATATTCTATTCAGACTATTAAGGTCATTGTCAATATTTGTTCCAGGTCTTCAAAACCATTTTACATTTTCTCTTGGTATTTTCTCTTGTTTTCCTTATTTTTTATGAATCGTTGGCAGACTTCTTTTATTATCACTTTTTATATATTTCAATAATTTCGCATTTTATTCCAGGAAACAAGTTTTCTTAGGTTTCTAAAAAATATAAAAATTAACAAAACAAAATAGGCTATAACTAAGTTACACATAGTTTTAATTTTAATAGATTTGGTGATGCCTATTTATGCCCAAAATATGTTTAATCTGACTTAACTTTTGAGACCTTGACTTGGGAGTTTTCTTTATTGTAATTATTGAAAAGTGAGATTCTTGGACATAATAGACTTCTTCTTGAAATACTTGTAAGTTTTTTACTAGTTTTTCCTTTATTTCAACAGGAAGTAATAAAAATATTGAGTATTCTTATTTGATAAATATTTTTTAAAATTTAAATCCCTGTATTAACTAATAATGTAATAGCCTTAAATCTAGTCCTTTTTTATTAAGCAAGAGAAAATATTATTATTTAAATATAGTAAACTTTTAAGGCCTTTTAGACGGATTTATATTATTTTTTTGACAATTTACGAGGAGTAACTTAAAAAAAAACTTTTCGGAGTTCTAAGTCTATAAAAGTAAAATCCCTCGAGGGCAACACTGAATGTGTTTTTAACATAAAAAACGAAAAAGTTTTCACAACTTATGAGTGGCATGGTAACACCCTCACATAGATAAAACTTTTTTTGGCATTCTTTATTTAATAGGTGTAAGAACTCAAAAAAATTGTGGTAATAAATAATGTATATTTAAATTTTATTACGAAAGTTATATTATTCATGAACCATTTCCTCAAAAAAAAAAAAGAAATATTTTATACTTACGGGTGTTATAAAAATGTATTCGTGACACTCTGACTCATAACGGTCCTCACGCTCCAACGCTCCATTCCAAGCAAATACATCTGGATTTTGGCAAAAGCAAGATTAATTGACGCTTTTATCGCATTTTTTCAAGCACACTTGACAAGCATAAAATGGCAGGCTTTTAGCTGGATATTTAATGAATAATAAGTTCTTTTCATATTTTACATGAGAAATTATGATGTAAAGTCTCCAGCCTGTCATAGAGTCAAAAGTTAAGAAAGGGAATAATTAATTAGGTGAACTATATATTAAGTTGTTTCAGTATTTATATCTATTTTTTTTTGATGCTTATTCAATAAAACATCATGTCTACCATCCTATCATTTCCTACATGCAACAAAACTTTTTTTAATTTTCAAATATTCTTTATTTTATTTTTGCCTTTAAACCGAACCTCATTTTGTTCTATTTATATTTTTAATATGATACCTATTCTTTGTCCTGTTTTGGTAACTTTTTTTAACCCTGGACTTGTAAAATGTAGTGTTAAAACAGATATACGTTTTGCTTAGTGAATACACGAGTTATACAGTTAGTTTATAATTTTAGTGCAAATTAGGTTTCATTAATAAGTTTTTATAAGACTTATTATTTCTGTTTCTTCCTTACTGAAGATATAATGATGCCTAGTACAGGTGAAACATGAGTTTGATTTATTACTGTTTAATTTAGGCTGGTCTCTTTGACAAAAAAATAGATTATTTCTTCAAATACTAAATTTGCTTATTAATTCAACTCCCGTATATTTTCACAGTATAGAGTGATAATTTTATGAAATTCAATAAATGATGACAGAATTTACAAATCCTGAGTCAATATTCTTTGTGTGCTGTCAATTAATATTTTATTTTACGTGAGAAGAGTAAGAAAGCATGGTAACGAGCCAAGTCCATTGTATATAAAATATGTTTAAGAGAAAAATATTACGCGACTCAATCTAATTTGGGTACAACAAAAGAAAATGCGAATTACATCCATTAAAGTTATGCACAATGCAGAATATTACACCGGGTAATTTATAGGAATACAAAAAAAAACAAATTTAATTTTTCACAAAAATAAATTTAAATCACTGCAAGTATCTGAAAAACAAAAATGACTTATTGATTTCACATATCAAGAAAAAAATCAAAGTGTCGTAAGAAGATTTGAAAATTACAGAAATAAATATAATTAGATGAACTAATTTGGAACAATAATTATTTTAATATACCAAGAAATTAATTAAAATGCCTAAATAATCTCGATATTTCGTATAATATATGTTTAGGCAAAAAATTACGAGATTTAGTTTAGTTACAACAAAGTATGTTTCTTATTATGAAAAGCAATAATATTATCATAGTTCCGATATTAAACAAGTTAGTAGGGTTGCTGCAAGACTAAAACCAAAAAATGTTTAAGGATCCTGATGAAATACTCAATTTTTTTCTAAAGATACTCGTTCTGGCTGAACCTTTGGCTGAAATATTTCATATTTATATCTGATGTGTAGGCTTTTAAAAATGTTTGAAATGCTTCTATATGACTGCTTACATCAAATAAGTAGCGCTTTCTACGATGTCGATCGACGGCAGTTTATCTATCTTATTTTTCGTAATTTCTTGCTGTTGTTTCAAATACAAGGTATGATACTGACATCTCTAAGAACTACGATAAGATTGGCCATGATATACTAAGTTAACAGTAACAGGACCCTTCGTCTATTATTTTGCTTTTCATAATGGTACTTCAACCTGGAGAAATTTATGGTAATCATGAAATACTACTTAAAAAGCTCAAGGCTTTTATTATATCAAACGAAGTTCCAGTTACTAGATATAAATCCGCATAATTTGTAGCAACCTGCTATTCTTGTTCCTTATAAATGACATCGCCGATATTATAGTTGTCCATTTTAATTATTCGCAGACGATTTACAATAATTATACTTGATTCTGGAGACTTACGAGGATTGCAAGAGACTGCAATGTAGCTTAGACGCTATTCAGGAATGATGTGTTCAGAATAGGCTGTTGTTTAATGTTCGGTGATGTCTGTGAGTAGAAAAAAATCTCTCGTAAAGTACGATTGTCATATTATGTCATTATTGATTCCATTCTAGTCAGAATGTACAAAGCACAGGATTTGAAAGTAACTGTATATCAACTGTCTTTCGCCGAGCACATCGAGATGGTAGTCTCTGGTGCAAGGTCTTAGATGCTAAGGTTTATTATGTGAACCTGTAAATCTTTTATTAATGGCAACGCCCTTACAGCTTTGTTTAACTCTTTAGTCAGGATAAAGATTAACTCTGTTATTTAGTCACCTATATCTCAGAGATGTGTAAATGAATTGGAGAATATATATACAGCAAATTTTTGAAGTATATGACATTTAAAGAGGCCCTAGTTTATTCCCCAAGAAAGTTAGACAGTGAAGAACTGCTACAAAGATTTAACTTTCAAATCTACTAAAGCGCAGACAATTACACTCAATCTCGTTTTTGTATAAGCTGATAGATTGTGTTACTATATATCCCTCTTTCTTGAGCAGAATTAATTTTATTATCCCAAGAATGTCTGCTAGACAGAACAAATTTTTTACCTACTACAAGCTACTAACTAGATTTAAGTTAGCTGTGTATGGAGTGTTCTCAGTATTTATTAAGGTTGCAAACCAAAATAATCTGAGTTTGCCTTACTCAAGATTTATTCGAACATTTAAAAATTTGGTATACATCTGTACAACTTACATTATTATACTATCACAGATTAATTATTGATTCATGTAATCTTGTACCAGCCCTAATAATTGTTTACTGTTGGTCTGTTTTTTAAATAAATAAATATAATAAAATTTCAATAACACCCATTTAAATTATGCATAAAATACTTAATTATGCTTATTATTTTAGGTGCGACCAAGTAGTCGTTGCTATCCTTAAGTGATGTTAGAGCAGTCCCAGGACTGCCAGTCTGTCTGAATGTCGGGGTACTGCGGCATCGGGCGTCGAGATGTCTCCGGGAGTGCCGAACGGAGCCCTGCAGTCCACTTAATATGTACCTTCTGGCCTCTGCGATACTTCTGCTCGGTACATTTGATCTAACAGGTAAGAAAATCTTCATTCATTTGTCGACATGAATTGGATATCAAATGAGGTGCCTTCCGTTCATGTTTTTTTCATGGCACTATATAAACGATTAAGATTTTTATCATTACACTATTCATCAATAACAACAAGTGAGGGAATTTGATCTGGTGAAGCGAGTACCAATCATCACTTAACCTAGACCCAGTAAAACTTGACCCAGTAAAACTCGTCTTTTTTTATAGTGGGCATGATATTCTTTTTATCATCGTTTTTTTTGTATTTGTTTTTCGTCTCTTTCCTTTTCGCTCATAAAGTTCTTAATATCACTGGTGATTTTTTTTCTTTTAAAATTTATACTTGTATATTCTCTGGAAGAAATAAATCATAACTTTAAGAACGTCGCAGAAATAGCTTCACATACCAGGAAGAAAACTAATTGAATTCAGGAACTTCGGGAATAAAATTAGTTAATAATTTGGAATATCTGAAAGAAAAAAGAAATTACTTGAAAACACTAAGAATATAAGAAGTATAAACTTAATCTTAACTTTATATAAAAATGAAATTAGTCATTAATTCAATTTCGAAGAAATGCTTTCAAATAGCAGAAAGAAATGTAAAAATGTAAAAAGTTACTTAGAATGTCAATAAGGAAGGGAAAAAATTAAAAATATCTGAAATAAAATTTAAAATGATCTTAAATCTGAAAAAGCAACATACTACAAAAAATACTGGATATACATGGAAGAAATAAACTATGATGTTCACCTCGAAGAAATGGCTTAAAATATCAGAAACGAATTTAAATTTATTATTTAAAATGTCTGGAATAAACTGGAAAATGACTCTGAGATGTGAAAAATCTATATAACATAAAAATTATATTAAAAGCCAGGAAAAACTTATAATACTGCAAAAAGCTTAAAATCAAATATGCAAATTAATACACAAGAGTTATTCTAATAATCTAAAAGATATCGCAAAATTTTAAAAAATAACTTTAAATGCATCGGATAAATTAAAAATGACTTCAAAGATTTGGAATATATAAGAAATAAATTTAAAATCACAAGAATATGAAAAGTGAACCCAAAATTAGGAGAAAATAAAAAATTACTAAAAATTAACTTACTTAAAAATTATAAATATCTTAATAATTAAATGTCTACTAAATTGCTTCAAATGCATGAAATAAATATTCAAAATTACTTAAAAAAATCTGGATTGAACATCATATATAAATAACTTTATAAGCATAAGAACACAAACATGCTTTTAATGTATTCCAATGATGAGACTTAAGAAATATATAGACAAATACTTAGAGCAACAACTGGCTTCAAATGTCTATGATTAAAATTTGAAAATTGTTCTTAGAGTCTTATAATATCCATTATATCCATATCCATATCTTAAATTATCCGTTTTAAGCAACTTCTTTGTTATTAATTATTTAGCACCTAACACATGGGTTACATATTTAAAAAATATATTTTTGATTAGGTATTAGGGCGTAATATAAAAAAAAACTGAGTGACTATTAAAAAATCTGCAACGCATCACCGACTGCAGTTTTTATTTTTTTAATTAGCTTAAAGTCAATCGATTGGGAAAAAAATGTTTACAGATTTAAACCATTTTACTGAAAATTGTTTGTTATTTCAGTTGCAAAACATCAAACTCTTGATAATTGTTTGTAAAAGATCAATAATTTTTAACGATCGTTATTATGAAAGCTATTTTTTCGAGTTTTCGGGAAAAACCAGGATTGTCTAAATAAAACAATATTAAAATTGTTAAAATAAACATCTCAGTAATTGAAAACGGGATGTTTAGATCCTATTCAGTTCTCACACCAATTTCTATTATTACTACCTTATCAACAATTCTATAAAAAAATATAATTATCAGTATAGTTTCGTGAGAATTATAGTATGAAAGTAAAGATTTCTGCTTTGGCAGATTTAATAACTTCTATTGCAAAGGATATATGACTTTAAATGGTATTACTAGACTTGTTAAAAACATTCGATGCCTTAGATCCCTTAGATATAAAAATGTAGGTTAGTAGTAGGTATAAGCAGTTTTCTGGTACACACTGTAAAATTATTTTGGGGATCTGTTTTCCGCATATTTTTTTTTGCCTATACTACTGACATATTTTAAAAATATGTAACTGAAATCTTTTGCATGTGATAGGCAATTAAGCTATTCTTTAAAGATAGATCTGCTCCAAGACGAAATATTAGCAATTAATAACGATCTACATAAATATTATGTGGTTAAAAATAATTTTAAACTTAATGCATCGAAGTATACTGTGATGTGTTTTGTGCAATAAAAATAGGTTTTATAGTTTACGGAAAATCTAAAACTGTTTATTGATTCAAATAAAGCTGAAACTCGGCGTCTCATATTGAAGCTAGATTTATGATTCAAAGCACGCATAGCTTCTATTCTTAGAAACCATAATTTGCATTAAGATTTATTTATATATATAACAGAATTATTGTAACAATCTCTTTTTTATCGAGTCATCTCGATAAAGCGGGCGAATGGCACAACCCGCGACACCTAGGTGCAGACATGGAAAGTTAGCCTCGCCGCTAGGAGGCAAGTTCAAGTCTGAATAATGGCGCGACTTTTAAATCGAAATAAATAGGAAGAAATAAATACAGTGTAAATAAGTATTTCTAGGAGTCTTAAGTGATTGTGTTTAGTGTTTACATGTGTAATAAACAGTTGACTATTTTTTGTGCATCGAATGTTTTACTTTACATCTAACGATTCGGTAAAAACGCTTCAGTATCATTAATTTTAAACTCTCTGTAATGCATTGTTCTTACTAAATCCTAAGTATTGCCACATCTTATTTCCTTATCGAGATAAAACTGCAACTTGCAGATTGAAGAAAATTTAAAATATATGCTGTAATAAAGAATGATTTTGGTTAATATTAACCTTATAATATAAATCCCAGTAATCTTTAGTATATTTGTTCACAAAAATTTGCTTTTTTAAATTAAAAACTTTTGTTAGTTAATGAGTTAAAACTCTTTGTTATCGTTTAACATTTTTTAGACGTAATTTTTCGTATAACCGTTGATTGAAAAATAGGAAAACTCATCTAAAAAACCTATTGACGGTGTCACGGTGTGAGTGTTTGTAACAAGTTTTAAGCATATGTGAAATTTCTGTCATTGTCCACATTTCGCAAAAAAAGTATTAGACTTATTTTTTAATTATCAATTAAGACTTTTTTTAACAATCAAATGTATTGGATTTCCGTTGTTCATATTAAAATGTTGTTTTTGTTTATTTTTCTTTTGTAATAAGTACTTATCCTTCTGTTATATCGCTGTTTATATAACCCGTATAATGCCTTGTGCATATTAGGTTACGTAGACTAGACTTTACCCATGCATATAAAAATTACTAAAAAATTATTTATTGGTATACATAGGGTGTTCCATATATGTTTGATAACAGTTTTTATAATTTTAGCCCTTGTTATAATACTTTTCACAGTATGTGTGATATACTCAGTACTACTACTTTCTGCATATTTAAAAAATTGCGTTTTCTAGTGACTAATTACATTTGTTGTAACTTTGGAGATGAACCCTGTTGCTCCGATGACAATTGGGATGACATGTTCTATATATGATTTAGTGGACATGTTCTATATTCTTCGCATTTCGATTTGTAGATCTTTTTATTTAAGCTTTTTCTCTACTCTTTTACTCCTTTTTCTGTGATGCTGTAGTCTGATGGGACAGCGACGTCTACTATAAGACACTGTTTTTCTTTTTCATCTTTCAATATCAGGTTGGGTCTATTGGATTTCATTTCTCTATCTGTATATATTTTCTCGTCCTATATAAGTATTAAGTCTGTGGTGTCGACTTCTGGTTCATATTCGTCCCACTTGTCTTTCACATTGATGTTGTAGTGCTTACGTATATTCCAATGTAGTTGCTTTATCACTTACGATAGGTCAAGCTACTCTTTAGGGTGCCAGATATTAAATGATGTGTGTTTTCAGCGTGTCACAATCAAAAACC
This sequence comes from Anthonomus grandis grandis, assembly GCF_022605725.1. Lineage (NCBI taxonomy): Eukaryota > Metazoa > Arthropoda > Insecta > Coleoptera > Curculionidae > Anthonomus > Anthonomus grandis. The sequence continues at coordinate 18,536,958 of NC_065556.1, read as the reverse complement.
GACAAAGTCTTTATTTGCGTGATAACTAGTTTTCAGGATTTTTAATTTAAAATAATTTATTTCTAAAGTCCGATATTGTTATAAAAAATTCGATTTCTAAAAATTGATCCAACCTCATTCGCAGCTCTCTTGGAATGACTTCCGTACTTGAAATCATAATTGTGACTTTGTCCAGGTTCCACAATTTCTTAATCTCATCTGTGTGTTGGATAGCACCACGTCTGCAACTATGGCTTCTTTCTTTTTTTTAGTCCCATTTGTTTAAGGGCAGTCCGCATCGGAAATTATAGACCTGTCATAGTAGACCATGAATTTGTTGGTGTCAATGACCCAATGACTTATAGTAGGTTACCTGCAAATGTTTCACGACAAGTCGCTTTTTGTAGCATAGGTCCTGGTGAAGCCCTGCAGCGACCTGGGGTAGACATGTTGAATTGTCTTTAAGTTTTCTTTGCACTTTCTACACCAAACACTACCTTATCATGGTGTCTTTCACAGTATACTTAAACTAGTTACTCGAGTTGATTACTTGTTCTTGTATGGTTATAGCAAAATTTTTTGTTTCAGGAAATTGCTATCCTCTATTCAACCACGTATTCGATGCAATTTTATCGATAAAAGTTTGATCGAGTTTATCAGGATGTCTTCCATGCAATGCCCGTCTTTACCATCCCTAATGTTTTTCCTCCTTAATATAGGCATGGTATTGAGACCTTTAAACATGTTCTTTTTCTCTTTTGACTATTACGAGCAATCTTCCCTGAAGTTTCCTTCTGTTCTGTTGTACTAAATTCCCTTGGCTTGTTCGTATCTAATATACTTATACATGTCTTTTCCCGTCCTACTCTCTATGAGCCTCCCATATTCTAATTCTGTCTCCTGGTTAACAATCTCCTTTTTTTATATTTATGATCTTGCACCGGTCCAGTTGGATAAGTTGCTTCAGGTTTTTATGCGATAAGCTATGGAGATGTCATATAGAGCATAAGTCTGCTATGAGATCATTGTACATGGATGAAATAAGGACTTATGAAATATGGCGTACGTCTCTTGTTGGTGTTCTAGGATGTATCCTATTCCAGATCTAGTCAATGTCTTACCCAGTGGACCTAAGACTAAATAGAGCCAAAGAGGACTTCCCCAGGAAGGAGGGAGTCCCCTTAAAAAATACCTCGGTTTAACTTAATTTCAGGGAGGTAATATTAGAACCATTAGTTGTTAGTTAGGCCGTTCTTCAAGTTTGCATAAGATGTTGAAAATAGAAGGTTACTTAAGGGTATATTTTGTATCCTTGAAAAAACACAAATGCGACCAACCAAATATTTGGTACACTGTAATACATTTTCTAGTAGCAGCAAGCCCATCGCATTTACTTCTTCTTAACCTCTTTAAATATAGTGAAGCTGTTACTCACAACCTTTAGTTCCTTTCTCACATCTTTCTTGCTCTTTACTCATTTTATTTATATACTCTATGTGATGTTCGCTAGTCTTGCAAGTCACGATGATATATTTATTGTAAATAGGCCTGTAGCTTTGAGGAATCTCTAGTCAATTTTCCTTTTGATAACAGATAAGTTTTACCCTTTGTAACAAACGAGAAGTTTAAAAAAAAACTCGTTTAATTTTGCTAGTTTCTTGTGAGTAATAGGTAGTTTTTTTATTCCAAAAGTTAACCAGATGGTCACTACCAGAGTTTTTCTAGCTTTGAATATTTATGTTAATTTTAGCGCCAATTTTTTTCAGTTACTTCTGGTTCTTGCATTTTTCTTACATCTGTATTCTCATCTTCTTTTTATCGCAGCCTCTTTTCCTTATCGTTGTGGTTTTTGCTCTGGCACCATAGGGATGACCAGCAAGTTGCAATGCTTTGTTTATCAGGTATTTCATTAGTTTCTTCGAATGTTATTGCTTGATTTTCTCTCTTGTTGTTGCATTGTGAATACTTTCTCTATCTAAAACTCAGTAGCGCATTGAGCTATTGATAAAGACTGTCTAGAGTCACTTGGAATCATGTCAGGTACTTCTCGTGGTAGAATTCTGTATTTTTTAAGTATATCCTGGACTTTTCTTTTCTTTCATTTTATTACTCGGGTAACCTGTATCACCATCTAACAGTCTCACAATTTCAGTTCGTTTAGTTGCAATTTTATTTATTATTCTTTGCTTCCATAGTAGTACACATTCTACTGGCTAAGTGTACCTCTTACTGTTACCTCAAATTTTAGCACCATTGAGTGTTGCAATAGTGATGACTAGAGAGTACTAGATTAAAACGTGTGGGTCTGAAAAAATATCTGTGTCATATCTTCTAGTTGATTGTGTTGATGGATACTGCAAGTTTTCTGGAAGTGTCTTGCTTTGGAATAACCGGTCTTTGTATTGGGTTGGTTCCGCCATAATTTTGAAGTATTGTAGTAAGCAATTCCTTTATTTCCTTAGTTACTTCTTCATCTTGGCTATTTCCATCTCGTTCCTCAAAACTCTCTTTTAATCTTTAGTTTGGCGGTACTCATTATCGATGTGTTCTTTAGCAGGTATATATTCTCTCTCTTCCTTAATACTTTGCGTATAAGGTTGCACCATTGTTATAGTTCATTTCGTTAGTATGTTGTTGGTCAATCTCTTTTTCTAGCCTTTCCCGAACTTCTCTTTTACTATCGTTAAGTCTGTCATTTGTTATGTATTTTTTTGGAACAATGGCTCTTCGTTAGTCGGTTATGCGTTGTTTTGTCATCTCATGTGTGTTCTTCTACAAAAGCTTGGTGTGGTTCTTGCCTGAATGTTGTCAGGTCGTTTTCAAGCCATGTAAGATGTTAAAGGTATTTATTTCGAGTGTCGATTTCATGTACACTCTTATTCCAGCAAGAGTGATTTTGGGTAAAAGCGGATTGTTCCTACCAGAAGCACTTGTAATCGCAGACAGTGTCGATGATTTCTGACTGTTCTGTGTGACGTCGACATTAGTTTGTTCGGATTATTCGGCCATAGTCTGTCTCTTGTTCTCCCACTCTAATAGAGCAAACGAATCGATGGTGAGTTGTGAGTTACAGCAGCAGCTACAATAAACTCAAAACTCACTACCGGTTCGTTGGCTGTATTGGAGTTGTGGGTAACGTCCCTTTTAGGTTTTGAATACATTGGTTTCATCTCCATGATATAATAGGTTTGTCAGTATCCTGTCTTCTATCTTCTTTTTGTCATTATTTTCATTTTCAATTAGTTTTTCCTTATCTTGCTCCTCTTTAGTTTCTTCACAATCGACTTCTTTGCCGGGTATAATTTTTCGTCCCCGCTTTCGTTTAGGGTTAGTGCTTGATTGTCCACGTGTCTCCTGAAGAAACTCTAATAAACTCATTCAAAATATCACTCGTCGATGCATCAATTGGAGTTTTTGGCAATTTGATAAAGGCTGCTGCGGATCATATGGACAAATTCCGGTGACACGAAATTCGGATTTTAAATTGTCTTCTACTCTTTCCTGTAGAGATCTCCACAAGCGATCTAGAAGATTCAGAAAGTGTTCTTTAGGCAGAGTGCCTTGTACGCGACTGGTCTTTCTCCAATCGTCTAAAATACCTCAAAGAGATTCATATAGAACCATCCACTGCTGCTGTTATCATAAACTGTCCCTAGAGCGCCACCAACAGTCCAATTTTCGTAAATGTTGTTAGCTTTATAGACTACCATTGGTGGTAGTAGGATTCCATTTTCGCTTCCACAGACCATTACACTTATTGCTGAACGCGAATCTTTTTGAACCCTTTCAACTCTTTTAGTACCCCTACGAACTAAAACTTTTTTGGCCCCGGGATCGTCTGTGAAATTAGTCTTATCATAGTTAAACACTTGTTTCGCAGAAATGGACTCCAGAACAGGTTTAGTGTTATCGAAAAACTCTATTATATCGGTGCGCCCAACCGAAGCACGTGCACGCTTAATATTAGATGCCAATCGAATGCTAATATTATTTCTGGTAATAAATTTTTCAATAAAGTCGGGTCCTGGTCTATTTTTAGGCCATCCAGGAATATTTCTGCCTTGTTTTGTAACATATTTTTGCACGATTTCTCTGGCGTCACTAACAGTAACGGGAAAACCCCAATCTGCTACCTGGTTGATGGTCTCTGAAATTAGCCTCTCCTCCTGTTGGGTAAGGATGGTGGGGTGACCTACACGACCCTCATGTTTCGCAAACAGCTTATTGTGAAGAGTGCTTCTAGGTATTTTCCATGTTTTGGAAGCTCGTACTTGTGACATCCTCCCTTTTCTAACAGCTTGCAATGCATTCGCTAAATTTTGTTCCGTGTAGTTTTTATAGGGCCTCGATCCAGGCAACCTACTATAATTTTGCACCATATTTCGCGCCGCGGAACATACCAACCTATCTGAACAACTCTCGGACACTGAATATTAAAACTAGACAAACAAGCCTAATATAAATAAAGGTGCGCATGCTCTGCCAAAGTTACCCCGTGTGCCAAAGTAGCCCCGTTTTACGGTACTGATTCGATACGCGATGAAGAAATCGTGAAGAGCTTTTACTGTATATATTTTTTCACGCTCTTAATTAGGGTTTCTTGTTTCTTATCTCGCTCTATACCTTGTTTCTTTAGGTCGTCTTTCATTTACGTTTCATACAACGTTTATTACGTTTTTATTTCTTTTCTAAAGTCGTAATTTATAATCTTGAACAGTTCTTCCTCTATCTTGTCACATTATCCTACTTCAAAAATAAAGCTTAAGTAGAAAATAATTTAAACAGTACGACAATAACTAAAATTTTAAATTTTCATTTAATCATAACGTTTCACTGGTAACTTTCATTTTTCATATTTAGACATAACTCATATCGCTGATGACATTCCACCTGATAAACTTTGCTATTCGGCAACACCATAACTCTTTTGCGCTTGACCGATATTTTGTTAAATTTTTGTGCCTCGCACTCTAATCGGTCTCCGTGGGAAATGGTGTGAAAAGTTTGCAGACCTCTTTCCGGACAATTAAATTTTTAACCACCTAATGTGCAGCGAAATGTTCCGTTTTATGTAATTGCTGTTTTATGACTTTTCCGGCGTGAAGATTAAAAGGCTGCACCATAGAAATTTTTACTTAGTAAGCTATTTTATGATTTTAAGAGTCACATAAATTGCACTTAAAATTTCATAGTTTAGTCAATTTATTAAAAATCTACATCAGTAAAGGAACATAGCATCATATTCAATTAAATTATGCATTGCCACGAACTTAAGGCAGACATTTCTAACTGTTATAACTCGCAGACGTTATAAATGGTTTATAAATTACCGTTTCGTCTTAAGCATGTTTTACAGCATTAAAAATACATAAATTTACTGGAACGTTCAAGGTGGAGAAGTCACGTATTTCGCTGGATAATAATTTTACCAACTATGATTACGTGTTAAAATATATTTTGTGAGAACTCGCATGGTTGTGCAAATAAATTAAAGGTAGAAAAGACATTTTATAATGATATTTTGACGAAATTTTCACCGATATATGATGAATTCTGTGTTATTTTCATACCACTATCACTATTTAGCAAGGGCAGTAACTTTTAGACAAGTTGATTTTTTAAATAGTGAATTAATTGATTTATTTGATAAACATGCACCTGTTAAGACAACTAATAGGATTGTTATAAGCATCTTAGAAACTATACTACTGCAGCAATTAAAGCAGAAAAAAACGCTTTTTACGGGAATACATTTGAAAACTGTATATATACGGAGAAATGGAATGAATTAAATAAATTATCATTTTCTGAGCAAAACCAAATACCGGAGCTGTAAAGAATGTTCAAATAAATACTTTATTGAGAGCAGTATTATTTCTAGTCAATTCAGAAGTAACAATTAGTTTTTATAATAATAATTCTCTACCAACATTAAATAATTTTTTTATTAATAATGCTAATGAAACTAAGCGACATTTCAAAACTCGACTAAATATTAGATTAAAGGCTTTAATATTACTTTAGTTTAGATAACTTATATTGTATAAGGAGTATAATTTATATAATAATAATTTTACCATCCAAAAATCAGGGTAAGAAAGAATTATAGTTGTGCCTGTGCAATATCTGAGATAACAATAGAGTTATGACATTAATCTTGTTCAATTACTTGAAGACTTTTGATTTTGTGGGTTATCAAATTTTAAAGTCATTTTTCAGTTTGGCGGGTTTTATAGCGGTACTATTGAACACAGTGCGTTAAAATAGATACTAGTATTTCTGATTCTTTAATAATCCAAAATACCATAGGGTAGTTTACTGGATATATTATTTTTCATCATATCATCTATTTTACCGATGGCACCCCGTTGGATTTTAATTTTTTACCTCAATAGTTTAAAATTGAAGATACCAAAATAAATAATGATTTCCTGCATTTGTATAATATTTTTTCTAAATATCTTTTAACGTTAAAACCATCTAAGTTAACTGTTACGTTTTTCGAAAATAAAAATAATGTGAGAAATTTAAAAGATAATATAAATACAGGGTGTTTCAGAACTATGGGATCAAACTTCTGGGGGTTGTTCAGTGCAACAGAAGAATCCATTTGAGTATAGGAACCCATGTCCGGAAATGCGTCATTACGCCACTACGACCCTAAGATGCGTTAAAATTTATAAAAAAATATTAATTACCTAAATAGGATCTGCTGCATTTATTTTTACCTTTTGTACATGATACCATAACAACAATTGTTTAAAATCAACGCTTATCAATGTCAATTCTCAATGTCATGTTTAAAAATTTTATAATTAAATTTAATAATAAGTCTTCCAATTTTAATAATGTAGTATCTAATATAACAAAATAAAAATTAATTTGAAACTGATCAACTGGATTTTTAGGGGCCTCGTCTACACACTCATAGTCAAATAAACGCTTTTTTGTTCGGGGTCTAACAATATTAATCGGAGGAAACGAAGGGTCGCAATCAATATCTTCGGCAACTTTTTTAGCCTCCTCTAAAATATCAGTGAAACCTTCATCTGATCTAATACTAGATATATGTTTTAGTCTGTTTTAAGATTAAAATAATATTAGGTAGGGCAACATCGGATTCCTGCATCACTTTACTTGCAATATTAATTTTTGTTAACACATTATACCATATAATAATAGAACAAATAAATTTAAATGACTTAATTTTTAAGAGTAATGAATTAGACATAGTTGTGGTATCGGAGTCCCTGTTATTATCAGAAAGTAAAGTGCAAATAAAGCGTCATATATTTTTCCTAAATTATGTCTAAGAACTTTCAGAGCATCTATTCTGCTTTCCCATCTAGTACTAGAAAGAGGTTTTAGTGTTAACGTTGGGATTTCATCTTTTAAAACTTGCCAACGTTTAGTTGATGCGGAGAAAAAAACGTAAAGTTCCTGCACAATAGCAAAGAAACTTGTAATTTCTAAAGATGCTTTTGCAGCGTCATTACCAACTAAATTTAAGCTATGGGCTGCACAAAGCACGTAAAAAGCTCTAGGGTTCAATTCAATAATTTTTTTTGTAAACCATTATTGCGATCCTTTATATTCGCTCCATTATCATATCCCTGACCCCTTAAATCGCCTAAACAAATGTTGTGAGTCTCCAAAAAATCCAATAAAACATTAGTTAAGCCTTGTCCTGTCGAATCTGATATTAAAATGAATCCCAAAAAATGCTCTCTAATTTCGATTTGCTTTGATGTATTGTTTAATAAAACAAACCTTATTACAATAGTTAGTTGGTCTTGATGCCTCACGACAGGAGTCGTATCTAAAATAATTGAAAAATATTTACTAGCATTTAACATAGATATAATGTCATGTCTTATTTGCTCTCCCAGAAGGAAAAGTAATTCATTTTGAATATGAACACCTAAATAATGAGGCATATTTGATGGAGTTCTTTTAATCCTGTTAATGTGATCGCATATTGTTTCATTAAAATTGGCAATTGTTTCGATTAATTTTAAAAAGTTTACGTTTTGTTGCTCGTATATCTTGTGATTTTCACCTCTAAAACTCAAATTTTCACCGGCTAAAAACTTGACAACATAAATTTAATTTTCAAAACAGAAACTCATCTATCTTTTTCCATGTTTATTAATTTTTTGTTTAGTGCATCAGTTGTCGTTTTAGAAGAAATTGATTGTTTTAAATCATGCCAAGATTTTGTATTACAAATATGCCCCTTTGACTTTTCATGTCTTTCTATAATTTGACTTAAATGTCTCCAATCGTTATAACCCTCAACCAAACCACTACCACCAGAAAAAGTTTTAAATATTTTGCAAGGAAAACAATATACACAATCTTTTGATTTAGAATATACTAGCCAAACCCTCGGAATTATTTCTCCATTACACATTTTTTTTTTTTATAATAAATAGATGAGAATCCTCTATTGTCTTTATTTAAAGGAAACGTCATATCAGCCTTCGTTAGTTGCGTAGGCCCTAACTCTATCAGAGTTAATTTAATTTTATCCAATAAAACATTTGGCCCATAGCCAGGATCCTTATAGACATTAATATTTTCAAAGCTTACTTGAGATCCTTGTTCTGCTAATAAAACATCACCTTCCACTATAGTTTTGGTATTCGATGAGTTCTCCTTCTCTTCTCCGCTATTGACCATTATACATATAGTCTCCGTCACATTTTCATCTCGGGCTTGAGAACTTGATGGTTTGTCATGTGATCTTGTTGGGATTAAAAACGCTTGGAGCGAACTGCAAGCCTTTTTAGTTAATTCTTCTTTTTCACGCTTTCGTTTTCTGTACTGTGCTTCAGAAAGTTTTTTTCGATTATCAGACATCTATAATAAAACAAATCCAAAATTAAAATAAATCCCAGTTATCCTATATTTTGCCTAAATGAATAAAGAGATATATTTTTAACGTTTCAAATAAAAAAAAATAAATATTAAGATTAAATGCTACTTTTTTATTAAGCAAATAACTAATATTTGAAAGGTGAGTAGCCAAACGGAATTAGTGGATGAGTGCGACTACTGGCTATTCATAACGCATATCATTTTTTCATTTTTTCCTCAAGTTTAAAATTAATTATTTTTTTTTTAGTTATTATATTATTTGACTCTAAATAAGTCAACATTACTTTTTAAAATAAAATTAATTGTGCTAACAAAAATTTAAAAAATCTCAAGAGTAAAAAAATTGGGAGATTTCTAATAGGAGTAATAGGTATCTAAAAAAAGGAAAAAAAAACTTCTTAAATTTCAGGAAAAATAAAAAAATATTATACATTATAAATAGGCAGTAGGTTCAATCATCCACCATTTTCGTTTGGCTACCCATTTTCCAAACATCCTATATATTTCAAAAATATAAAAACGATATTTAAATTTTATATGACAGCTCAAAAAAAAATGTAATCAAATTAACGTATGTGTAGAGATACTTACCTTTTTAATTTTTACTGTCTGTTTTACCACAATATTAAACAAAAGCTTTTAATAACGTTGCGATTTACACTACAGGCTACACGCTTAAAATTTAAAATGAAACAAGTGCACGCACTGCACCCATTTATATGCCTTGACCACAGACAAGTATTTTCCTGAAAAATCTTCATCGCGACATATTTTTTCCAACTCGTTGCGACCTGAAGCGTATATCTAGGTATACCTATTAAATTTGAATCGGAAATATAACTAATAATATTTAGAATATTATAAAGTAACTTTAATACATTAATTAATAATTAATAATATTTACATATGTATAATATTTTAAAATAATATGTGTATAATAGTTTTTGAAACAAATTATTAAATTTTAAAAATATTTATTTAGTTTTTTTTGGACTGACCTGCCGCCCGGGTGCCCCGCACCCCCTGCACCCCTGGGTCGGAACGGCCCTGGTTGTGATGGTATCATATACAAAAGGTAAAAATAAATGCATCAGATCCTATTTAGGTAATTAATATTTTTTCTAATTTTAAACGCGTCTTAGGGCCGTAGTGGCGTAGTGACACATTTCCGGACATGGGTTCCTATATTCAAATGGATTCTACTGTTGCACTGAACAACCCCTAGAAGTTTGATCCCATAATTCTGAAACACCCTGTATAAAATAAATCTGATATTCTTATGAAATGCTTCTTTGATCCTAAATAAATATATCTACACAGGCATATACCAAGAAGTTAAGGAACCATTGTGTGAGACATTCGTACTTTCGCAGTGTAATAGACTTTGTGTTTGGATTGCATTTATAAAAATAGATTACAAAAATGTTAGAAATCTTGTATTTGTTTTATACTTGGTATTCGCAAGGAAAATCACAGGGCATATAAGCTTACAGCGCCTATATAGATGGCTTAATACGCAAAATCGGAGAATACTCCACTAACGTATTTTCTACTTTAAAATTGTAATTAACCGTTGTCCACCTTATTTTTACGAGAAAATAACACTCCGAAAACTGAAATATTTAAACGATCTTTTTCATATATATTGCTTCTCAACTTAATCCTATACTTTTAGCTTGTATAGGTTTAGTACATGAATGTTAGTATGTCTTTTGTCTTAAATATTATCAAGACTTTATCTTTAATTAATTGTATATTAGTAGAACTGTCCACTATGTTCCCTTATTTCGGGTCACAATGTAAAATACTACAGCAATCTGAATTTGTCGGCCTTTTAATTACATATATTTATACAGGATGTTCCTTAAAGGCATGCTAATATTTAGGGGGTTGATTCCTGGACCCATTTTAGGAAAAAAAGTTCCTATGAATATATGTCCTAAACGTCTTACCTTTTGAGATACAAGGTGTTAAAGTTTTCAAAAAAAATGAGTTTTTTAATAATAACTTAAACAATATTGTAGAATTTTTTATGAAATTTGCTACATGTATTCCATGCATCAAGATGCAATTTTCGAAGTGCAAAAATAAATATTTTCTCTGCCAGTGACATGACGTCCCTACAGATCTTATTTCTTAAATTATTTAAATTTCTTTACTTTTCATACTTCTCGTAATAAATCTGATCCCTTAATTTGCTTGCAATCGACGAACAAACATTTTGACACCGCATCAAATTTTTAGGGAAGTAAAATTGTTTTTATTTTTTTAAGCAAAAACCGTGCGTCAGGCGAAAAAAACTAAGATATCAAATTTGCTAAAAAGTAATTGGGAATTTTAAAAATAATTTTTGTTTTAAGAAAAAGTTAAGAAAAGTTAAGAAAAAGAAAAGAAAATTTTTGTTTTAAGTGACGTAATATTTTTTTCACTAAAAATATTTAATAGAAGACCTGTAGGAACACCACTGAGAATTTGCACATCAAAAAATGCATCTTGATGCGTAGAATACATGTACTGATTTTCATAGAAATGTCTATAAGATTGTTTAAGTTATTATTAAAACGCTGATTTTTTTTTAAACTTGAACACCCTGTACCTCAAAAGCTAAGACGTTTGGGACATATGTTCACAGGAACTTTTTTTCTTAAAATAAGTCCAGAAATCACCCTCTCAAATATTAGCACGTCTTTAAGGAACAACCTGTATATTTTCATAGTCTTTTAAGACATTGTTCTTGCCTTTTACAATTTCTTTTATATAGTACAGATTAATAATTGCTTTCCTTCACAACGGTAAACAAATAAAAATAATAAAGGAAAAAAAAATGAATAGGGAGTTTTTTAGGAATCAAACCTTGGAGCGTATATCAATTTTAAACTTTTTGTAAGTATGCCTTATATTAATTTTGAGTATTTTTCTGCCTCTGTTTGTTTCTTTGTCCAAAAATATTTTCTTTTAGTATCCCCTGATCATGAAACATGTGGGGAATTTTAATAAACTGAATCATGTTTAATAAATAAGTAGAGAAGGACTGCAGGTTTTTTATTTTACCTTAAAAAAATAAGGACGATAAAAGTTTGAAAAAAAATACTATAAGTAAATATTTTAGCAGTTCCAGATCCAGAAAAAAAAACAAGAAAAACATTTTTTACGACATAATTACTGATCAAATAAATATTTTAACCATTTACTACCCAATATTTCAAAGTGTTTATTTCCTTTGCCAAACTTGACAAACTTTGTGTGTAATTTTGCTTGTGTGCATAATTCTTAACCGCAACTAGACAATCACATTAAGTTTACCACAATAAAACTTTATATTGCGCTTTCAAATTGCTCTCTTATCGCGCCTTGTCAGCAATATTGTTCCAACGAACTTTATGACAAACTTTATGGTAAGAAAAGATAAGAATTACGTGATCGTGAAAACTTTAATTTCCTGAAAATGTGACGAATTTTCGGACAAATCTTACTAAAGACCTTTTCGGTGTTCAAAAAAGCGAACGAACAAAATTATTTAGGTCAAGCCCCGGTGAGTTATGGGGATCGTATCAGGAAAAAAAAACTTTATTTCGAACGGAATGACAGTGCTGCGTGAGTTATTATAGGGTCACAGTAAATTATGGTTACCGCAGAAAAATTGGAACATTTTGAAAAATAAAGGAAAATTAAGTTAAATGTTGAATGGCGTTGACAAGTTCTATATTATATGCATAAAGTTTTATAGAGCTCTTAACTACTAATCTAATAAATAAAATATCCTATCTAGGTTAAAAATTATCAACAAAAAAAAATCGTGCTTGATGCAGCAACGATCTGCTGACTTGAAGTAAGATTTAAACAACCATATCTCATAAATGATTAATCTAATAATAATAATAATAATAATAATAATAATAACTCTATATAGATCATGTTTTTTTTTAATTTTATTGCTCAGTCTTGGCTACAAAACTCCGATATCTCCTGTAAATAAAATAAATTTCCAATAAATAAATTTGCTATTAGACCACTGCCATCATTTATTTTGTCAAATGATATACATAAGCTTTTAAATTACACATTCTATGTGTGTATATATAGGGAGTAATAGCATTTTCTATGTTACTAAATACGCTTCACACCTCTATAAACGCCTTGGCCTCTATTTAACCTCCATGAATGTATAAGAGCTATACGAGTCTGGAAATCTGTTTAAATATAAATAGCTTTAAGTCTTCTTTGTGGTCGGGTAAGACATTACGGTTGCATAAAGGATTCTGGTGCAAACGCAAAATACGCTAAAGGCTTTCAGCATACTAGAATTCGAAATCTATATTTGCCAGGAAAAGATAAAAATATATGTCTAATCACTTACTTTCATTATATAAGAAATATCGAGCGTTTGGTTTATTTAATTATCAGAATTAATTACAAGACATAAAAGCGCCATTTAAATTTCCACAAATATGGCGAAATACTAGGGATTGCCATAATTGCTAGGATCATCCAGCATTAACCCCAATACGTTTTCCGCATTTCTCATTTCGCTTGAAAGATTATTAATGCGACCTCAATGTGCAAACGACTTGACTCCTGGCAATTTCAAGATAATTTGTAGTGTATAATTAAATGGTTCCGTTAATATATATTATTTAAATAGGATTAAAGGATTTTCCAGAGACGTAGTTACATAGACATATAAGGCATTTATTATGGCTTTTAAATTCAAGATTTTTGAATAAGGAATTTAAAGCTTTAGTAGCTATTACCAACATTTTTAGACCAGCATCCATAACTGTTTATCTATATCTGATACTGTTTAGTTTCATATTTTGGCATCACTAATGATTGATAAATCAGAATCTCCGACATTGACGCAGCCAGGGTCTGATGATAAGAAGAAAAATTTAAACAGTCATATCAAGCTATAAAAATATATATATCCACATAATCAGCAAGATAAATAAAAAAATATCAATTAAAAAAAATATAAATAAATAATATTGAAAGAACTCGTCCATTATCTCAAAGAGACCTACGTAACTAGAGAAAAAAATTAAAAGTCTCAGTCTCAAAATGTCTTTTTAATTCTTAGTACCTGCTGAGTACTTAGCAGGTCGTCTAGCTATAAGGTCTGATGATGCTGTATTAGCGAAACATGTCACCACTTGATTAATTAAAAAGACATTTTGAGACTGAGACTTGGAGTTTTCATTTTTTTTCTCTAAATAAATAATAGACTAAATTAAGACAAAAAAAACAATATGAAAGACAGCTGCTGATGAACCACAAAAGCAAATTTCATAGCTCAGATTTGTATCTAATCACTAATCCGAAATTTACATTTATCATCAAAATGTGACTGAAATTTTAATTTGGTGTCAATACAAAGACCATAAAAATGTGCACTCTTACACTTGAATATTACCTGGAAAAAAATTTTGATTATAAAAAATACTTCTTTGAATCACACCAAATTTGCAGTGACTTCATACAGGTCTTCATTTATCATTTGCCTCAGAGTGTGGATTTTTGTGATGCCACAAAATGATGGTAGTCATTAACGAATAATAAGAATAGGAGAGGTCCTGAGCTCCTAGAGGTGCCAGAACCAACTCTAAAATCATTGGATGGAAAGTTATGAAAGCTTACTGGATATATAGCATCATTTGCATTGCAATTGAAAATTATATTATAAGACGCGATGATACCGAAAGAAGAGCAAAGGGAGGCGTTGTCATTTTTTCGAGAAGAGATCTAATCTGTTTAAGAATACCACCGATTAGTGATCTTATTGCTATCCAAATCTCTTTTCCGACAAAGATAACGTGCAACATAAACTTACCAGATGCAGCTTGGACTCTTTACGATATTAATAACATTGTCAATCAGCTGCCAACACTTTGTAATAACAGAAGATACATAGTACTCTACAGGGCTCCTCATAACTAGATTCCACTTTTTATTTTTAATCCAAGATCTTACATCAATAAGTTAAATTAACATTATTATACAGTGACGCGCAACTTGGAACAAACTCAGAGGTGTGTTCGAAAAAAAACGCTCGGATACTGCGATTTTTTTGATGATGAATTCATGTATACAGGGTGAATCAAAAATAAGCAACGACCATCAACTTCAATTTTTTAAATGTAAACACCTATTTTACATTCCAATTTTGAATTCTGCATAGAAAGTATATTTTGTATACCATGTCTTATACCTAATACTAACATTGTTAATTAGTTATTAACTCAAACATGTTTTTTCATAGTTTTTTTAAAAGGTATATTTGATTGTTGACACCTTGTTTTCATTTAATCGTATGGAAACAGTATGTATTACTTTACGCAAATGTCAGTACATGTCAAGTGCAGTTGCAAAGTTTAAAAGACTAAAACACAGGCCGAAGTTTGCGATCTGTTTAACAATAAGTACCCGGAGAGGCCTATTACATGTTCGGTAGTAAGTAAAATTTAAAAAAAGTTTCGAGATTTTGGTCATGTTAGAGTCAAATATGACCTGGACCATCCCACGCTTCCAGAAAACAGATAATTAGATATTTTGCTCGATTTACAAGAAATTCCACATAAATCAACTCCACAAGTTGCTGCAGATCAGTCGGTTAGTAAATCATGTGTTCTAAAATATTTGCGTAGGAACAAATGACATCCATATACAATTTATTTAATTCAGGAGCTTATTAAAAATGATCACATCCGTCCAATAGAGTTTTGCGAAATAATGATAATGCAAACCCACAAATTTTAAGTAAGATTGTTTTTGCCGACCAGGCAAGTTTTATTTAATTCTTCTTGAAATAGGCAAAATTTTCGTTATTGGGCACCAGAAAATCCACACTGGAGTATGGAAAGTCACACACAATTTCCCAAGAAGTATGGGCAGGAATTGTAAGCACATCAATTGTGGGTTCCTATTTTATTAGGCGCACTTATCTCTGAAAATATTTAGAGTTCCTTCAAAATCAGATAGTACCTAGTTTATTCGAATGGTGAAAACCGATTTATACCGACAGATTCGATATGGTACCAACAGGATGACGCCCCCCTACACTATTCGCGAACGGTACGAGATTACCTTACCAAAATTTTCCCAAATAGATGGATTGGAAGGAGGGGTTTTATTGAATGGCCAGCAAAGTCGCCAGATTTAACCCTATTGGATTTTTATCTATGGAGTTATCTAAAATCTGAAGTTCATTTTGATAAACCTGAAAGTTAAGAAGAATTAAAAAATAGAACTAGAGCCGAAATACAACAAATCCAGATTCAAACAATAAGTAAAGTATTACAAGAATTTGAATATCGACTTGGTTACTGTCAGGAAGTTAATAGTCGACAATTTGAATATTTATTTTAATTTTTGTGTTTTGTTTTTTTCATAAACAGTTAAAAAATTCATGATTATTTATAAAAAGTTTAATCGCAAATTTCTTAATCAATTTTGAGGTTAGGTATAGGACATGGTATACAAAATATACTTAGAATTTTGGTGGTTTCCATTTAAAAAAATGAAGTTGATAGTCGAAGCTCATTTTGGTCCACCCTGTATACATAAATTCACCATCAAAAAAATGACGACAAAAAATAAAAATCGACATATCCGATCGTTTTTTTTTCCAATTTGTTCCAACTTGCACGTCCTCACTGTATATGTTGATATACGAGTATAGTTGAAAATTTCCTCTTTTGAAAATGTGTGTAAGCTTGACGAAAGAAAATCGATGAATATTTATTTATTTATTTATTTATTTAGCAGTTTATTTCCAGCAGGCAAAGCCCAGTTACAGGAAAATCTACAATTAATGTTCTGAAACTGTAAACAAGTATTAAATTACTATAAATTAAATAACAAAAAGAAAGAAAAATAAGGAAAACTTAAATTACTATAGCAACATCACGTATATATAAAAATTAAAGGAGATGTAAATTAACATTAGAATGAACAAAGAAAGGGATTCATGGGACAAAGGAAAAAAGGAAGAGAAAAGGAATTATGGTAACTGTTGGTTTGTCAGAGACAAAACTAGATCCTTTATGGAGCATACAAATATGTCACAGGTTGATGATACTGAATTAAAAATTCTGCACATTTGATATACGGGATCCTGAAACCTAATGTTAGTTCTGGTGCGATCTAAAGCAAAAGTGATATTTGCTCTAAAAGCAAATCGTGGTACATGTAATAGAATATCGTTCAAGAGAGGAGAATTTATTAGATTATTGACCAACTTCCATAAGAATGTTACAAAATGTATTGTTCTCCTCATGGCCAGAGATTGCAGATTAAATATACCTAACATCAGATCATGATCATGTCCCCTAACAGGATATATTCCATCCTCACGAAGCATAAGAAACTTTAAAACCCTTCTCTGAACACTCTCGATGTAGCCAACATGGCATTCATAGAAAGAACACCACACCAAGGAACCGTATTCCAGTCTTGATCTAACAAAGGAAAAGTACAATAGTTTTATTGAGTTTGAGTTGTTAAAGAGTCGGCTATTTGGAATGACAAAACCCAGAAGTTTCAACGAGGAGGTCACTGTTATCTGTTCAATATGTGGCACAAATGTGAGCCTATCGTCGAATACAACCCCTAGATCTTTAATAGAAGTACTTCTACAGAGAATTTGATTGTCTATATTGTAATTAAACAAAACAGGATCCTTGGTTCGGTGAAAGGAGATCACACAGCATTTCGAGATGTTAAGACATAACTGATTTCGACTGCACCACCCCCTAATTAGGTCCAAGTTACTCTGTAAGAACAAGCACTCCAAGATACTATTGATACACCAGAATATTTTCAGATCATCAGCATAAGCTAGTCTAAGGCAGAAAATCAATTTTATAAGATTATTAATATAAAACATAAAGTGAAGTGGGCTGAGATTCGATCCCTATGGGACTCCAGAAGTTGAAACAAAGGTATTAGATCTGCAACCTTTCAACTCAACAAAACTGTAGACGGTCAATAAGGTATGACGAAAGCAACGAAATTAGCCTTTCTGAGAAGTTGAATTGCTTGTTCAATTTTTCCAGCAAAATGCTATGATTTATCTGATCGAAAGCCTTACTGAAATCAGTATACACCACATCAACCTGACTTTTTCTATCGAGGGCTGAAGAAATAAAATGTGTCACATTACAGAGGTAAGTGATGCACGACCTTTTAGGAATAAAACCGTGTTGATCTATAGAGAGTAGTGATTGAACTTAAGGAAGAAGGCTGTTATAAACAATAGTTTCAAAAGTTTTGGAAAAATTGCAAAGTATGGAGATAGGTCGGTAGTTGTCGATTCTGTTTATATCGTCTTTTGATAATGAATATGTTAATAAACAAAACACCCCCGTTTCTTAGAACATTGAATTCAAGTCTTTCAATGTTTTAAGATCCTGGCATTCATGGACGATATTGACGCGGTCGGAGGAAGTCCTGTTAGAGTCAAGAAAAGCTTCTGGAGAATCGAAAAGGAATGTAAGAAAATGGGCCTCCAGATCAACGAGTATCAGTATAGATCAACGAGAAAATAACTAAATACATGCATATTACTTGACAACCAACCAGAGACAGAATCGGTCAGAATTTGACGATGGACCTATAACTTTGAACGCGTCAGTTTAAATATCTTGGAGCCACTATATCCTCAGATAACGACATCAACGAAGAGATTAAGGCACGAATATACAGTAGCAATAGGTGTTCCGGTTCAGAACGATGTCGAGTGAAAACAAGAGATGTATCAGGCTGTAATAAAAACCAATCATCTGCTATGACTGTAAGACGTGGACTTTTATAAATGAGCTTCTACTAAAGCGAGCTGAAAGGAAGATCCTGAGGAGAAAATCTAGCTCTATCAAGAATCCAAACATGGAACGATATGACATAAGAACAAATGCAAAACTAGAGGACTTATACCTAAAGCCGGATATAGTAAAATTAATAAAATCCGAATGTCTGAGGTGGGCTGGACAAGTACAAATAGCACCTGATATGGGAAGGAAATCCTGCAAATTGTTAACGCAGCCAAGACCCCCCAAGGGTTATAATGCTACCAATAAAAATACCATACAAAATCTATACTGATATTCTTAGTGCATTAAAATAAATAGAAGAGCGAGGTTGCATTTTATATTTCTATGGATATTTGTTATGATAACTTGTTATTTTCTAAAGCAAATCAAGAATATTGAAATATTGATTTAGAAAACTTGTTAAATTAAAGCCTGAAACAAGAGAGCCGTCTTATGATTGTATTTTCTCCAGTGTTTTCTCTAAAATTTACAACAAAGGCAAATTTATCAAATAAAATTTAAAATTGTTATCATAATTTAAGCAGATAAAAAGTTGTTAAACTGGATTTGGCAAATATAAAAAAAAATATTTTGTGCTATTTAAATTAATAAACAACCCCCTTGCTCTTCTGTGCCGCACAAAAAACAATGTGTGCAAACTTAAATGAGCAGAAAAACACAACGGCAAAGGTCAGTGGCTGAATTCAAAGTTAAATGAGACGAGAAACGGCCGCCGCCACCGGCATTATAATTTTTTTTTACCAGTATAAAAAGCTATACAATTTACCCATAAATAAATGTTTGCAAAGGCACTTTATGACCGACACGAGAAATTTAATTAATTATAAATGTAGACGGTGTCATGCCTAATTAAGTTTTAAGTAAATTAAGTTGTTTACATAAAAGCACCCTTTAGAAAGAAGTGCTAAATAGTTAATTTCGTGCCTTCAAAAAGAAGAACAAATGAGCTTTTTGTCCGTTCCATAAAAAAGTGTATTTTAGACAATAAACCACACAGGTAAAATAATCAATACCCTCGTTGCTACAAATAAAATCTATTTTAGTCCGATTTGTAAACAATTTGATTGTACAAAATACTGCTTATACATTTGAGCTCTAATTAAGTCCACCATCAGTTTAGATTTATTAATTAATTGCATGCTATCCGGTTGCCTTAATTATGAAATGTTACGTATGTTATGTCATTCACAGCAGATAAATGGAGGATTTTAATTTGAAAATAATGGCCGAGATCCATCACAGAAAATAGGTTTTTATGATTAAATACTTATACAGATAGGCAAACTAAATATCAGGGAAAAGATGCTGGTGTATCAGTTTCTTCAAGACTTAGTTAAACACATATTTCATGCTATTTCATATCTTAGCTGAAATTCCTTAATGATAATAGAAGGAGGTTGAAGATGAACAAGAGCAGTATGAGGAAAAAAAAGGAAGGAAAAGGAAAATAAAATTTGTAAAATGATTCTTTTAATCAATACTCTTTTGAAAAGTTCCAAAGACGAGAATCATCTTCATTTTAGAGATTCTTAAGGAGAGTTACAAAGTTATGGACAACAGAGAAGTTTAAATTTGGATCTTGTTAATGGCATAATTATAAGTCTGTTACTTATTTCGTGATATAATAATATTAATAATACTAATAATATTTCCTCCTGGACGATTGTCACTATACAGAATTCTGTTATACTGAATACATGCAACATTGTTCGAAAGTTCCTAAATCTACCATAGCAAAATTCATCTTGCCTTCAGGCCATTATTATTATATCATAATAATAATAATAATAATAATAATAATAATAATAATAATAATAATAACAATAACGTTTATTTATCCACATATACATATGTTTACAAAGCTGTAAAAAAAACATCATTGTAACAAAAACTCACAGACAAAATGCGGATTAAAAGGCATAATTTCAGCTTCTCAACGCAGTTGAGGGCTGTTGTAGCCTATAAAGTAGAATAATTTATCTAAAAAAAGTATCTTATAGTAAATACCCAAAGAAAAAGAAATAAATAGTACACAAAAATCGAGGAAACACATTTAAAACATTTTTACGTAAATAGAATGAAAAATAGAATATACAAAAATAAAAACCTATAACAAATCCTAAATTCATATTTTTAAATGCATTGCTCTGTTTTTAAATAATATTCTGGAGCTTAGATTTCATGCATTTTCGGAAGCCGTTTGTCCTTAGCGAAAGATCAGTAATATATTTATTTACTACAGATGCAATATTATAAGAAAATGATCGTTTAAATAAATAAAAATAAATTATATATATAATTGTTTAAATATGATTCTCTAAAATAAGAAATTCTTGCAGAAATTGAGAAAATAATGAGTGTTAAGTATCAGATTAAGGTAATTTTAAATAGAAAAATTATAAGAGAGTAACTGGATGTAATCGGATTCTTAATTTGTTAGTAAATAATAAAAAATACCTTTTAAATTTTATAATTTTAAAGTACCAAATAAAAAAAGCATTTAATGCCTGAAAAACTTACTAATTGAAAACCGGTGAAATACCAATGTTGTGCTTTCTTTAAGGATAACAGTACGAGACTATTCAGTATTAGGTATATTTATTGTATTTAAATACATTACAACTGCTACGACATTAAAAAATAAAGGCTGAAGTGTTAGAAAATGCCTATGGGCTGGAATATTTTAGACCAACACTTTTGCATTATTCTCATGAAGAAGTAAAAGATGACTAAAGGATGAAAAGGGAACAAAATGCTGTAAAAAAATATATATTTGGAAATGTGAATAGATTTAAACTTCTAAACCTTCCTCTACATGAGTTCATTAGAAATACTTTAGACCATCTCACAGTTCCACCCTAGAATATATGTTAACTCCATACGGTAGGATAGAGTACAGTCTAGTTAGAATAATTGGTTGCCACCAATGTTTTTTCATGCATATAGTCCCTCATCAAATACTCCCTAATGAAACACACGCAGAGTTAAGCTTTTTTCAAACTTAATCTATCTGTAATTCCCAATCTAAGTAACGACCTGAGTTCCATATTCTGGAACAAAACAGCTAGTGATGATCTTGCTAGTGGATGGTGCTAAAACCAAGGAAGACTGATTTGTTACAATTTAATAGTAATGCTTGATATATTATCTTATCTGCTTATTCGTAAAGAGTTTCTTATGCTTAAGCCCAAATCATGCAATTCGAGTCATCTGCAAATTTAATTAAGCTGGTTAATATTATAAACTAGGAAAAGAAAATGGCTAATGGCCTTTTCCTGTGGTACTTCTAATTCGACTAATTATAATTGTTTTAGAAAATGTTTTACTGACCATTATTTCTAGACAAACCTTTTGGGATCCTCCTAAAACTCCTATTTTAAACTAGGACCCAGTTTATATAACAGAAGGATGTGGACTAGACTCTCAAAAGCTTTGGATAGGTGTAGGAAACTAGGAAAGCTCCTTAAAGTCTTCATTTTAACTTCTAAATTTTGAAATATTCTATAGATGAAATTGTAGGTAACAGTTTCAGCTGATGGGCCTTTACGAAGATGCTCCTGGATTTAAAGAACATCTCTAGTCTTTCGAGCGTCACCCTCTCAAAAATATCAACAAGTCTTTTTTTTAGGGCTATTTGACTAATGTTTTTAATTTTTTTTTATAGAATTTTTTAAGAAAAAAGCATTCCTGGAAAAAATTTGTATAATACTTGAAAAAGTTCCTATTGATTATCACTTTTTCATAAGTGATATTGATAAAACTCACTATATTCAGCATTTGACACTAACGATCTTAAAAAGTTTTTGTTATGTATGCTAAAAATACATTTTTCTAAAAGAGTTTCTTTGGATGTGCTTATTTCAAAAGTTAGTGGCTGAACTATATAGGGATTGAACATGTTGGAAGAGAATGTGTTAAAGTTAGTATAAATATTGTCAATGCAAGACATATTGCTACCAAATTATGCGTGCGTATTTAGTTATAAAGGGTTTTATATTAAAAGAGCTTAAAAAGAGTTTAGTACTTGCACTTGAGCTTCTAACTTCAGAAAATGAAACGAAATAGAAGCTTCACATACTTCTTGGACGCTTGTTATAGTTCCAATTGGCAAATGAACCTTAAGTCTCTTAGAGTTTATGTAAGCTGACAAGGATTCAGTAATTATAATATACGGTATATTGGATGGGTGTTCTGCTATCCTTTTCAGCTGGTAATATTTTGGGCTCAGGCCATGAAAGCATTATAGCTATTGGATTTGATGCTCTCTTAAATTTTTTAATATTGCTTTACTATTACCATTTTGTTTGACCACACTCACAAGGTGATATCAACTTTAAAATATATAGACTTTGGTTATTCAGTCTTTATGATCAATTCACCTGCCAGAATGGGTATTTACTACATTGTAAAATTTAACGGCAATTATTGGTGTTGTACGTCCTAGAAATTCTGAAGTGTATTTAGATGTAAAAAGTCGTGAGACCTGTAAACCTGTAAACCTGTGAGGCTGATTGATAACTTTACTTATCTTTGATTGATTTTTTTAATTATTATGCTTCCGAATATCCTAAAATCTTTCATCATATTTTCAATTTCAGAATTTATTCTACATCAATGCTTGATCATACTGTTCTCACTGATCTACTGATCACACTGTTCTTATAATCTTGGTTTTATAGATATTATATATGTAGGTAATTTGAGGAGATCTTAACACTGCTGACACTCAGTTTCTTTCTGATTCCAGATGATGCAAATATCATATCGTTTCAAAATCTCGATATATAGATTTTGAGAGATGCTTATCTTGATATCTTTAACCTTAAGTATACCAGTATATATATAAGTTTATTGAGTTTAAAGGTCATAAGTTAATAGAGTTTCAGATAAAAATTATAGAAAACCTCATAAATTTAGACTTTAACCTAATTTAGAAGCCATATAAGGAAATTTAACAGAGAAAATCTAAATTTTTATTATATTTTGTTGAAGCTTCTTAATTAAGCTGATTTTTCTTAAATGTTTAATTACATTTTAAAAGTAGTTAAAAAACCTTGATTCGTCCAATAAAACTAAACGATCGTACATTTTCAGTATTTTTAAAATTTAATTATCTGTATTTACTTGTGGCTAGTTAATAACTAAAACAAGAATTAAAATTAATTAAACTTTAAAGTTATTTTGTACAAAATGAGATGTATAAAAAGAAAAACTTTTGAATCATCAACCATTCCATGTATATAAACAATTCAATTCAAAATTGAAATTGATAACGACATATATTGTTGTTCTGTTGCCGATACGAAAGCAGATTAATAAATTGTTATTTTGGCTAATTTATATTGTACAATACCTTTTTTTAACAATTAATTAAACCCTCTTAAAATATTGTAACTTAAAGCTTAAGATTAATTCTCTTTGGTTTAACTGGGCGAGAAAACCCAACCAGGCTGTTTCAATTTCTTAATACCTTCTTTTAATACCTTACTATTAATTTCTTAATTTTCTTTTCTAGTTTCGTATAATTACTCCTTCATATCTTTATAATAATAAAATTTACCAGCAATGTCATATTCTAGGGTCGCTTATAACTGTTATTTACTGGAAAGCTGCGACCTTTAGTGCAAGTGGTATTTACCAAGTAATATGAACTATATTTCAAACTATATGAAAATCTTATGATTCTATATGGAAAAATATATAAAAAGTGGTCTTGATAAGTGTTTTTTTTATGTATATACAGAATTTAATGTCCTTTTTTAATTTAGGCAATCTGCAGGTGATGAGAAGAATTATAAGGAGAGGTACACAATTGAAATGAAACCTAGGACAATTTTTATGTTAAACATAGTTAAAAATATTAGGAATAATTTACAATTTAAATGAAAAATATTGAATAAATTATTATACATGATATACTCGCAGATAAAATGTTTTCACTACTCAGTTTTTGGCAGTTTTTCAATTATCATCAGTCTAAACATTTCTCTAGCTCTTTTATCTTTAACCTTTTAGAGAGAGGGGTACGATGACCTATTTTAAATTAAATCGAGTGGATTAGGAGCAAGTCGTACAGTCTTTTTCAGGAAGAATATATATTATGGTGAATCAAAATAATAAGAATGTAAATTATTATGTATTTTTTTACTGTATTAATAATTTTTTATTATTTTATATTTTTAATCTTAAATTTTATTGGCTCCTAATGTCTGAATAGCAATTCAATATTATGATTCTCTTAGTTTTTCCATGTAATCTATTTATTACGTTCCTATGTAATATATAGTATAACATGTTTAAAAATTAGTATTTATTTTCTTTTAATTTTGTTTTCATTTACAATATTAATTAAATGTTTTTTAATTATATTAGTCATTTTATATTGCACTAGTAAGCTATTTATTAGCTTAACATATAATTAGCATAAATATAAAATTAAATAAATGATATGTTAAAGATAATATAATACAAAAAATTATAGCAAAAATATACCGACTTATTTTTAATTAAGTTTATGCCTTAAATTGCTTACAATAAATAAAAAATAATTATCTAAAAAATGTTAATTTAATGTTATTTTTAAAAATACATGTTTCTTATATTATACTGTAAAATGAATTGACTTATTATATTTTGATAAACATTTAGTATTTTTTCTTAACTTGGTGTAAATATGAACTAAATTAAAATATTACAAGAAATTAAGCAAAATTAGGATTTTTTCCCAAATAAATTATTTAAATAAATTTGTTAATTAAAGTTTTGCTTTATTTAAAATTTGGACCATATTTATCTCTCAACATAGATTGTTATAACAAAAAAATAAAAAAAGACTTTAGAGCACAAAAAACCTATAAATTCTTGTATTGATTATGAATATGATACAGTTATTAATACTGACAAGGACGATCTAGAATATATAGTCCTGAGGATGATCTCATAAATATCTAAATATCTAAATATCGACAAAATTCATCATCTGAAGTGTTTATTTTAACCTACATCCAATAAGAGCAAACATTTAGCATGTAAGTTTACCATTAAATACAGAAGAACTAATATTTCTATTAAAACTCCAATTGACAAGACTCCCAATTATATTTCTTAATTATTGACTTATTTATATCATACAAATGTCAGTTCTTTCTCCTTAGTTTCTTTCCTCAGAAAACTCTTATCTTCAAGATTCCTCTTGAAAATTGTTGATACTTGACCTTTTTTAAAGGTAATTAAATAAAAGCAGCAGGTAAAATGATACAAACATTTATTTTAAGATAATTAAAAATGGATGTCATATCCATTTATGTTATGCATATGTATAGGTTTAGGTATAAATATAAACCGTAGTGTGTCCCAAATAATTAATTAAAATCTTTAATTATATAACCTGTGACATAACCCTTGACACATACAAATAAATTTATTTGAGTGTTTTACCGCTTCGGAGTTTAATTAAAAGTTTATTAATGCTCACATATGATGGGGTACTCAAAACAGAATGATTATTTTATTGCTCTAAAATGCAATTAAACTAGTACTAAATTTTTCACTTTAAATTAATTATTTTATTTCACTTATTTGAGTATATTGGATTTTATCAAATTGGTTTGTATCAGTATTTATTAACATACGTACTGTATTTAATAGTGTTTCTACTCACTTTTTTTGAATCTTGATTTATCAAAAAATGTTTGCAAAATCATTATTCATTAGGGTTTTGCACATGCATAAGTGAATATCAGAAACATTTTTATACTTTTGAAGGAAATATATTAATTTTTCGCTCTTTAACAAAAGCCTTCTATGTACTTATAGAGAATATAGACCCAAACAACCCTTACAAAATCTTAAGTGAAACTAAGATACATCTTTAAAAGATAGATAACTAATTGCTGTTCAATATGTCCTGCCCCTTGGACTATTTATGGTTAGTAAGGTAATATGATGTATTCTGGTTAATATCTAAATGCTGGGTATAAATGGGTTATATGCTAATTGACCTCTAAGAGGGCAACCTGCTGCTTGCGGTGCTCAGTTATTAATGCGTAGTTAAGAAAAAGGATGGAAGAATGGGAAGTCATGTCACATGAGAGAAAAACGTGATATATATGAAACATAATTGTAATAAACTGGTGCGCAAATGCCACCTAAATAAAAGAGTTTAAACACAAAGTAAGAACTAAGCGAGACTAATACAATAAGACAATAAAATACATGCCATGTCATCACACCTATCTTAGTTAAAGTTGTTCATTATTAATAAAATGGTACTTAATATAAGGGCCAGAAACTAATAACCTCCATATACCTAGCTGCTTTAAAAAGGTAGCAATTAATGGTACTAAGATTCAAGATGGCATTATATTTTGTTCGTTCTATCATCATCATATTATCCCCTCACTGTTGAGCATAAGTCCCTCTTAACCTAAACTATTTTGGTCGGTCTTGAGCATCTCGGGTTCACTTTGAAGATATCCTCTTTAAATCATTCGTCCATCGAGCCGAGGTCTCCTGTTTCTTGTGTGCTGTGTCTCTAGGATGTCATTTTATTATTGTGTTTATTCATCTGTAAGCTGACATTTTTGCAATGTAATTAACCCAGTTCCACTTACATCTATAACTTTTTTTCATCTATATAGTTTTTCATTCCTGATTGTATTTCGCAATGCCACTTCTAACGTAGACCTTTCCATGTCTCGATGCCGAGCCATATATCAATACCACACTGGTATTGACATATCAGTGCATCTTCCCGTATGCAGCCTACCCAACCCATCAAAGTCAGTCCTACCACAGCGTCCTACTGCGCTCGTAGCGTAGCTAGTTAAATCTGTGGTCCTACCCTTCAGGTTAGTTTGCACGTCTGATTATCCTTTCCGGATCTCGTGTCTCGTGATCTATGATGCTGCCTATCTAATAATAGTATTATTCCATATTTATGGGGTTGTTGCTTTATCTAAGCATTTTTTGAAGAGTTTGGTTATTGTTTTGACCTTCGTCTATGCTTTCCTAATTATTGTCCTAATTTGATGGCTTTTACAACAACACCGCCTCGCTATGTTTTTCTTCATTTCTGATAACGATTTTAGGACCTCTTCTTCAGTTATCGTTGGCATCTCTTGCAATTCTTGTTTAAGTATGTGGGGTATATTTTCTAATGCTTCTGTTTAACTTTGGTTTTTATATAGTTTGGAGTAAAAGTCTTGTACAATCTTTAATATTCCTTGTCTGTTGCTTATTATCTATCCTCCTTAATTTTCTAGTTTATTTATTTCAGCTTTTCCTGTACTTAATTTACTGTATAGTACTCCAGTGTTTTATTTTCTTCTGTAACTGTAGCCACCTATTATTTTTGTAGTTTCTGATGTCAGTCCTTATGGCTTTTGTTAGATCTTCCTTTTTGCCACATGTTCTTCATTGTGTCATTATTTCTTCTTGAAACTGTGCTTCTTCGGTAAAAAGTAGGGATTTCTAGAATTTTAGTATCATTCTTTATGGTGTTAGTGGCATGTTTAGAAAGGGCAAATCTAGTAATAATATTTCTACAGACGCCTTTAGGAGAAGGTATTTTTACAGGTTTTATACAGCCAAACAAAGCTAAGTATAAATAATAAAAGCTCAAAAAGAATCAGGGAATACATTAATTTGGTAAACAGACTTAGTTAAGTAGTTAATTAAATTTAAGAACACTTAAAAACGTAGATAAAAATACCCAAAATGGATGAGAGGATGTCATATCAAGACTTAACGAGAGTAAAGCATTAGAGGTTATTAAAATTAATTCTATTGGAGGTGGCTTACAGCTAAAAGCCTTTTCATTATTGTTTTGTTCTCTTTGACTGTGATTCTAATTTATCGTGAAATATTCATGGACAATAAATTAACTTTATATAATAGTTTAGTTATGATATCTGCTTTCTAATCTTTTATTTAGATTTTATTTATATAAGAATGAGAATAATTAAAATTTCATTAATAGCCATTGTTTATCAACTATAATATTTAATAATAAAAAAATAAATTAAACGATTTTATTCGAAATGAAACATGGATTTTCAGGTATGTTTTTAATTATAATTTGATATTTAAATAATTTATAAATGATATGAAATGTCTTCCAAGTATTTAATCATAGAAAACCGAGTATATTTTTTAATATTTAAATGACACTAGAGAAAAAGACACTTGTAAAATACTATAATTTCGTAACCAGTTAAAAATATTGTATCGCAATTTTTTTAACAAACTTTTCAACTTTTTTTTATTCTAAAATTCACCTACACATTCAATAAATAAACACATCAATTACTTTTAAAAATCAACAAAAAATTTTTTATGAAAAACAACATTATAAACTCCGTTCAATTAGAAAAAGCTCGCCTCAATACTTTGCAAGAGAAAGAGAGCAGACGGGCCTTTTTTTTAGAAACCCATGCATATGAAATAATTAATTAATAATTGTGTAAATGATATTAATAAAAGAGTAATAACCTGTTGCTGGATATATGGACAACATAAGAAAAATACAACAATTACAACTTAAATGGCCGCAACAATTACGTTATCCACGCGAAGGATACATTTAAAAGCCTTAGGACATTTAGTTAATATGCCAGGGAGAATATTCAAAGTTCGGAAACTGGTTTGTCTTAACGATCCCCTATTCTTGTTAATCTCCTAATCTCTTTTAAACTTACAAGGGGTTTAACTCGATACACTGATGTACTCGGTAATTTCACGAAACATTTAATTAACGAAGCATCATTTCAAGGATTAGTACTGATTGGGACTGATTAGTACATTGATTGATACTCTGAGAGCAAATTTCATAAACCTCAGCCTAAATCTTTGGATGGAACTTAATTTAAACTAAACCAAGGGTTTGTGGCTTGTAATTGAAGTACATAGGTATTTTTCACTTACAGAAATAGGTATAAGGTGGTGAGTGATTATTGCTTTAAATTCTAAATTAATAAATGAAATAATAAATCATAAAGCATAAGCACAAAATTCAAATAACATTTTTAAACATATAAACGACTGTTGAAGATCAAACGCCTATTTCAATACTGTGCAGTGGTCAGGATATAGTTAATTTTTTGCCTATTCAGCGAGCATAAAGATACAAGTTTCAATTATAATTTTGGTTAAAATCTTGATCTGGATTTTATTCTGATTTTTTTAAAGCGATTAATGGCCTCAAAACTAAATAATCTCATGGACTTGGTGGCATACCATCAGTTTCATTAAAATATTATTTGTGTTTCCAAACCAAATACCTACCTATGTAATGTATTTTGTCTCTTTTTTGATTCAGGATGTTTTCCACTTCTTGACTCTGATATATAAAAATAGAAATAGAAATTACATTACGAAGTACAGGTGTGTAAACATCATCAACACGGTTTTTATTAGGGCAAATTTACCGTAACCAATTTTCCTACATATCAGTAGTACAGGACTTACACTAACTTCTCGAAGGTGCATATAAATACCATAATTTCTGAAGAAGTTCACAAATTGGTTCTCTGAGATTAGCTATAAATCATTACACATTAATCATATACTTAGTTCTCGAATCTGTTACTACCGTTAGAGATTTGGACAAAAAATTGACCTTAGTGCCTCATTATAATGAATTGTCAATAAGGGGATGCCTAATCTTGGATGTTATTCGTAACTCTGGTAAATTGTCTGTCTTTTGTTTCAAGATGCTTTACTTTTCAGTTGTAGGTTCTGGGCTTAAATGTGCCTTGCCTGTATGGTCATCTTTTTATTCTAACTATGTGGAAACAATTAAAGCCGTTTAAAAAGAATTTCTTCCTTCCCTAGCTCTCAGGGACATGAAATTTTTTGGAATTTTCAAATTGATTATAAGATAATAAAGAATATATTTAGTATTAATAGGCCTAAACTGAGAACTCGTTCGGACTTACTCACATTTCATAAAATATTAAATGAAATTGTTTATTTTATTTTATTTATTTTATTTATTTTATTTATTTTATTTATTTTATTTATTTTATTTTAATTAATGTAAACATCGCGTCTACAATTGCGAGTTC
Source organism: Anthonomus grandis grandis (assembly GCF_022605725.1). NCBI lineage: Eukaryota > Metazoa > Arthropoda > Insecta > Coleoptera > Curculionidae > Anthonomus > Anthonomus grandis. Next base: position 18,506,210 of record NC_065556.1, on the reverse strand, counting down.
TGCCCGAAAACCTTCAAGACCAAGCTGGCTTTCATGGTGCACCACAGCCGTCACCTCAAAGAGTACATCGCGAACTGCGTGAAGTGCCACCGTGGGTTCGTCACCAAGCACGAGTACCTCAAGCACATGGATTACAGGCACGGCACGAACCCGTACATTTGCAAGATCTGCGGGAGGGCGTGCTACAACAAAAACAACCTGATCAATCACCTGAAGACTCACGAGCAGGGTCACCACCAGAAGAAGTACAAGTGCGAGTACTGCAAGAAGAAATTTATTCAGCAAAGGGGCTTGGCGCAGCACCACGTGCGGATCCACAAGGACGGAGGGCAGAAATACGTCTGCGACGTCTGCGGCAAAGAGATCCACTCGAAACCGAGTCTCGTGGGGCACATGAATATGCACCGAGGGGCGAAGCCCAACAAGTATCCCTATTGCGAGAAGACTTTTCTGCTGAAGACCACGATGAAGCAGCATTTGTTAACGCATACGGGAGAACGACAGCACAGTTTACGCAGGCCCAATTGAATTATCATATGAAGGTTAAGCATGGACAGGTTTAGGGGTTATAGGAGAAGTTAATCTTTTGTTATGAATAAATTTGTTGATGATGGTTTATCTGTTCTTTATTTACCCTTAAGCGTGTTGACTATCGTGAAAATAGCTGTAGGAAAAGTGATTTTATCAATTAATTGCTGCGAAAAAGCCCCTCTGCTTGGCTCCAGTAAGTCAGACAGAGTGGAATTACTACAAACATTTATGTAATTTTACTACATTGCTCATACGATCAGAAAAGAAGTACCAAACTTCAAAATTACTTGAAAAAATTAACATCCACAACAAAACAAAATTAACTGTTCCTGATTCACTGAAAAGAGTAAGAGAAAGAGGAGAATCTCTCTGTGAGTTGTTCCTTGTAACGGAAGATATTGTATTTAAAATTCTTTTAACATTAACAGTAAAGTTTTTGTTTATGATGAAGTTAATATAAATTTAATATTACTTACCGCTCACATCCTAAAACTTTGTATCAAAAAGTCACATTTTACTCATAAGTGGAAAGGAACTAATGTGGTACTACTTCCAAAAGTTCGTAATCTAAACGACTTTGGGCAATTTCTATATTACTAACTCTCACTAAAGTTTTAGAAAAAATTATTGAAACACAAATTTTTATCACAATGAAAGCTAAATAAATATATTGGTGTCGTTGGACTTTACTAAGGCCTTTGATGTGGCAAACCATGAAATTTTGACGTCTATTTTACACTATTTTGGTTTACTAGCACTCACTAGAGTGATCCATTAAATTGATTTCTTCGTTTCTTACTAATGGAACACAACAAATTTCTTTAAATGTTATATAGTATTTAGCAGTCTTGAGGTGATTGCAGGTGTACCTAAAAGGAGTATACGTTCGAGGTGTCTAAACCGTCCACAAAAGTGTGCATGGTTAAAAAGGATCATATTTCGGCGCTACCATCATCGCAGGAAATGGCAAGAAAGTATGTTAAACATGTGATGACCTCCACTGCTGATCAAAACGAGCCTGAGTGCCCCGTATGCCTTAAAAGATTTTCGTCAAAGGCTGCACTGGATAAGCACAAATTCTGGATGCATCCACTTACCAACAAACACCAGCCAAAACGGAAAATATCAGCAAAAAAATTAATTGGATTCAAAATAATGGCCACGCTGCCCTCAAGACACGACAATCCATTAAAAGCTTCAAATTGGTTCCAAATAACAAGAATTTCAGCACGGAGATTCCTCAAGCTGAAGATTCTGTTGGTGAGGTTATCGATGTTGTAACTAATCGTGATGAAGCTACAGCCCCTGATGATGATGTTAGTTTTGTTCCAGAACAGGCTATTCCTGAAGGAGGGAGCAATTGTGAAAACATCGAATGGCTCGAGGGAACCTCTATTGATTCACTCGACAATAGTTCAAATAACGCTGAAAGTAATGAATTATTTGAATATGTGGAGTGGCTTGAATCAAACTGGTTAAATTCAGCAGTCGAGTTAGAGTTTATAGGTAAAGAAGAAATTGAGATAAAAAAGCGAAGAGGAACAGAAGAAAGCGTCAATAGGCTTGAAGGGGCATCAGATGTGTTTGAGCTGGAACGAGATGAAGAAGACATTGCTAAAAAATGTAGTGATGATTCCATTATAGATGAGTCTGAGTCTTCATCACTCCTTCAAAATATTGATATAAATGTCTCTAAACCGGACGCATTTATTTATTTAATGTAAATGTCAATAATATACAGTGTGTCCCAGGATGAGCGAATTTATACGTAAAAATTACAAAAAATTTTGGGGTTGAAATTTGAGCGTTTGGCATCCAGCCCTGCTTGATTAAAAAATAAAATTTAGCATATTTTTATTTTTTTTTAAATCAAGCATACCTTGATACGAGCACTTTTTAAATTATTTGTGCAGGTAAAGTAGTATTTCTAGGCAAGATATAAAAAAGTTTATAAGAAAAAAATGTTTAGAATGCAAAATTATGCCCGATTACCGAATTTACCATAACCATAGGCCTATTTTGATCTTTACGTTTAAATTAGTTATTATTATTTATTAATTATTTAAATATTTATTCTCACTTTTTTAAAAGATAAAAAAAGAAATAAATATTAATAGTTAAAATAGTACAAATTATTGCCCAAATTGATTATTCCGAGCCATTACCAAATCACAGGAATTACTAAAATAAAGAATTAGAGATGCTTGTAATTTCATTTCCATTGAAGAAATTAGAAATTCTTTTAAAATGTTTAGGAAAGATATTGAAAAATTTTTCGATAATGGAGGTAGCTACATTGAATAAATTTAAAATAAGTATAAAATAAATTTTCTTGTTAAATTAGACGTACTATGTTCATTTTATTACAAACATATTTTTGAGGATGGTTTGTAACTCTTAGATTAGTGATTTAACTATTAGATAAATAAATTAGTTAGTTTTTCTTTAATAATTAAATATGAATAAAAAAATTAACTGGTAGACAAAACATACTAATCAAAGTAGGCCTATGCTTATGAAATTCGGCATTCGGGTATAATGTCGCATTCTAAGCAACTTTTTCTTATAAACTTTTATTATATCTTGCTTAAAAATGCTACTTTACCTACTCATAAAATTTTAAAAATGCTTGTATCAAGGCATACTTCATTTTTAAAAAATAAAAATATGCTAAAGTTTATTTTTTAATTAAGCAGGGCTGGATGCCAAACGGTCAAATTTCAACTATAAAATCTTTTTTCATTTTTACGTATAGATTCGCACATCCTGGGACACACTGTATATCAGAATCCTGCTGATGTTTCATTTCAATTATTGTGTCAATTTCAATCTTTTCTCAGTATGCTAGAAATCATAGAATTGATGTTTGAATATTATTTATATGAAGCTGTGACATGTGGTAATACTCTTCTTGGATTCTTTGGTGGAAAATATGTCAAAATAGGTAAGGAAGTAAAGGATCTGTTTCATGCATATGAAACAATATTCAATTAATTGGTTTACAGATGATCAATAACTTTTTCAAACCTATCTGATTCATTAAGACAATAAGTTTATTAAAAATCGGTAAAAATTATATGCTTTTACTAACACGTATTTAAAGTACAATAAACGTTGATAAATTACTCCTGCAGGTATATGCAGGTCCACTGTTCACTTTCAGCATTTTCTGGAAGCTTAAGCTAAAACAAATTAAATTTGGTCATTATAGCTTAAGAGTAGATAATGAATATATTTGAAAATATTTTCTTGTTCTGACTTAAATGTAATATACTCATAAAAAAGGAAATAATTTTGATGATAATTTTGATCATTAGTTCTCAAATTTCATATCAAATTAATGTTAATAATATTCTATCACAATAAAAGTAACCGACACAAGTCAAATTAAAGTACTATCACAAGTAAAGTACTACAAAAAACATAAAATAAGCCTCATACCTTAGGCTATCCTGACACCTTCAAATCGTCAAAAATTAACACTAAAGCATCACTGTCCCTGGTTCGATATCCCTGCACACGCCCATAAAGTAAAATAAATCAGGATTTGTTTAACATATAGCAGGTTTTCAATAATACATAAAGGCGTCATGGTTAGAATGTAAAGACTACGCTGCATAATTCCAAACCACCCAACACCATTAATGCATTCTTCTGCATACCAAAGATACAGCGAGTCAGGCTGTATGTTCCGAAGGTATAATTGCATAGGAACAAGTTGAATGAAAAAGAGGGAGTTATTAAAACCTACTGCAACACTATATTTACCAAGTTTCTGAAAGAAAGAAGGTCATTTGCGCGAAGTTGATGTATATTCCCACCTAGCAAAACCCAAGAAATACGAATCTGCGTCTGTCTGAATAAAACCAGCCTTTTGCCAATGTGCAGCCGCGAAAACCTTCAGAGGAGCCCTCAATGCATTATCAGACACAAACATTGTTGTATTATCAGCAAAGAGAATGTAGTTTGAATGTAAATCAATGTTTGGTAAGTCATTTGTAAATATCAGAAAAAGTATGGGATCCAAGACTGATCCTGAAACTACTCCAATATTTATTTCTCTCTTTGCTGAAGTCACATCACCGAAGTGCCTATACTGATGTTGTTGCTAGATGTATGACCGTACTAACCAAATATTTTTATGGGAAAATCTGTAATACTCAAGTTTTTTCAATATATTATACTGCTGGCCATGAAAACTGTCCAATATACATTAAATCAGATGCAGAATACTCAGGGAGGTATATCTATTTTGTCTAAAATCAAACTGAGAGTTATTTCTGAGATTCAAACTGAGATTCATTACTCTATGGGCTTTGATATTATTGAAATAGCAAGTTGATTAATAGGTTTTCTCGTCTCCTATGATAGTTTGGGATAAGTTTAAGTGATCCTTAAAAAAAGTAATCTTTCCTTTAATGATCAGAATTATGATAATTAAAACTTATGGCTTTGACTAGCAAATGCCAAATAAATTTGGTAAAATTTTCCAACACAAACTAAATTTACAGTTTACACCTTAAAATTCTAAATATATAAAAACAATATTAAGATGTCAGTATGACACAGAAAAAATGAAATCTAAAAGTCTTCAATGGACTAAAATGCATTTGAGGTCAATCTTTAGGTTAGCCTACTTTTTAAGCAAACATACCTTAAAGTAGTATAGCAACTTGGAAGCTTATTATAAAACTTAACAGCCAGAAATCCTGGCACACCTTATCAAGCGCTGGTCAACTAGTACTAATTTCTTAATGCTTCTTATCTTATGGTTATTGATATCAACCCTTATCTATCCTTAATCTTAAATTATATCCAACGATAAATTCTCTCGAATATACAGCAACGGTCAGGAGAGTATACTCATTTTGAAGAACACGTTTCACGTACAGTCCTATCAATAGTCTAATCCACCCAATATTTAGATTGTTTTTCTTATTGCAATGAGAACAACCTTTTTGAGTATGGTGCATGACTTCAGATTAAAATCTTCAAATATGCAGTTCTCAAAGTATGTTCGCGAAGCATCTTAGCTTATCAGTATCAATGTTAATATAATATTGCCATAAAAGATGAGAATCCCAGTAAACTTCATCCTCACATCTATTGATATCTTTGATAGCTCAAGAATATGCGTGATTGTCTTTTACTAGTAAAATATTAATTCCTAGTTATATCATCAGCAAAAGTATTAAATGTATCAGATGGTTGGTGAAAATTTAAAGACCCTAAGACAGAGCCCTGGATAACTCTTAGAGTTATTTTACTTTATGCTAACGACACTGCTCAGTATGTCAAATATGAGATCAAGAGTTTGATACTATCAGAACTAAAGCCATATTTTTGCTACTGCAGAGTTTTTCGGAATAGCATATAGAAGAATACAAAAGGACTCCTTGCTCAAGTTGTTGAACCAGTCACTGCCATATTCTGAAGTCATTTAAAGAGTTTTGTCTAAAATCAACAAGATCTAGAATGGCCATCATGGTATTTCTATCTTTTGCAAAACCCAACTGACCAAGGAACAAAGTTCCAACCAACTAAATTTTGTAGCAATAATTATGATCAGCGATTCTCAAATTCTCTAAAAGCAGTTGATAAATAGACTTAGAAAAGTCATCTAATTCTGACAAATGTAATTTACTCATGAAAGTCTGAAGACCGTAATTTCGAATTTAGTTGTAATTAAGAAGGTATTCAATATGTTTTAGAACTCATTTAAGCCTGGAATAAATGTAATTTACCCTTAAACAAAAATAAATCTCATTGCTTTTATTTTCGATCATCGATTCTGGGGTTCTTGAGACACAAATATTATCGATAGGTTCTGAAAAGACATTTCATTTTAGCGTAAATCTAATTGATCTCTAAAAAATCTCGCAAATGCTAATTACGCTTATTTTAATCAGCAGTTTTCAAGTTCTTGGTAAGCAAGTGATCAAAAGAGGTTGATGACTCCAAATCCTGCCAGGAATGAAATTTATCCACGAAAAGGAATCTATCCTTTGATACCATACACCTTTGATCCAAAAATTCTGATCATTTGTCCGTAGATTTTTAACAAAAATATTAACAGTTTTAAGAATATGTCTAATTATATATAATATTAATAAGTATAATATTAAGTTTATAAAGAAGATCTTTTAAATCATCATAATTCTGTTTATCAACTTTCAAGTTTTTAATAAGAAAGTGATCAATAGATTTAGAGAAAATTTTCCTGTTATATTTCTTAAGAAAACTGATGGGGAAATTTAAACTTAGTTAAAAAGCTGACTCTGCAAATATTGAACTTACTAGTAAACATGTATGACCTCTAACAGTAAAATATTAAAAATCAATACTATCCCTAGAACATTGTAATGTCCAAGAGGACTAATAACGACTAGACTAGTAGCAACTAATAACGTTTGACTTTTTATAAGTAATAAAAGAAAATTGGCCATAATTCTTTTTCCAATCCAATAACCATTATTTCAAAACCTAAATGAAACAACCGCAAAAACCAAATGGCTATTACTAAAATATTTTATTTACAATTTTCGAATGTAATTGTGCTTATTAATTAAACCACTATTACAGGAGCAAAAAACTCTGTTTAATTGTAATAAATTTATATGCAAGTCATCGAGAAATTGTCATAATATATGAGTTCATATGTTTTTTAATAGCACACCATTATATATAAGTTAGATATGAAATATTTTTATAAATACTTCATCATTTAAAAATATCAAAAAAATATAGTAATAATTTATTATAAAATTTTAAAAACGGCTGTCACATCCATTTATGTTATGCATATGCCACTGCTGTTCAAAACTACAGACCAGTGAGCTCTATAATAAATTTTCCTAAAAATATTTAAAAACTCAAGACCAGATTAGTTGAGTTTCTGACTGCTAACATGTCCTTTCACCATAACACTATGGTTTCCTTAGAGGTTGTAGTAAAAATAAAGCAATGATGAAAATTTAAGATTATTAGAAATTCAATTCTGGGCAAAATAAGTATTGCAGTATTTGTTGACTTGGCTTAAGCATTCGACATTATTTCTCATAAAATAATTTTTAATCTGCTAGATTGTTATGGAGTCAGAGGTACAGTGCTGCAACTTTTAAAAAGCTATTTTACAAATAGATACTAGAGAGTTCAAATTATTAAAACACTAAGTACTCAATGAAAAATAGAAATGGCTGTACCTCAGAATGCTCTTCTCGGCTCTATTCTCTTCTTAGTTTTTATTATTGTATGTTAAAAATAAATATAGATGGAATATCAATTTCGTATGCCGATAATACCATTCATTTTTAGTAGATATATCCGGAAGGAGCCAACGGCATGTAATAGATAGGTTCAGAGTAATTAAAAATTGGCTCTCAATGTACTAATATACAAATTATCAATAAATCTCACTAATGCCAAATATATAGCCTTTTCTAGCCGTTAACTGAAGCTAATAGGCTTACCTAGAATAGTAGATAGTGACCAGATTAATGAAGTTTCCCAAAGCAAATACCTAAAGCAAAGCCCATACCAACCCCCGTAAATACCATATGATAATAATTGATAAATATCTAAAATGGGGCCCCCATATTAATTATGTAACCAATAAGATCAGCTACATACATTTTTTCTTTTAGGAGGTACTTATAAAAAAATTTGACAGACCATTTATAAAATCTGGTAGAAGCTGTGATTCGCTATGATATGTTAGTATAAATAAGTTGTATAACATTTATTTAAGATAGCTTAACATATTCCAAAAATCTATTTTAAAAATAATGTATAATAATCTTTGAAGATACTCATCTAACTTACCTTTATTTGAAGAAATTAAAAATGTAAGATGTTTCCATGTATATCGACCCAGATCAAACTAAATTAACATAATGTCAATCATATGCATAACACACGAGGCAGAGCAGATCAATTAACTGAATTACCATTAAGTTAAAAAAAACATAAATTTCAAATTTATTACTTGGCTTGGCTCTACAATTTACAACATTTTACCAAAGCAAATTAAGGACATAAAGAATATTATTTTATTTAAGAGAACTAAGTCATATGTATATCAGTACTATGTGGACAAATTTGAAGTTATTCTAAATTATGATATAATCCTAGGAAAAAATTGACTTGCATAAATATTATGTAAAAATAATCTTAACATATGTTGTTGATTTCATGTCTGTTAAAATCTTCATTCTTTTGTTTTTATGACATAGGCGTTTGTGTACCGAAATGCTACCAAGCAATTTATGTTTTTTTATGTACTGTATGTGACAATTAAATGATAGTAAATGTGCAAGGAATACAGGTTGTATTCCTATATTCCTCTAACAATTTGCATAGTATTAGTAGTTAATTAGTACTTAAATGATCTAAGACATAAAAAGTTAATTAGAGGGAGTAGGGAAAGTTCACCAACAAGAAAATGATACTTAAGGAAACTAAAGGAAAATTTTTAATATAGCTATTAAAAAGTGAAATGGCTCATTAAAAAGCTACTTTACACTACCTTTAAGATGTTTAAGGAGATGATTTATAAACTTAAAAGCTGTCTTAGGTAGATACTAAAATACATTATTCTGCCGCAATTAACCTCAGTAAGCTGACTAAAGTAAAACCCTCGACTGAGACGTTCCCTTTAATTACCGTAACGTAAACCAGAATCAATATTTCAATTCTGAAACCAAATCTGCGGGTTTGTATTACGTTTTAAAGCTACGCAGTCAGTCAATCTACGGTTGTTTGTTTATGCAGCATTCGCAGTTTTCGCTCTGCCGACGTCCCATAACTTATTTGTCTGGGACGCCTGAGATTAATGAAGGCAGTTTCCTTTACACAGATGTGCGGGGAGGAATTATTAATATTTACGGAAACACGATGAGAAGCTCTTTTTAGGGTATAGTAGAGATTTAAATCATTTGTAGAGCTACGTATTTTGAGATTCCCTAATAATTGCGTTGTTTTTTTAATGAGCTTGTGTCAAGCTTTGATTTTTATTTTGTCATTTTTAAATGCTTGTTTGCTTTCCTAATTTTTAATAAACGTACAATAAACAAAACAAATATATACACGCCTGGCAAATTCAGGTCTTGTTTGCCCAAATCAATTTATTAACTTTTAATAACAAATCTAGTCACAGGTTAAAGAAAAACGTTAACGTTGGTCGTACTTCTCCTCTATTTACACAGTTTAGCCTAACTACACAAATTGAACATATACAAGAACGATTCATGCGGCTTATTAAATTTTCCTTCCCTAAGCAATAAGCGGAAGTAGGGAATCGGGAAATCAGAGAAGCATTATTTTATTTATTTTTAATTATTTAATTCAAGTTTTACAAAAACACCAATACAAAACTAATTACAAAGTCAAAACATAAGACTAGAGAACGTAAAACAGATATACAAAGAGATTTTGGTTATAGGTGGATTGGGTTCTCATCAATTCACCTATTGCAGAAATAATTGCAGACTAATAATTTTAAGTAGACACAGATAATAAACAAAATAATAGACAAAATAATAAAAGTTGTAAGTTTATGTGTCAAATATATATTAAGATATTATTACATTTAAGTCAATATTATTACACTTGTACAGACCATTGTAACGTTCTAACATTAATTGATTCAAAGGACTGTCGAAAGAGGATCTAACACCAAACAACCTGTTATGTCCACGTCTAAGACTAACGTTAGAAACATAAAAAGTTATTGAGTTAATAAGAGTGCATCTTTGGTATTTGATGTTGTTCAATATATAATAATTAAAAATCCCAAAATGTTTTCTCCTTCGAATACAGAGTTTTTGAAGCCGATAGGTTTCTAACATGATCTGATAAGAAACAACTTGCGTTAGTATCTTTTAGGTACAGAAATCTCAAAAATTTTTGCTGTAAACGTTCAATATACTTTAAATGAGCTTTTGGTGGCCATATTATTGCCGCATATTCTAGATGAGGCCTAACAACTACATTGTAGGCTTTACAACAGTGCTTAGATGTTAAAAAATTTTTAGAGTTACGTATAATAAAATCCGTAAAAAAGTTTTTATATGCCTTACAACAAATTCATAATGAGATGTGGATTTTAAATTGGATGCTTACCCCTAGATCTTTTACTTCATTGTTTTTTCTAAAACTGTTTCTGAGTTGTTGATAGAGTAGTCAAAATTTATAGGGTTGAGTTTTCTAGGTAACACATTTACTAGTATTCAAACACATTTTTTTTGCAAAAACCAATTGGCCACGGAATCCAAGATACAATCTTCTTTCTCAAGAAAAAATAATCTGATAAAGATACAATTTTTATGTAAAGATTAAAATCATCTGCAAAAGCTAAAGAAAAAGAGAGTTTTATGCATTTTACCACTGTATCAATATAGACAATGTAGAGCAAGCAACCAACATTTCTTCCCTGAGAGACTGCAGTGTATGGTTTTGATATTGATTTAGCAATTTTAACTTCATGTGTATGATCTGAACGGCATGAGACAAGAAGCATACGTCAAATGCTTTGGTACAATCTGTATAAATTGTGTTTGATTATTTACGACATCAAAAGCATATGTGGTAAATCTGCACAAATTTGAAACTGTAAACATTCTAGCAAGAAGACCATGCTGTTCATCAGAAATTTTATCAGTGATATTTTGGTAAAAGATCTTCATAAATAATAATTAGACTTTCCAGCAAGAAGACCATGCTGTTCATCAGAGATTTTATCAGTGATATTTTGGTAAAAGATCTTCATAAATATTAATTTTGGCATGAAAATTAAGTAGGCTTATTGGTCTATAGTTTTTAATATTCTTTTGAGAACCATTTATGAAAACAGGAACATTAAATGCCATTTTAATTATTTCTGGAAAAGTCTAATGCTGGATAGCCACATTGAAAATGTGTGCTTTGCTAGAAAGTTCATGCACGCATACACGCATTGTATATATAAGAGGGAATGTTGTTAAAACCTGTAGATTTTTTTGCTTTTAAGTTTCTGATACGAGTCGATATATCCAAAGTTACAATTTTCATAATTATTATTCCTCAGTTAAAATGGCATGAAAACTGAATGAAAAAAATTGGCAAAGTCATTTGCAATGTTAATCTCTTCACTGCATTCCTTAACATTACCTTGCATAACTTTATGTATCCCACACACAGTTTTAGATTTAACAAAAGTTCAAAAACTTTGTGAAACAACTTGCCTAATTATTTCGCTCTTCCTTTTTATATTGATGATATTCAAACTTAGTTTGTAAGTTAACTCTATTTCTGAGATTTCTAACTTCAGCAATTTGCTCGGTCTATTACTAATGAGATCCTTTATCGCAAGCAAAGAAGCATCTTATTTCGTTGCATGCTAATGCACAGGCACCTAAGAAAGAAATTGGCCAATCGTGTAGATATATGCAGATGATTCGCAATTACTTCATTACTCTGTTTCTTTAGACCCAGATGTTGCAACAGATCTTCTCAAACAGGATTTATCTTCTATCATGGAATACTCGCAAGAGAATAAATGGGTAAAGTTGGAGAATGATTTAAGGTTTCGGCTGAATGGTGAAGCTCCACTATTCTCTGAGTGCTCCAAAAATTTTGGTCTCTATATATTGATACGAGTCTTAAGTTCAGAGAGCATGTAAAAAAATTGGTACAAAAGATATATATTAAAATGAAAATATTGTACTCAAACAGGCATATTTTAAATTTTAAAATGCGAAAAAAATAAATAAAAGTGTAAATCTTTAATTTTGTCAATCCTAAACTATTGTAACATTGTGTAGTACCCCTGTCTTGATCAAATTTCTAAAAATAGGATTCAGTATGTGCTGAATATCTATTGTAGGTACATTTATGGTTTGAGAAAATATGACCATGTCTGCAAGAAAATCAATGATCTAAGTTGGTTAAGAATATGCAACAGAGTCCGATTATATTACACCACTTTTTTGATCAAATTGTTACGTTCCAAAAGAACACAATATCTATGTGAAAAGCTTGATTTTCATGAAGAGATTCGTGATAGAGTCCTTAGACATCAAGATCGTCTGACTGTGCCCCAGCACAGAACAGCACTTTTTCAGGGTAGTTTTAGTTACGTAGCTGTGAGCAATTGTAACTCTTTAAATGGTGATCTCAAAGCATGTAGCATAGGTTCCTTTAAACGGAAATTTAAGATATTTTAGCCTTAACAGGTACACTAATTGTTTTGTTTTTGTATAAGAATTTATATTTTTTGTTAGTGTAATTGTAAAATAATGCATATTATGTGGCAATTAATGGTTATGTAAAAGAGTAATCCTAAGTTAAACTTAGCCATCTTTGTTGCATGATGTGCAACTTTTGTATCCACATTTATTTTCTTAATAAAGACATTTATTATTATTATAAAATTTTGTTTATGAAAAGTTGTGCATTATTTTTTAGTTAAATTTAGTTATGAACATAATTATAAGTAGATTTCGGATTGAGAAGCAAAAAAAAAAATATACACCGTTTAAACTTGCCCAAAGAATTTATGGAAAAAAGCATTTTAATATGTAAACGAACACCAAAAAAGGATTAAAAATTCATGCTACACCATATTATATTTTTGCATATTATGCTAAATATCTAAAAAAAATGTAGTATGTGCTCTGCTTTTAATTACAAGAGCACCAGAAATCCGGACCCCACTGAATACGTTATTTGCTAAATTTGGGTTTATTTTTTATCGGTTTTAATATCAAAGGAAGAATGTTAAGGGTTATATGCTATTTTTTATTTGAGCTTTAAAATGAATTTATAGACAGGTTCACTAATGAATAATATCTTCATGTTAGTTGTTCGTTCTGCAAATGATACATCTGTAGGGAATAGTGCTAATATGTTATATATAGACTTTCTTTATAAGTTCCTTTATATTTAAGAGTGTTCTTATTACGTAAAATTTATAAATTCTCTTAACAAATCTTCAGTTTATATTACACCCCATTTAAAATTTTGATCAGGATATAGCCCAAGATATTTTGTGTCAGAAATATAGAAAAATAAAACCCAACTTAAAAAAAACTATTTTAATTACAATTTAAGATTTAAAAATAAAATGAACAAAAGCAAACAAAATATAAAACTCACCGAGATCGACTTAAACTTTCAATAGTCAAAGCCAATCTGTCCTTCCCTTCAATGCCCGCGTGTATTTCCTTTTCCCAAATTATGCTGAGATCGATATTCCCTTTCATAATATACTGTTGACCTGGACCACGGTGACGACGGTACCAAGCCCAGGCTATATGCACGTGATCCGAGACGTGATCCTTATTCGGCATATTTCTTACACTTGTGTTGTATTATATATCAAATTCAAATTGGGTCTACTTGTTTTAGTAGTTTATTTTTATATTGTTAAGGCTTATATTATTATTTATATCTAACCATTTTTACTACTTAGTTTGCTATTTACTAATAAGTTTGGTTTAATTATTTGTAATATTTTTATTTCAATGAGTTAAAAAAAAATTAGTACAGGCCATACTATAATTATACGTTGTCGGTCTCCTATTTGCATTACCTAATATATTAATATTTTATCTTCTTTGCCTAATATATTAATATTTTAACAATTTTAGGCCTTTATTTTGTAAATATTTTTTATGAGCATTACTGCAGTTCTCTTTACCCCATGATGTTCGAAGAGTTCAAAAAGTTTATTATGTGAAACCACGTCAAATGCATTAACGAGATCGCTGAAAACGCCCAAAGTACTTGCTGTTTAGAGGTTTGTGACTTCTGAAGTAAGTTTCCATATTGATTAAAAATCCATATTGGTTTTTTAAACTGCGTGAGTGTGAGATTGCGGATTTTTTAACGTCTTGTATAGGGTACTAAACTGTATTATTGATTATGAAACTCAATATTTATTATGAAACAGAATATTTTAGTTTTAATGTAAAATGTTTTTATGTATCTTTTAACGGTCTTTTTAATTAATTTATTCATTTATAATGTACATAAGTAGTTTCTGTATTCTACATATTTATTTTTAAGTTTAATACAATAGTTTCTTATTAGTTTTTATTTAAATTTGTTAGCTAGGTGTAGGCATAACCTACTATAAAAATTGAAAATATAAAATTATTTAAAATACTTGAAAAACATAAAAAATATCTCAGAATCTTAGAAAAAGTAGGAAATGACCTACTTTTTCTAAAAAAAATATTTCTTACTTCCTCCAAGCAACTGTAGTAATTTAATTGATATTTCTTTGTAAATGCTTGAAATAAGTAAAAAATAAACTAAAAAGAAAGTCATATTTTAGCAATTTCAAGCAGGGGCTATATATTTTAATTCCTTTCCGAAAAAAGTAAGAAAATAACCTCTTCCAGGTAAATATGACCCTAAACACCTGAAAAAATTATTTTCACTAATTTACGATAGTGATCCTAAATTTTCATTCCTTGAATGCCTGGAAGAGCAGCCAGAAAATGACCTCAAATGCCTGTAAGAAAAATAATTGATTAATTATTTTCGACAGTTGCAATCATTTTATTAATCTTAAGATAGTTAGGATCTTAAGAAAGTTAAAAATTACCTGAAATGCTTGGAAAAATATTTTTTGTAGTCATTATTTCAAAAAAAAAGCATCAAATATCTAGAAAAACTTAGGAAAACTGAAACAAACAAAAGTATGGTAATACATATTTTTTCCAATTTGAAACAGTGACCCTAAATATTCGTTCTTTAAAAGTAAGAAATGCCCTTAAATGCCTGGAAGAAAAACTAATATTTTAATTGCTCTAGGCAGTTGTAATTATTTTATTAATTTGTATGGGTGAAAGTACAAAATGATTATAAGTCTCTGCATTCTGAACACACGATATCAAATGTATTAAGAAATACTTTCAAAAGCGTGCAAATACAGAAAAATAATTATTTAAACAAAATCTTTTTTTTTTGGATATAACTGGAAAGTAGTTTCAATTTCTGGGAGACTTTAAATGCCTCGAACAAAATTAAAAATTTTTTTCATTAATTTTGTTAAACTTTAGGATTAGACCTAGTTAAGTTATGCTTATTTTAGCTTATAGCAATAATAATATATTCTTTAAAAATATTAAAAGAGCCTTTTTTAAAAGTAATATTATGAAATACATTATAAAAAGAAAATAAGCCTATTACTGTATACCATTTTTATTCTTTATTTTCTTTATTACAGCCCGAAAAACCTAAATAATTCATAAAGTAAGAAATGTTTTTAACGGTTTATTTTCTGTTACTTAGCATATGTTAATATACCATACCTAGCAATAAAAAATAATGAATATAAGCATGTTGTAATAATGTAATAATGTAACATGTAATAATAACATGCTTACTACGAATTTATCCTCCGAACACGTGCTGTTTATCTTTGCAATCAACCATTAATAAACTAAACAATACCATAGATGGAAAACTCTGGAACGATATTAAATAAAGTAACCCGTAATTTCTTATATAATGTTATTTCTATTGATTGCAGTAATCTTTCCTGAACAGTTTTGATTTTACTTAAGTTGTTTCTGTATGGTTTATATATTTATTAGTTTTCGTTTGAATTTGTTCCCAACCGTTATATATTATTTAGTATGTATAGAAAACTGTACTTAAAATTTAAAAATATAAAATGCCTTAAAAAACACGAGAAACTTGAAAACTCTGAAAATAAATAAATATTTTAAATTTCTGGATACATGAAAATAAAAGTGAGTAATTAGACAAGAATCTCATTTTAAATTTTTATCAATTTTAATACCAAGATACCTTATCTGATCAACTCTTTCAATGAAAATATCACCTTGAGTTGAACTTAATTTAATTTTATTATATGTAGGTATATTTTTCACCTTTTCCCATGATTCACAGTATCATCCGCAAAACAAGACACATTCCTATTATTCAATATAAACATTGAAAAGGTGAGCCAAACAACACGTTGTATGTCTATATCTACAGATCAAAAGTTTATTATTTAATACATGTTAATATACAACACTTAACAATAAAACGTATTTTTTTAAATAACATACTTACCACAAACTTATCCTCCCAACACGTGCTGTTTACCCATACAATTAAGCATTAATAAACTAAAAAATGATGAACTCTCGCATGATAAGCACTAAATTAACCCCGCGATAAATCCAACTTCTCATCAATCATTAAGGCAGACAATAAAAAAATAATTTTTTTGTTTAATTGCAGGTTCGATGCCCGGAGGGCCCGGCGCTCCCGAAAACATCACAGTCACATTTCTGAATCCGACGTCAGTTCGAATTTCTTGGGATTCAGCCGTCAGCAATGTCGAAAAGTTCGACGTTACCTATAAGCCTACCGATGCCAGGTAATCGCTATCCTATCCTGTTACATTTCCGTTTAATTGTCTCCGCGTTGGGCTCAATTAAGCGCAGTTCAATAAAGAGGTAATCTGGAATCGTGGCCAACGAAGTTTTCGATAATTGATTTTGTGTCACGCCCACATAAGATAAAAGTTAATGAGCTTAGTTGAGCAGCATTTTTATGATGAATTTGTTTAAATTTCTTTGGTCAACATGACCAAGACAAGTTTTTTTTTAAATATTATTAAACAAACCATTACGTGCATGTAATGATTTAAACCTTAACTTCATGTATCAAAAATAAACAATATAGAAACAAAAGAAATAGTTTTTTTGAAAAATATTACAATAGATAAGTATAATAATAATAATAATAATAATCAAACTTGGCGAAGGTCAATAAAACTCTAGCTGCTTAACGGTAACTGCATTGGAACTAATATGATTCCTATCCATAGTGGTATATTCCAAGGAGATTCCTTAAGTCCACATTGTTTTTGTCTTGCCATGAACCCACTTAATTCAATTAGGAACGGATTCAGCTTAAAAAGAATAATAGAGAACTAACCAGAGTAAACCATCTACTTTATATGGATGACTTAAAAATTCTTGCGGCAACACGAGATCAATTAGAAAAGATGCCTAAAATAGTAGAAAAATTCTCTGATGATATAGGAATGACCTTTGGACTGGATAAGTGCCGAATTATAAACATTACTAATGGTAAACTACAACCTGAAGTTTTTCAGATAGAAAACGGTCCGGTAATTAATGCTATGGACAATGAAAAATCCTACAAATATCTAGGAATGAAGCAGGCGCAAATAATATACCATAGAACTATAAAAAATGAGCTGACTACTAAGTTCACTACAAGAATGCGACGACTCCTTAAAACAAGTCTTAATAGCAAAAACTTATTTAAAGCTATTATTACCTATGGAGTCAGTTCACTAACTCACTCTTTTGGTATTATAGAATAGGCTAAAACGGACATTTCACGGCTGAAAACTTGCAAAGAAAGGCTAGAACACTCCTAACGAAAGCCAATAAGCATCACTTGCGCAGTGCCGTAGAACGAACTACTCTACCTCGTCATATAAGAGGAAGAGGAATGGCCAACATAGGGAACCAACTCAGTCAGCAAATTAACATGGGATCCTTTTTCTTAAGAAAGGCTTTAACTTCAGGACCTTGAACTGCCCATACACTATAGCACCCAGCGAGAAAAAATGCAAACTTGGATGGCAAAACCACTACATGAAAGGCATATTCACGAGGTTCAACAAGAGTATGTCGACATAGCGGCGTCAAACTACTGGTTGACTTCGGGACAGCTTTTCCTCGAAACTGAAGGGTTTCTTGTGGCTATTCAAGATCAAGTGATACCAACAAGAAATGATTTACAGTTTGTCGTAGGTGACCCGAGGGTACACAGTGACAGATGTAGGTATGGATGTGAAACAATGGAGTCTATTCAGCATGTCACCGGTAAATGTCAAACTTTTGCGCCAACGGAACATAAAGAACGACATGATTTAGTCGCAAATACTGTATCAAGAGCTCGCAAAAAACCAAACCTCTTATCAGCAGCCAAGGTACCATATTATAAATATAAGCTGGATCCAGTTCTTGAAAATGATCAACACAAATTGTATTGGGATTACACTGACTAACGAGTAAGTAACAATAGGCCTGACCAAATACTAATTAATAAAATTTTTACGAAGACAATGGGAAATGAGAGAAGTACGGACAGTTTCAATTATTGTGTCAACAACCGGAGTAATATCAAAGAGCCTGATCGAAAACATAAAACTGGTAAACCTTAAGGAAAACATCTAGAAGCTAGTGCATAAGTCGACGCTATTCTTCACATCTTGAATCGGCAGAAAGTCATTGGAAACGCAGATAACGTCAACTAGTTTAAGAAACATATCATGTAATTTTAGTTTAAGTGTATTATATGTAAATAAAGGTAAAGAACAGAGTCCGATAACATGGAAAGGACTCGGAGATAAGTGAATGTTCCCCTCCCCAGGGGGGAAGGCGGTTGCCGTTTGACAAGAAATCTTCATAATAATAATAATAATAATCTTTATTCAAGTTTAAGTATCCACGAATACAATGAAAAGGCAAGAGTGCAGTTGAAAATAATATGTTCAGCTGATTTATACACTTATTCCTAAGAAGAAGTAGACATATACTCCTTCAACAAAATAAAAAAAGATTCTAAAACTAATAAACTCAAAAAGAAAAATTAAATTTATTTTCCATAATTTATCATAAAACTAGATGAAGTGTGGACACAAAATTTAATTATTGCTGGAATTAGCTATTAATTCAAAAAGATTGGGAAAAGGAGACATAGTATTTAACATGGTTAGAGGAAGCTGAGATGGAGCAAACTTGAAGGGCAGAAGGTAGCTATTAAAGACTTTAGCCAGGTCATATTTAAAAGAAAGCATTTGTCCTGAATATAATTTTTTGAAACAAATATTGAGGAAACTTTAACTTTATTATTTTATTATACAATACACATTTATGAATGAAACGTCTCTGTTTTATATTTACCCACCCGGTGGCATCCAGTTTATGACTTGCTGGTTGTCTACGGCGATTCCCATAAATAAATCGTAAACAATTTTTTAAACTCGTTTTATTTTCTCACAATACTGTGCAGTCAATCAAGGTCCATAAACAACATCACAATGAGTCATAAAACAGAAAGAGCCATTAAATCGCATAAAACTTTTTTAGTGTTTTAAGTAATAAGTAAGAAAATGTCTAGAGCTATATAAGATAAGTAGATTTCCTATACATTTTTGAATGCACTTAGAAATGTGTTTTAAAAACCTTAATTCGGTAACTAAAATAAGCCCCAAATATTTGCATTCGGTTTTCAAAGGAAGAATCCAATTGAAAATCTTTAAAACAACTCTTTCAGTCAGCTGTTTTACGTCAATAGGCCTGCCAAAAAACATCACAAAAGCCCTACTTGGGTTCACTTGGAGAGCATGGTCTTTAAAAATTTTCTATAGTATCTTTAGATTCTTTAATTACAGAGAGACATATATGAGCCAGTAGGGAAGGCGAAAGAGTAATATATTTGAGTATCATCTGCATACTTGTATGTTGCAGTGTTTTAAAAATTATGGAAATTGAGTATAATATAAAAGTATATAAAATAAAAAGAGTTGGTCCTAAAATTGACCCCTGGGGGACACCTGAACTGACGCTAAGATTATGTTATTTATTTCCATTCAAAAAAGGTCTTTCCTGGCGATTCATAAGGTAATTTTGAATTTATCTGATTGAACTCTCATGAAAACTAAGATATTTCAAACTAGTAATAACGTATCATGATCTATGGTATTAAATGACTTGAAATAATGAAGTAGAACCAGAATAGTACAATTACCTTTAACAATAGATCTAAAAATGTTAAATTAAGCTTCTGATTCTGAGCTTTAACTGCAATAAAAAATAGTAAAACGTAAAAAAAAATAGCTTTAACTTATACAAATCATTTATTTATACAAATTTTGATTTATATTATTGATTATTTTAAGGAAAAAATTTGGCTTCCATTCAATTAAAGGCATTTTTTTATTTTTGTGTGAATTGGAATCTATTTGTTAAAAAATATCTTCCTCAAGCGTTGATTTTTCTAAAGGGCAGCTAAAAAATCATTAAAACACTGGACAGAAAAACAATAATAAAAAAAAACGTTTACTACATGAACAAGGCCAAAAGCACCTTTACGTGCCTATAAGTAAAATAACGCAAGTGAAAATCATTTTTTTCAAGCGGTTGACCTCATATAAAATCATTTTTGTTTAGGATGCTGATAATCTTAAAGATAAAATAGGTCAAGAATTACTACAACTGCCAAGAAGAAAGAAAATAGGAAATTTAAAACATTTTCTAGGCAGTTGACGTCCTAGACGAACTCACACTTTTGACATTTTAAAATATTTGTTCTAGATAGATATATTCTTTAAGTCAATTTAGGTTTAAAAATAAGTTTGATTACATTCTGGATCAAGGTATATCATCTGTTTTCTTAAAAACTGTTTATGTACTCTGACGTTAAAGGTTATGCAATAGCATGTATGTACTTCTAAGCGGCAGGATCGACTTAGAACTGGACTTGATGGGCACCATGATGTCTTTGCTATCTTTATGGACCAAACTATCATGAGATTTTTTAACTTTTATAGTAAATTTATGTTAGGCATTTTCTTACGAATTAAATCTTTTTTAAAATATTATAAAGCTAAAATATTTGTAAACGCTTAATACTGTACACTTAATGCGGATTTCAAAACTCTCGCTGAATTTCGCATGAAAACTATTATAATTATTCCAATACCATTATTATTAAGGATCAGTATTATTCCTCAGGATTCTATAGTCTCTTCTATATCAATCAAATCAAATCAAATATGCTTTATTGTCAAAAAATTTAAAAAATTTTGTAGACAAAGCTATACATAAAAAGCAAAACACACAAATGTACCTGGTCAAATTTCCTATACTAAATGTAAAAAGTAAGAAAATAGGAAAGTAAATAAAAATAGTAACAAGAAAGTAAAAATAAAAAAAGTAACAGAAATAGTCAAAAACATTAATACAATGTTTAAAAAGTCATAAAAAATTTTATAGAAATTTAGCAATACAAAATATTGCTATTCTACATCATAAAAAAACTAATAATTAGCCAGTGCGTGCATGATTCTCAAAAATTAGTATTAAAAATTAAAAAAAATCATCTACTGCATATAAAGCTCTCTCCAGTAAATATGATTTCAAAGCATTGCGAAATCGAGGAAAAGATGTCAATGGTTTAATTTCCAAACCCAGATGATTGTGCATTTTTTTAGCTCCGTAAAGAATAGAGCTTTTTATTAATTCTGAGCTTGGGATTGGCACATAAAGATCATGCTCTGCGTTTCGAAGTGGATAACTGTGAGATGGTCGATTAGGAATTTCTGATATATGCTTGCGAACCAAGCAAATAGATTCAAGAATGAATAAAGATGGAAGAGTTAATATTTAAAATCTTTTAAACATTTCTGGGCAGTGAGCTCGACTATCAAGTCCTAGTAAATAGCGAACCTCTTTTGTAATTTAAAAATGCGCTCAAACTGAGTCGCACAGCATGTGCCCCAGAATGGAAGGGCGTAACAAAGATGGGACTCAAAAAGGGCATAATACACTGTTCTTGATGACGAAAGATTTAATTCCCTGGAAACTGATCTTATGGCAAAACAAGCTGAACTTAATTTTTTAGATAAAACATCAATATGTAATTCCCACTTCAAAGTACAATATAACTATTTGTTCAAATTATGAAGTATATTGAAAGTTTGGATTGCTTTGGAAAAATGAATATAAAATCATTTGTAACAGCATTGAGTTAATTAGTAAAAAGCAATCTTTGCTTGACATCTTCCTTCCCTAAACTTCCTCAAACTTCCTTATTATTGGAAGGTAAACTTGTTAATCCGAATTCATAAAAATGGCGATACAAATAATATTTGTATAGGTATCTGTATTCAGTGTGTAATTCCTAATCTGTTTAGCAGGTTGTTTTCTGTATAATTTCCATGATACGGTAAGCGATCGCTTAATTATCATCACCATGGTTTTTCTCAGGGTAGATCTACCGTGACTAACTTGTTGACTAACCAGTATTATTTGATCGGCGCTTTTAAGAGATCTATACGGGTTGATAGTGTGGATACAGACTCAAAGACCTTGGATAGGGTTGGTTATAATCATCTGGCTAGGAAGTTTGGGCATTAGTCGAATTTTGTTTTTTTGGCTGGTCGTACATAGTTAGGATAAATGATTATATTTCTAATGGTGTTAATGTGTCTTTAAATGTGCCTTTGGATTCGCATATTTTTCTTGTTTTTTTTTTAACTTTTTTATAAGAAATTTGACTGATGTCATTGTTCATTCAAAGTATCTTGCTTTTGCTGATTACTGATGTATTATATGAGTCATATCTTGATGCTGAGCTGCTTTAATTAATATTGCTGAATGGTGTAATGGCAATAGTTTGAAACTTAATACAAAGAAATGGATCTGTATTGCGTTTGATCGTTCTAAAAAAACTACTAATTATCAATACACAATCAACAATAATGAACTTAGATTAGTTAATACAGTTAAAGGTGTTTTTTTCGATGCCAAGCTAACTTTTCTACCGAATATTTTGGGTATTATTAACAGGAGTATACGTAGTCTATGGATTTAACACTAGAAATAGTCTACATTTTTCACCTTACTATTATTATTTTATACCCTTATTATGATTATCATATTGAACGCATTGAGTCTGTACAGAAAAAATCTTAAGATCATTAACTTATAGAGCTAAAGTTAATAATTTTTATAATTATTACATCAACTTTAATGATATTTTATCATTCTTATTAATTAATGGTGAAGTTATTCTTGTGAGAAGTTTGTAGCTTTGTTAATGATACTTTGTTGTAATTTAGGCTTATAAGGATACATATTTACATATTTTTTTGTAATTCTCGTAATATTATTCTATTGTTAAATTATCCAGTATTTTGTATTATTTAATATTATTTCCGTAAATTGAAATAAATAGATAAATACTTTAACTACCTGGAAAAAAATTTTAAATATTTTTCAGACAGTTGACGTTATATAAAAACTTTTTTTATATAAATGTAATAAAAAATAATAATTTTTGGCTTTAATTTCGGCTAAAATTTTGTTATAATATATTAGAAATCTGGTGAGAAAATGAGCGTTCGAACAGAGTCAAATCGGAATCAATTAATAATCCCAAATCTTTATATGTATTAACACAAAATCAAATTTTGCTATTTACCTGCAAGTTAAGGAAATGCGTTATTCTTTCCTTAACAACTTTCGGTCGAAATCATATAAGGCTTAACATTTTTTTGGGGTTCAATTCTAGACAATGGTTTAAATAGAAACGAAAGATCATTATTTAGTTCATTATTTACTTCAACTACGTCTTAGCTTTGAATGAAAGATAAATTTATATATCGTCTGCATACTGATGCACTGTGACAAACTTGACCTTTGAAATTAGTTGGGATGTGTAAATACAAAAGAACTGGCAGGGCATCCTGGTGGCATATCATGTATTCAATATTTATGCTAAAGAAATCTGAACACCTACAAAAATTGCCTGCTAATAAGCAGGCAGGCACCGTCACTGAATTTAGGATGTGATAAATTAGCAACCCTTGATTAATCGTGTTAAAGACTTTCGAGTAGTCCACAAGGACCAAGGCAGTAAGTTTAAATTTAAGAAAAGCAGGGAATAAATCGTTTTTCGGTGCATGTAGATTTCCTTGTCCCTCCATAATCCTCGAAAATATTTGACAGGAATGATCGCTTTTAGGTTTCAACAAACATGACTGATTCGATGCTGGAATTAATAAAATTTATTAAATATGACAAAATAATAGGGCTATAAATCTTTATAACATTTACTAAACTATTTAGAAATGTCTTTAACAGCACCTGTACAAACATTTAGGTCACTCAAAGTTTTTTTCAGATACCTTGTTAACAAAACTGGTTTGAAGAAAGACTTTTTTTAATTTTCAGTAGCAGTTATTACATTATTTCTCAATTGACCATAGTATTCCCAGCCGTCAGCTGACTTTTTTATTTTATAATTTAACAATGCTTTATCGTGGAGTTTCATTATATATTTAAGATTTGGCGTTAACCAGGATCCTCTAATTTTTTTATTCATGAATTTTTTAGAAGAGGTGCGTACTGAATAAATGTATTATTAATAAGCATGTTTAACTTTTCATCAATAGAAGCTAAATAAATAATATTGTAAAATAAAGTACTAAGAAGACTTTAGTAGAATACATCGGTATCATAGTTTTTGAAATCTCTATAGCATACCGAAAATGACTTGTATTTCAAAACCGACAACGATCGGCAACCACAATCGAAAGGTCGATTCCGCTATTTGCTGAAATATTCTAGTTAGCACAAATAACTTGTTTTCTAGTAAGTACATTTATAACTTCATGTTATTCATATACTTAAAGCAGTAATTTCAACTTCTAGCAAAAACGGAATGGAGAGAATATAATGAAGTCTTCGAGGCATACCAAACACTCACATGAAACTAAGAGCCTAGAGAAATTATAAGTTCACTTAGAAATTGAGTGTAATTAATAATAGTTCGAAGTTGTTCAATAAAGTCCCTATTTACATCGTTAATAAATTAAAATTGTGTCATTGTATTACGTATGTAAAGAAGGACTCCTGCGCTACGATACTGATGGTCTATTCAGGATGTTTACTACCTTTTTAGGGCAAAATAAGTCAACAATTACTTGAGTCGCGTGAAAGATA
This sequence comes from Anthonomus grandis grandis, assembly GCF_022605725.1. Lineage (NCBI taxonomy): Eukaryota > Metazoa > Arthropoda > Insecta > Coleoptera > Curculionidae > Anthonomus > Anthonomus grandis. The sequence continues at coordinate 18,480,906 of NC_065556.1, read as the reverse complement.
GAAAATAGATGACTTTTAAATATTTTAAGACAATTAACGTCATAGAAGAACTCGTCTAACATTTTTAAGTTTCTTGCGACTCAGCACAAGTCGTAAATATTTACCTTAAAACGTCTTGCTACTCAAGACAACCAGTGAACATATGCCTTGACAGACTTTGAAGGATTGATTGTTAACTTTTAATCGCGTGAATGTAAAAAAGGACCGCGTCAAGTTTGACAAAAATGACATACAGTAGTGAATCCCCAAAAGAAAGGAGGAAGATTATGTGCGTCTCTAGTTTGGTCTCCCCCTGGGTTTTTAGTTATATTTTTTGTATCCTAAGATTACTTTAAAACAAGTGTTTTTGTTGTAAACTCCATTTAGTGTTATAAAATAACGTATTCATAACACCGGGTACTACCTATTATTTTCCAAAGGCTATAGGATGAACCAAGCGTTTGTAACATTTTTCAGGCATTTGATTGAGTCCTTGTGCTTGATGGTTACAATAAGGAAACCTTCTCTTATAAAGATGAATTGATGAATTTAGCTAAAGTGCATTTGCTTGTATATTATAAGCCGCCTGATAAAGAGCTTACACCAGAAGACAAGCACCTCCTTAATGCACTGCCATACATATGTCATAATACCACACTTGCCACGTAGATTATGAAACTAATAAATTAATCAATCGCATTGAGACGTCACCGGTAAACCCCTATAAACAAATTAATATCACCCATCGGGGTTCGAAGCATATAAGCCACTCGAACATTGTGGCACGATTATTTAGAGCTCAAATATTGATTTTCAGCGGGGTTTATTGAGGAAAAAAAGGATTGGGATATCGAGGTAAGTCTTAAGGGAAAACCGGAATTTAGTGGCTATAAAAAAGTCGGGTCGAAAAGGATATGGGAATCTGCAGATGGCGAGGTTAAAAATGATATGGTGCTATTTGAAGGTTGGGAAATTAATTGGTTTTAACTGGTTATTAAAGGACTTTTAAAAATTTATGGATCTCGGTACCATAAATATTTACTTCTAGGTGTTTCTTAATACGACTAAGACTCAGATAATATTTAAGTTTGTTAAAAAACTTCAATATAAAACTGCAGACGTAGTTGCCATGTAATGATTTAATTTTATTATTGAGGAGTTTTGGAAAACAGGATGATTTTTGACTTTTTACTCTAAACGTAATTTAGACACATTCACTCTTAACTCAATTTAAAAAGAAATATTCCCTTGACATTTCCATTTAAACGCTACTCAGAAGTACACTCTCGCAAAAGCTGATAAACCTCAACATGAAATTGCGAACGTAGTCGTAAGATGATTTCAGTTTATCAATGATTAATTTTGGAACAAAGGATAATTTTTAAATTTTTGCTCAAAACGTAAGTTTAGGTACATTCACTAGTAACTAAATCTTAGAAGAAATATAGCCCGGACATTTTCTTATCCATAGGACTTGGATCAACTCAGGATTTTAATCTCACTTACATTTTTATCTTTTAAATATCTTTTTACAAATGTGTCTCTATCTTTCATAACTGTCTTTATTGTATCTGTTAACTAAGGACAACTTTTTTTTGTAATTTTTGCGGTCCTAAGGGAAACGTGCTAATCAAATAGTTTCAATATTTGATAGTTAAAATAATTGATTTTTTGCTCGATATCGGTGATAGAGAATAAGTGATGACATAACACGTTTTCCAGATCCTCGGAAAAAAGATCACCATTACAGTTCCTAAAATCACGATAAGTCATCACCTTGGGTGGATGCTTTTGCAGCCTGTAGGCAAACGTGATTTAGGTAACCGTATGATCCGATATTAGAACGCACATTTAAGTGACCAACTTTTAATTGATGCATTTTAAGACCAATACATTTACATTGTGTAGTATAATTATATATTATATATATAGTATATATATATTATAATTATATATATTAAAATGTGAGTTCACTGTTTTGTTTTCAGGTTAGAAAATATATTTGTTTACAGGGAGTGTAAAAAAATGTGTGCATTTTATTACATATTGTATACATCACATACCCCAAAACAATAAAGAAACTTTTTTTTATGCTTAAACGTTTGAGGTAGAAATATTTTTTTACTGCAGTGCGTAAAGTTGATCATTCTACAAGTAAATTTGATAGTTACTTTGTACAAGGACTTATTTGTCCTTACAATAACCTAATAGCAATAGACAATGAATCTTTAAGTTTTCAAGAGCGTAGAGAATGTTTATAATAATTTAAAAAGCGCTTTTCGTTATTTAGCGTTAACATCGCGAGAGAATCGGCTTCAGCAGATCAAGCTTTATTGAACTAAACTAAAGAATTAATAGACAGTGAGGGATATAAGCGAGAACAAGTCTTAAATGCCAATGATACTGGCGTTTTTTGGAAGAGAATGCCTACTCGTAACTTCACTATCGGAAGACGAGAAAGCGACGCCAGGCTTTAAAGTAGCAAGAGATAGCTTAACTCTTAAAGTAACGTTTCATGTGTTAAAATATGCTATATGTTAAAATCAATGGACAGGATAAAAAGCTCTTGATCTACCTCCTAGAAATAAAAATAAACACGAATTACCAGTAGTTTGAAGAGACAGACTTAACGAACTGGTTTACTAATAGATCTTGCTCCTGGGCATTAAGAATCGCTAAACTTCCTTGATCCAAATGTAAAAATTTGTTCTCACCAAATACCACTTCACTTCTGCAACCTTTGGAATAGGGGATCATATCAGAAGTACACACTTGCAGAAACTAAGAAACTTCAAAATTAAATTGCAAACATAGTAGCAATAGGATAATATAGAATGCGCTCTTGCTTATTAGCCAAATTGCTTATTATCTAATTAATCTGTTTCGATATTGACATATTCTACAATAGATTTAGAAAAGAAAGTTAGGTTAATTTGATAACTTGTGTTCTGATCTTACTAGAGCATTTATCATAAGTGATTAATAATTATTAAAATTGTAGAATTGATTTATGCGCTTCAAATTTTTAAAAATTAATGATTGATAGAAATCAGTTAAATTTGAAACTTTAAGAAGAAAATACTGTAATTAAACCAACAAAAAGTTATACAAAAGTAGTCGCAGATAAAACCCTGATTTTAAAACCACTTTAGTTGCAGAAATTTAGGAAATTAAAGGAAGATGTTAAACCCTGGTAATTAAAAATATTAAATGAATTGCTGATGGCAAAGAAAAATCTATTATTTAACAAATGTGATATTATTGAAGAAATCATGAAGAAGGACCTTAAACGTCATGTTGGTAGCCATGAAGAAGTCTCTTTTTTTTTGCTCTATAAGTTTAAATAACAATACAAAATTGCATTTTAGGAAGTTTATTTTCTCGGATTTTCCCTTAACTGGCTTTACTGATTTATTCATGAAAAAGCAAAATTACTTAAATAATTTCACTTCAGAGTCCAATCCCAAAAACTCTGGAAAAAGTTTTTGCAAATCAAATTACCAATTAAAGAAGATAACGAATAAATTTCTCAAATAATATTTTTTTAAAAATAATAGCTAAAAAATATACTTGAAGTGAATATTCAATAAATAAATTTTAAAAAACTTACGAATAAATATCACAGCAAGAACAAGTTATTTTATATTTCTGACCTTGCCGATAAAGCCACAAACTTTGATCCAACAAATTCTTTAATCTTCTTTACGAATAAATGCAGAGCAAAGAAAATTAGACTTTTTTATATAAAATATAAACTTAAACCATAAATTTAAGTATGCAAAACAAGTAGCAGGTCTTGACTTTAATCATTCGAAACCTTCTGTTTACTGTTTCATTTGGTAATTTCTTACTAGATATACAATGGATTAAGATAAGTCGTGAGAAAGAAACTGGTATACTGTAAGTAACTGAAAATCTTAACTAACGTATTTAAAACATCAAAAGTATTTTCAAAAAATCTGATTACACATATATAAAATAGCCATAAAAATAAGTGACCAAAACAATAAAAACTAAAAAGGTACTAACAAACAGTATAATTAAAGTACAGACGTTTATTAGGCAGCAATGAAGTCTAGGTCAAATAATGCTTTATTGCTTAAATACCGAGCGGTTGTTAACAAAGCAGTCATGATAAAAAATAAAACTACCTATTAATATAATTAATTTACACACATTCATTACAACAAATTGATTTATAGATATAAGAATATTAGAAGCATATAAAGCAAATTGGTTTAATACCTCTTAAGATTAAGTACCAATGATACGTAAGCCAGAAAGAAAAATGAAACTTAAACTAAAAAATGGTGCAAGAAGTATTCCTTCATAGTATAGTATAAGATAGTATAAGAGATGTTAGCGTTTCACAACTAACATCTCTTAACACTTACGAACGACTTACCTCCCTCCTTTGCTTAAAAAAGATGTAGGAATTGGTAAATATATATGATATGAAGACCTAATATTATTTACATTTTCCCACTGGATAACTAAAGAATATTTTTTATGCAATATGCATCAAAATTTTCTGGATAATAAAATGAAATTTCCAACATGATACTTAAGAAAATATACATAAATCAGGACAATGAAAAATGGGCATCTTTAGTTATTAGTCAACCTAGAACAGAGCTGCTCAATGTGATTTTCAAACTTTAGTCTACTGTCAATAAGTAATTCTAAGAATATATTAAAATTATTACTAGGAACGATTTGTGAAATATTGGTTTTTGAAACATTAAATGATAATAAGTTATTGTCACACTATCTCTTAATATCAGCTAAATCCGCAATTGTATTATCAGCAACAGATGCATTTTCTATGCTTTACTATAGATGGTAAGTCATATACAAGATATCACAGATGAGGAATACTAGCGGACCATGAACAGAGCCTTGCGGCACACCTGCTGTGATACTAAACTTCTCTAATTCAGAACTAGCAAAACGAACCCTTCGATATTTGTCAGACAAAAATTAATTCAATGATTTCAAAACGAGCCTCTGAAGCCACACATTTCTGATTTTTTCAGCACTTTTTTATATGACACACAGTTAAAAGGCTTGTGCGAGATCGTAAAACACTACTGCGGCTGCATCCGCATTATTGAAGCTCAGATAAAATTTCTCCAACATACCGGGTGGCGCATCGAAAACGAAACAGAGCCAATTACGGGCAGTCCATTAACTTTTTAAAAAAACGCTCGACCCGTCGATTTTATTTTCGAGGGGGACACCTAATAATCACAAAATTACTTTCCTACCTACAACCCCCTAAGCGGGGGTGGCACTACCCCTAAAATCTTAAATGGGAAGGGAGGTCCTTAAAAGGTAATTTTCAATATTTTTACTTTATCATAGACTACTAAAGGTACTTTTAAGAAAAACAATACCAGGCAGTAGGACAAAACCATCAAGTATTATGAAATTATGAGACAAAAAATGAGATAGCTCTATCATATTACAGAATATTTTGACTTTAAGTCTAGTCATTCAAAAAATTATTGCAAAAATAGATTTAAAAAGAATTTGCTTAAGTGTCAGCTTGTAATAAATGTTTAAATTGGCCACCTCCATTCTCCATACAATAAAAAAGATTTTGCTCAAAACGTTGTCACACGTTCTGCAATACTTCAGGCGTGATTTGAAGACACTCATTTACAATTCTGCCTTGTAAATCTTCTATCGAAGTGGGTTCAGTCTCATAAACCTTGCTTCTAAAGTAACCCCAAAGAAAAAAGTCTAGAGGTGATAAATCCGGCGATCGTAGAGGCCATTCAATAGCATCTCTTCTTCCAATTCATCGTCCTGGAAACATCCGATCCAAATATTCTCGCACGAATAACGTATAATGTAGTGGGGAACCATCCTGCTGAAACATCAATCTATCCTCATCGTATCTGTCATTTTGAGTTTCAATTATAGCTGTCAATGCTGGATCAATGGCCTGTTGTAATAGCTCTAAGTACATTTCACCTGTCAGATTTCCAGGTAAAAAAAATGGACCCACTAAATTATCACCAAACCAAAGATACCAGCCCAGACATTTAACTTTTGTGGGTATTGGGTGTGTACCTCACGATACACTCTAGGACTATTGTCGGACCAATATTGGCAGCTATGACGATGGACCAGGCCATTCAGGAAAAAAGAGCTTTCATCAGAGAAACACGTATTAAACAAAAAATTTGGGTCAATAATTAATAATTTGTTCACTTATAATTTCACTAAATTGTGATCCCCGATCGAAATCATCTTCATTCAGCTCTTGCACAAGATGTATTTTGTACGGATGAAACTTATGAGCTTTTAGAGTTCTTTGGATACTACGTCGACTAATACCTGTGACAGTTTCCAATTAACGGGTACTTAATGTAGGATCTACATAAATATGCCCTAGTACAGCCACTTCCATACCTTCATTCCTTACGGGATTTTCAATACTGATCCAGTTTCTCGAAATTTGGAAACAAGCTTCAATACATACTTTCGCTGCACCTTGCTGTTTTCATGTCGCTCATTAAATAATTCCGTCGTTCTATTAGCACATTGATTATTTCCAAAAAATTATTCAATTATTTCAACTCTTTGTGCCGTTGTATGCACCATCTCATTTTTTGTCTCATAATTTAATAATACCTGATGGTTTTGTCCTACTGCCTGGCATTGTTTTTCTTAAAAGTACCTTTAGTAGTCTATGATAAAGTAAAAATATTGAAAATTACCTTTTAAGGTTTAAATGCGAAAATTTTAAAAAGTACTTACTTAAATTACGTCAAACCAAGTACCCTTGTAAAGAGAATTAAAAGACCTTTCCAATGAGGTATCACTCGACCTCCTTCCCATTTAAGATTTTAGTGCTACCCCCGCTTAGGGGGTTGTAGGTAGGAAAGTGATTTTGTGATTATTAAGTGTCCCCCTCGAAAATAAAATCGACGGATCCGAGCGTTTTTTTTTAAAAAGTTAATGGACTGCCCGTAATTGGCTCTGTTTCGCTTTCGATGCGCCACCCGGTATGAAAACCAGCTTCATCAGTATTCTTGGCACATTAAAAACCGAATTCAGCCTTATTTAGGACAATTTTTTTCTAAGAATACATTCATGCTATTTTTAAGCAGCTTTTCCATCCAAAAAAAGAGCCATTAATGCATTCAGCCAGGGCTGATCGAGGTAAATTTGCTAAATCTTTTATTGAAATGTCGTAGCCTGAAGAACCTTAACATTAAGAAATGATAATATATCAGATGAGATGGGAGGGAGCTGAGTAGCAAAATAAATGTATTGTATTGGCATTCAACTTAGAATCATACACGTTACATTTTTTCATAGCTCGTAGAAAATTAACATTGCTCCATTTATCTTCTCTTTGTTATTAGAAACTCCAGTATATCTCTGTATTATTTAGTATTGGCAAGTTTTTTGGTTTTATTATAGATTTGGTTATAATTAGTAAAATAATGCTTAAAAATTCTATTGTAAACTAAAAATGTACGTAGTGTCTAAGATTTTTAATTTTGGGTTTAATATGTGTATAATTCGACAGACGTATTGGTTCATTAGTTTTTAATCATATTCTGCATTTAATATTATTGTTGTATACCCAAGAAGACCCAAGGAAAACTCTAGATCTTTTGTTTTATATCTTATTGATTGCATATTATAAAAAAAATATGCATATTGGAATTTATTCTACAAAATAATTATTACTAATTGACTCCGGGATCACATGAGAAGCAGAGGATACGTCTCTGCCATCTCTTGTTCAATGTTTAAGTGATCATTCACTCCCTGTGAAGTTTTTCTCCGTTGTGCAATTTATGTGGATCAGACTTGATTTTTTAACTTTTGATTTATTCGTTATACTCAACAGAGATTGAGAAATTTTTTAATTTGGCGCTCTGTAGATCACATGTGTATATTTATTTAGGTATATTAATAAAATATAGTTTTCTATAAGTCTACATAATTTATAAACCATTTGTATACTACTTTTAAAACTCTACTTCATCTGAAAACCTACAAGCTAAAACGAAACACTATAAAAATATTAAATTGGTATCACATTCTTTAATACTATTATTAATCAAATATATACTATGGTAACTCATTGATATCGTAGACCATAGAGCTTATAATAAGCCGTTTTATTTTATTTTTAAATATCTTGAAGTAAATATTTATTTTACCAAAATAGGTAGTTGAAAGAAATAGGTATACTTCTTTATAAAAAGGGGACTTTTTAAAATTAACAATGCTTAACCTTGGCTGATAAAAAGCATTCTTAAATCTAAGAGTATATTTATTAAAATCACTTCCTTTGTAGAAATATTCTTGATTTTTATATACATACAACAAATAAGTCAAACATATAAATTTCATTGTTAAAATATTGTATTGTTTAACAACAGCTCTTATTACATTTTAAACCAAAAATCAGCCTTATAAATCTTTTTTGAAGTATAAATATCCTTTGTGCGTCTGATCTATATTTACAGTAAAAAACCTAAAAAAAGAGTATATTATTCCATAATATATATTTTATAGACCCTTCCCTCCCAGATATCTTTTAAGAGTAAAAAATGAAAAATATAGGTCAGAGAGTTGCTCTTGCGTATTGTCAATGTAAGAAAGAAAAGAAAGATGTTGGTCTATTATGCATCCTAAAATACATTAACATATTCATTTAAATACATTAATATATTCACAGGTAATTAAAACAATATTCAGATTCACAGAAAAACTCTGAATATCGAATATGCCATTTGGAAAAATTAGGCATTTAGTTTTTTCCAAAATTATGATAAGGTGATTTCCCTCACACGAATCTATTTTCTCTATTCTTTTTCCTATAACTGTAATAGTAGTATCGTCTGCCTATAAAAACAATTTAACAAGGGAAAAGCAACGGCTTCCTGTGCAGTTCCAAGTTCGCGTTATGCTCACGTGAAAAATCATTTCCTAAATCTACAAACATATATAATATAACCCAAAGTAATATATTATTTCGTACATCTATTCTCTCTAATTTCATATAGTTTCAACAGCCCGAGATCAATTGGAAGAGCCACTATATTTAACTTTCTATTAATATTATCCCAGACATACTGAACTAATTCAACAGAAGCTATTCCGATGCACAGATTTTTTTGAAAAACCATGTTGCAAAAAAAAATTTTAAATATTATATTTATCAAGAAACCGTACTTACACAATCGATCTTACACAAATTTTTCACATATTTTGAAAAAGCTACTTAAAACGCAAATAGACCTGTAATTTTCAATATTATTTGAATCACCTTTTTTATATCTTGGAATAGCTTCAAAATTGTTAATTAACAACGCTAAGCATGGCGAAATTAAGCCACAACACGGTTTTAAAACGTTTGTTGGGACCTCGTCATCAAAGTCTTTTGGAAAATTAATTCCTTAAACCTTTTTTATTTGAACTATCCTACATTGACTACTTGACAAATTACTACAACTTCAGAAACAACAGTGTTCACTTTCATCAGGTTCTAATGGTAGATCTCGAGGACTCTATGTTGAGGCACATTTTCTTCTTTCTATATGTCAATATTATTCATATCTGGGAGCAAATGATAAGAGCAAAACTTAAGAGCAAAAACGCAATAAGAGGTTATTTATTTATGGAGTTTAATAATTGATATAGTTGTTAAATATAAAATGGTAATATTCCTGGCTAGATAAACCATCATACTATTAGTTACAGGGTGGTGGAAGTTGTTGCCGGCAACAGCGACGCGGTGACTCTATCCAACCTAAATCCCGATACGCAGTACCAACTTACAGTTTCGGCAGTTTGGGCTGGAAGGAAGTTTAGGAGTCGACCGATAGTCTTCCGGACACTTGGTAAGAACGTTTAGTCTTGTTTTATTATACTATTTTTTTTAATTAAGAATTTGAATTAGTTTATTCTTTATAGTTTAGATATTATAAATTTTTTACATCGTTTTTTTTTTAAATATTTGTGTTGTTTACTTTTTATGAAATTGTCGATTTCGTAAGTAAAGATAAAATAATATAAAAACGACGATATTTTGTCAAACTTAAAGCTTAGACATTTATTCTTAATAAATTTGTTTTATATCCAATTAAGTTATACTTCTTATATATAGTGACTCAATGTCTATACTGTATTAAATTAAAAGTAAACGTTTCTGTAATTTGCTAATCTGCACTCAATGAGGAAAACCCTAGACACATTTCTTTGGACTCTTTTTCTATGAATCTTCTAACAATATGATTTTTCATTATCTTTATCCTAGCAATATTTAATAATAATATTTATTTAATATAATTTAGCACATTTTATTATTAAATTTTATTATTTAATTTTTATCAAGTGATTTAACTGCAAGACTATTTGCTGCTCTACCATATTCTAAGAAAGAAATAAATAAATTTAAAATAGAAAACGTAAAATATATATTTTAAATAAATGTATAACATACCCAATAAAGTTATGCCGTAATATAATATTTTTATCATAAGTTCCTTCAACTTTCTCAAATATTATTCTTTGACGAAAGAACTATGACTCTAATTAAATATAATTCGAAACCTTAGCTGGAAACAAATAGTTTTCTTTAACAATTGACCAATACACTCACAAAATACCAATTCTAATACACAATCTCTGATCACAAATTCACAAGCATATTTATTAATTAAATCTAAATTAAAGGTATATTTTCCTATAATATAATACTTCACAAGAATACTGCAGCAACACTAGACAACAACGAATAGGTTATTTTATTGAAACAACTTTACAAAATTTAGCCTAATGCATTCTATTTTTCCTAAACGTCAAAAAAACGATCCTTTTTACATAGTCCTGTGGCAGTAATCTCTGTAATAGTTGGATATAGTAAGGATAAAAGTTTTCGCTTCGGGGTATACGAAAAATTGATGATGCACTAAAAGGAAACTCTCTAGCGAGCTGTCTAGTGCTTTTTTGAGGATCTTCAATAAAATTTAAAATTGGTGCCATTGTATTAACTTTATTTGTGACTGCTTTCATCCACTCTACTTTCGGGATATAGTTAATCGTGAATTTTAGATGCTAAAAGAATATTTCTTTTACCAGCCCTAAGGGCATACATCATATTCTAAAGTCTCTCCATTGAATAATTCTTCTCGAATAATCAAAATTAAAAATCGGAGATATAGGCTTTCCCTAATCTCTTTATAATGTTAGAGTTTTAATTTAGTTTGCTATCAAATGTCATACCTAGATAGTTTACTTCCGTTGTATAATTTAGTGAGGTACTTGCTTAAAATTAGTTACAAAAAATATTAAAATAAATCACAGAGAACAACATAATACAATGCTGACAAGAGGTTGGTGATTCAACATAACAAATGAGACTTTAATTGATTTTTAACTTAAAGGTTAGCATGCAAGGATACCTCCTTTAGACAATATCTCCTTAATTATTGGAATAAATTGATTTGGTGGTAATGTTTTTATTTGAGCACATAGTTTGTTAAAAAATGTAGGCGCATAGTACAAACTGGATATTTTTTACTTCTTGAGCCTAAGAAAGGGCAAGAGTAGGCTTTCAGCTTGTCTTGAATTACAAAAATGTAATTCCAATACTTCGTTGTACCTGCTCAAGTTTCTTTTTGTATAGAAGAGGCATTCAAAAATAGTTCTAGTTGGTAAAGGAAGTCATTTTAGTTTTTTAAACAAATCCCTTATACTTAAGTTTCTCGATAATTCGCATAGCCCGCCTTTGCAGTCCAAAAACCAGAGTAGGATCCACATAAATACCCAGAAACCCCACTCCATCAGATTCAATACCCGTGTCTTCAGTGTTTCTTAAGAAGAACAAAATTTCCTTAGTCTTACTAACATTTAGCTTAAGTTTATTAAAATTAGACTAGGAGCCTGGCCCTGTGGCCGCTTTCTCTATCATCTCACCTAACTGAACCAGGGTGTCACTCTTGCAGAGAGAATTTGTGTCGTACAGAAATGACACCACTTTTGTCTCCACAGACTGGTCAATGTTATTGATAATGAAAAGTAGCCGTCCAAGGACCAAGCCCTGAGGTACTCTATGGACAATAAGATTCTCCTCTGACAGAACTCCATTTACATAGGTTTTCTGAATGCATCCTACAAGATACGTTTTAAAAAAGTGAAACTAGTGGCACATAAAACATGAAGTTTTAATTTTTGAAAAAGTATTTCGTGAGATATGCAGTCAAAAGCTTTCTAAAGATCGAAAAATACTGTTAGAACATGAAGACCTGCTCAAAGCCCTTAACTACATACGCCACGAGGTCCAATGGTAGACATGTTTTTTCGAAAACCATATTGATTTTTTTTTTAGAATATTGTGTTTTCCAAAATGATTATAAAGTTGGTCTTTTCACAGATTGTAGAAAATGTTGGTATTAAATAAATTGGTCTATAATTGTTTAAATATTTTTTGTCTCCTTTTTTATAGATTGGAACCATTTCTTGAATTTTACAACATTTGGATAAACCCTCTCCTTAGTTCAAAAGGCGGGTGAAACATCAGGATTTTATCCCTTATGTATCTCTCGTACAGCCTTTTCATGGATTTCAACCAGAAGGATGATAGGTTTTGCGCGTTGTATAGTCCAGCCTCTTTGTTTTCAAAAGAAGCACAACTCTGATTTTTCTCATTGCCTTATGCATGAAGATTATTATGTTAGATTATATTATGTATCTAAGTGTCAAAGATGCTTTGAACATCTTTTATTAAGTCGGTTTTTATTAAGAGCTATTTGGAGTCTGGCAGCGTCGGTATACTTCTCTATTTCACTACAGTACACTCTTCATGCTTCTCTTTGCGTTTGTCAACCCTTTTATGTTAATTGAGGTTTTATGTTAACTTTTTTTTATAATAACTAAATGATAAGGGTGCCAGTTCTCCACTACTCTGGCATTTTTGGCTTTATTAAAAGCTTTTCTTGACTCTGCTCTGAGCTTGTGCATTTCTTGGCACCACCAAACCAGAGTTCTGGTATCGATTTTATGGACATAACTCTTGGTGAACTTTATGATAGAAGTTTCAATTACTGCTTATCATTAGGTGTTTTAACTATTGTTCCCAGGGTCTTGTCCAGACAAGAAAAGATATCTTTAATAAATTGATACAGCGTCTTACCTCTGGGATTATTGTCGTAGCTGTCTCAGTTGACATGATGTAAATTGGAGTCACATTTTATTACCAGCTCCATACTTTGCGACTGCCAGTACTCTATCAGTTTCACCAGGTCCCTATTAACTGATAGGGTCTCAGCATCCACTGGTAGATAGATAGATGCCAGGACAATGGTTTTCTTTGGCCCTTTACCTTTCAGGGTCAGTTTAGCTACTGTAGTATCTGACGTACAAAGCTGCGATAGAGGTTAGGCTGCACATAGCCTTGGTATGTACATGGCCGTTCTACGTGGGTTATTACTGGGGAAATCGAAAATATGAATAGTAAGTAAATTCAAACCTAAGATCTTATTTTGTCTTTGGGTTCTTGAACCAGTGCTAATGTATTCTGTATGACATCAAGGCGGCGGCATAATGTTGCCGCAGCCGCTTACATCATATATTTTATTTTATAATATTTTAATCGTAGCGCCTCCCGTACGTAACAGGCCTTAAACTGTGATATCTACATTTTTTATTTCTGCAATATGTATTTTAAGGTAACTCGAGAGAACTACGACTTCGAGCCCTGAAGATGAATTAAATATAATTCGAAACATTGGCAAGAAACAAATAGTGTTCTTTGGCGTTTGACCAATTTATCTACAAAACATTATATCTTTGGTTTTTTTTTAAACAATGGGATATTTGTCATTTCATCCAAATATTCCGGGAGTATTTTCTGGAATTCCCAGCCTATAAGGTTTTATATTATTAAAAAAATTAAACTACTTTTCTCCAATAGCATATTTAAAGTATTATACAAAAGTATAAATAAAATATTAAAGGAATTGTTTCTTTAATAATATTTAATCATAACCAACGAACAAAAAAAAGTAAAACATAATATTCTTCGATTACTTTCTTTCCATGTTATTCCCGGGGTGGCTGATTGCTAATACAACGCAATCTATTTTTTGCTTAGATAGCTCTGTTTATCTAATTAGGCTTAGCAAATTTAATTACATTCACTAATAAAATTCTCTTTTTGTGTTATATGCAGGAAGAAATAAAATATAAAATGAATTCGCTTCCACTAGTAATCAACCATTTGAAAACATAAAAGAACAATCAAAAACCAATATAAAACATAACGTTTAGTACTCCGACAATTAGATTTTACTTCCCTTTGGGTTTGTAAAGGTCGATTGAAATAAAAGAAGCAAATTACGATAATTACTTCTTCTTTCCTAATCATTCCAAGCTTTAACGAGCTCAAGTTAAAATTATTGTTTTCATATCTAAGCCAATTATTGGACCATATATCCAATTTTCCAATAAAAGCAAACTTCACAGTAACAAAGTTCGGTTTATGCGTGTAGTTTATACGAGAAATGCCTTTATACGCCTGGTTGGAATAAAACTTTTTGCTTTCGAAATGTGACTCTCGGAATTGGATTCGTTTTATTCTGTTATTAGAACAAACGGAAAATTAAATGGCTTTATTTAAAGACCCATCCCGCTTTTTGTTCCCCCTTTTTAAAACAAACTGGATTCTGGAAAATGGGATCCGCGTCCCCAATTAGCCCGGATTTTTTGTAGGGTGTTTTTTTCCTCTACTTTATCGATGATTTGTGTCAAGAAGAGTGACATTCGATTTATATTTTGGCGTTTATATTGTAAAATAAGATGTACAATTACTATGAACAGAAAATCGAGAAAAATAAGACACTTCAATTGAAAAATACTAAACGGGGTGGTCTTTCTAATATTAATATAAAATTATAATTTATTCCAGAGCGCCATGAATATCATATTCGGAGAATGTTATTAATGTTCCAAATTTTAATTAAATATTTATATATTATTTTCTACTTCCGTGCGTAAATTGCTCACTTTACACACTTCCCAGGATGTGTTAAAGATTCACTTTTTACGCACTAGTGCCTAAAAAAGTCTATAGATTTATATATTTTTTTAATATAATGATAATTTCATGTATATATTTAAGCATAACTTAAATGGATATGATATTAGTTTATTTAAAATATTATGTCTGAAGCGTATTTTTATAAGGTTAATTAATTGATTCATACATAAAATTCCTAATAACATTTGAAATTTCTTACTATTAACCTTATATATACATTATAACTAACCTTTTTTACAAGTTTACATATGTATTTTGTGCATGCACAGTAGAAGCTTTTTGTGCTAATTTTACAAATATCGCAAAAATATTATTACGAGATCTGTCGTTAAAAAGATATTAATATGGTATACATACTTTGGTGAGGGAAATTGTTTAGGAACCCCCACAGATACTTTTAACAACTGAAAATTAAATGAACTTATTCTTATCTAAAGCACAAATACAAAGTCATAGTTTTATAAATATTTATTTATTTTTTAAATTAATGACGCAAATAAAATTATAACAATTAAAATGGTGACTATTTATGAATTATTTTTAATTTTGTTGGAACTAGTACATACGAAAAAGACTATAATATACTAAAGTTTACGAAATTGATGCAACCTTTTGTACTAGGGTAATTTAAATTTTTTGTTAGTCGTTATTTATCGATAAAGAAGTCTTAAAAATGATAATGTTAATTCGCACTAATGATGACACTGCCAACTAATGATTAATAAAAAACAATGTACGTATTTTTTTTTTAAATTGATGCCAGGTTTATTGTCACTTAATTATTTCTTGAGTAAAGATAAATATCTTCAGATAAGTATTATTTTCGAAATTTCAACGGATAAATAAAATATTTAATTTTACAATAGGTCCCTAATACAATAAAATTAGGCATAACTTTAATGGATATGGCATACATTTATTTAAAATATCTGTTTTGGGCAGTTTTTTTACAAAATAAAAGAGTATGTATTATATATAATTGCTTTTAAATATGTTATTATGTATTAAATATAATTGCTATGAAATTTCGTATGTATAAAAAAAAACAAAAAGAAACATTTGAAAAGGTCGGAAAATTTTTTCCATTATATTTTTAATCATATATTTGCAATAAAAATTAATATTTAGTACCTCTCTGGTCAGAAGCTAAACACCTAAGATAAGGCGATTACGATAATCGAATAAAAGCAAACTACGTTCAATTAAAAAAAAGTAGGTCAACAGCAATTATATTTTATTCTTTTGCTTCGTAAAAACAGAAGGTAAATAAGTTTCCCTCAAATATTTAAAAATAATTAAATAAGTTATCTAATATTTTAAATGCGCTTTTAAAAAATTGCTTACCATAATATGAAATTAATTTTCAATCTTAGGAGTCTAATAGAATTAAAACCATTTAAAATAGACCAAGTATATTCCCTGTAAGAGAGATATACTAAGAACGTTTAATTTAAATTTACCACAACCAGAAAAATTATACGGAACTAGTTTTGTGGTATATTTACTCCTTGATATAGAAAAATGCTATTTAGTTTTTCTTTAATAATTTAAATATGAAATAGAATAAAATCAATTTAATTCCAAGTAAAAAAAAATACAAATAGGCCAACAGCAATAATTATGTTTTATTTTTTTAACTAATTAAAGAAACGAGCAAATATCTGAGTAAATATTAAGACCATTTGGTTTATTGTCTTTAGTAAAATGTTAAAATAATTTTAATTAAACTTTACAATTTGTAAAAAATAGTTAACAATGATTTAAAATTCTTTTTTAACATTTATTTTTTAAAAGACTTAAAAAATCAAAACCAAAGAAGATATTCTTAGGATTCAAATTTAGCACAGCATATATTAAAAATATATAAAAACTAATTTTGTGGTATACCACTCTATGATAAATAAAAATGCTACATTATTAAAGTTATAAGTAAATTCTATAACGTTCATTTAAGTTGAAATGAGTTTAATTTATTTGTTTATTTTTTGTCTAATATTAACTTAGTGTGCCTGGATTTAAAAAAAAATGCCAGATAGATTAGACTTAAGAATTCCTTGATCTTAAGATGTTAACATTGGTTATACCAGCGTTTTTAAAACCTATTATAAAAATTAAATATATATTTGAATAATAAAGTGTTTTAATAAAATGTTGGAAAATATCACTTAAAAAATTAAGCATAACTTTAATGGGTATAAGATATATTTATTTAAAACATTTGTTTTGAGCTGTTTTTTACAAAATAAAAGGTGTTCGTAAAAAAAATTGTTTTTGTAAGTTTACGATTATAAATTTAATTTTATTTAGGATTGTTTGTGGGATAGCACAAACAAAAAATAAAAATAAAAAACTTTTCCATATTATTATTAATAAATAATTTATAATTTATTTATATTTGAGAAAAATATATAGAGCTCACTTGTCAGAAGTGAAAACATAGTAAAACTTTATAATGTTGTCTTAATTAGAAGTTATTGGTTTTGGTAACTGTCCTTTCCATTTCAGTTTTGACCTACAATTAATAAAATTATTTGGTTCATTGAATGTTTATGGGAAAAAAATTTCATTGAACCTTCTATTATTAATTAAATTATAGAAGAATTAATTATTATTAGAGTAAATAACTTCATCAAAACTTTATTTGAATAGTTATTTCTTTTAATTCTAATTATTTTTAAAATACTTTGGTTAATAAATGTATGAAAATATTATTATCAATATACCAGTAATGTCAATTTGACTTATTTTATTCTTAATTATATCATTTCATGCCTTTATTTACATTATACTAAATTTTGTTGTTTAAAAAAACCTGAAACTGATTTAATTTCTGGAACCTTAGTATTTGGGTTTATGAATATTATGTCATTTAGGAGTTTCACAAAAAGATTTTAATAGTTTTTCAGATTATTCCATAATGTCCAGGGTTTTATATATATAACAAGTCTTTTTATATATTTTTTTATCTATTGGACAAATTGTTAAAAAAGCAAATTGCACATTCTTTTGACTAAAATTACTCTAGTTGAGTAAATTAAATTGGTTTCTTTGCCAAAATTAAGAAAACAGCTATTCTGTCGTTGTTATAGGAGAAGATAAAATAAATAAAAAGCAAAATAGGTCCAATTAAAAAAAATAACAATACAACAAAACAATTATTTTTAATTTTTTTATTTGTTTGTTAAATCAGCAAATATCTGGGTAAATATTAAAGTAATCAGATTTATTAGCTTAAGTCAAATGTTTTAATATATTTAACTAAATTATCTAATATTTTAAATATGCTTTAAAATTTAAAACAATACGGTAGTATAAAATTTATTTTTAACGTTTACTCTTAGAAGAATTGCAAAAATAAAACCAAATAAAATATTCCTAGAATATTCCCAGTAAAACAGATATACCAGGACCTCTAATTTAAATTCAACACAGCATTTAAGAAAAATTATAAGGACTATATTTGTAGTATATTTTCTCTATTATAAAAAATGTTTAATTAAATATTTATAACGTTTTTTAAGTTTAAAGGAGCTCACTTGTGTGTTGCATGCAAGTGTTTTGTGATTTTTATTATAACGTATTGCCTTAAATCTCTTTATTAAATAAAATTAAACATAATTTTAACGAGTATGGCATACATGTTGTATTAAAAATATCTGTTTTAGGCCGTCTCTTTACAAAATAAAAAAGTATGTAAAAGAAATTGGATTCAAAACTTACGATTATTAATTTGTTTGCATTTAGTTAAAAGATAGTTATAAATGTTTTATAACTTTTTTTGACGTGTCAACCAGCTCAAGTTACATATTTATTAATTATTTGTTATAATAATATAACATGCCCATTTTTTCTTGACCATAAGTGAAATTTTCTCTCAAGGAAAGAATAGAAGTAGTAGAAAACTATAGAAAAAGTAGAAGCACATCGCACTGTTTATTTGCTTGGTCACTTTCTTTATTTATTTTATTAAAAACACATCTCATAAAATTATCAACTGCGACCTCCTCGCAGTCGCTTACTTTTGAAGTTTTTCAATTTTCTTTGTAATCGTCCTTTATGATTTTTCAGTAAAAAGACTATGAGGATATAACATGATATTTACTGCTGTAAACAAAAAGGAAAAAGCCCTGGCTATAAAAAAGGTTTTCATCGCTTTCTATTTGCTTCCTCAATTTTCTTTTACTTGACTTGGGGTTCAATAAATTTGTAATAAATTGCATTCACGTTTAATAGTATGTGTCATTATTTTTATATAGCTAGTATATATATGTAAAAATCTATTTTGTCTAAATATAAATTTCATGTATAAAAATATCGAACTCACAGGTGCAATAATCAATATAGCTTCATTAATATTTAAAATCCTACAGTCAAATTCGAATTAATTTTAAAGCGATCCATACAGGTACAAAACAAGCGGGCTTTTGAATGTGTTTCATTAATCCGGATCAAAGGATATATACGTTGGATGGGCATTCGGTTAATTACAGATTAGTCACAACACACTTATGAATAGAAATTGTAAATGTATGAGATGTATGATAATATTATAGGTCTAATGCTAATTATATATGAAATAATAATTGCCTACGTTTCAAATATTAAAAATTGCACAAGAACACAGCACGTGAGCAGATCAAACACCCAGAGATTGATTTTTTAAATTAACTTATTTGAAAATAATTTGGAAATAAAATATATTAGATTCAATATTTTTATATTGTTAAATACGAATAAATAATGTTTGTTTTTTATGTAATAAATAACAAATGTTTATACTTATTATTTTACACACTATATTTTGTTTATTTCGTAAAAGAAGAAATATCCAATGAAGTAAGTAGAATATATTTTCCTATAATATGTAGTGTAAAAATAAAAACTTATTTTTAGCCAGTGTATCAATAACATAAAAATCAATTGTGACATGTATAACATAATTTAAAAAAATAAGAAAATTATATATAAATATAACCCTTAGCTATTTATTTTAAATAATTAAATGCGATACACATTTAAGTTATGCTTAAATTACACGTTCACTAAAATATATTCTTAAGTTATTTCCTTATTAATTATATATAAAATATTATGAAGCAATATGTATCCTAATTTAATTGTCCTTTTCTCTTATAGTATTATAAAAAAGAACCCCCTAAAGGTATATTTTTATATTTTTTTGTTTCACCTGACCAAACATAATTTCTGCCCGATGATATTTATTTTTTAAATTGGTTTTAGATTACTTTCCTCTCATCCTACTCCCAGGAGGTCCAGTGCTAGTGCAGCGCAAACGTAATTTATTTTAACCTTAAAACTCCAAAGTGTTTGCTTTATTCCTTAAATTGTTCTTTCGCACCATATCCGATGTTTTATTTTTTCACTAAACGACAAGATTCATCAGCGGATATTATTCTCGTAATGCCTTTTGAAAGTAGCAAAAAAGTCTTTAGCAATAGAAATGGATGTTTTCTTATTTTTTACACATTTTTATCTATTTTTTACAAAATATTATTATAAAGATAATTCAAACAATATGAGTACCTAATGTGTGTTATGCCCGCACTTAAGTTAGGTTTAAGTAGATCTTTAAATGTAATTTTCTACTACTTTTTAGGTAATGGAGCAATGTTTTATTGCTATTCTAAATAAAAAAAATTAAGATTTGAAAGAAGAATAATGTTTCACATTTAGGTACACATATTTTCGGAAGAATTAAAGAAATAACAATTAAAATCAGTTAGTGCATCTGTAAGTTGAGCAATTTTAAAACTCTTTAGAGCGGCTTTATAGTTGAAGTAATTTCATTATCCGTTTTGATTAGTCGAAGTAAATTTTAATTTTTTATGTATTTAATTAAAGTAAAATTGGAAATATATGTCTGTGATGAATTATTTCTCAGTCTTTTCATGTTCCACTTCAAAAGGAATTACTTAGACGCATTTTCTATTTAGTTCGTATTCGATAAAATTAGTATAAACTAGTACAAATATGACTTATACAGCATATTTAGAGCATTCAAATAAACGCCTTTACAAAATTATTTTAAGATGCAAACAAATAACTTTATTGAGATATCCCTAAATATATTCTTGAATAAACGTATGAAATATCCATTTAGGTTATGCCCAATTTTATTCATTATATCAAATTTATTCTTAATTATAAGTTGTAAAACCTGCGGTAGCTGGTAACTCATGTGCCTCAGAGATCGAGTTTAAGTTTGAAATATTTTTTAAAGCAATGCCAATCATAGATAGAGATAGCAATTTTGTTGACCCTGACCACCTGGTTTTTGCTACTGAATCAGCAAAAGCTCTTCATTCTCCTAAATGCTGGAAAACTTAGAATAACCGCGAAAACATCAGCCAAATAGTTTTTTTGGTTCCTTATCATTAAAGAAATGATATCCTCAAATATACAGACATATATACAGTTTTAAATTGAGGATATTGCCACACCAATCGCTATATATTTGATTTTCTTTGTAAATTGATTCAAACTTTTCTCAATTTATTTTAGAGCCTCCAAGAACCTCTCCGCAACAAGACTCTATGGCTGCGCCGGCGCCTGCAGGGGTAATAGAGGCAACTTCATACGCCACCACCACCACTGACCTTTCTACAACTAAAGAAACTACTACCGAGGATATTTTTGTAGAGTATCCCCAGCCTAGCTCAACGGTAAGTCCAGTATTTCCTTGATAATAGTTAAATTTAAATTCAAAAGTCTCTCTTTGGTAAGTGTTGCACTTTAGGAAACTTGCCTGTGCCCATCATATTATAATTTAGGTAAGTTCGCGCCGTATAACTGAATAAACATTTGGATTGCGGAGCTGATTTGCATAAATTATGTAAATAAGGAGGGTTGTTCTAGTGCTATTATGTATGGTTGATATAGGTTTGGTTAAATTTGCTTAGGCGAAAACAAATTATATTTTAAATATTAAATTAATGGGCAAAAACAAACTTAATTAGCCTTTATCGCCATTCCTACAAAAAAGCAATTTTAAACATCGACTCTCTACAAAAGTTTTAATGATATTTTGAAAGAAAACAAAATTACTTTCCATACTTTGAGATAACTTGTAAAGTTTTAGCAAGCCCTGAAGGCTGTTTGAACTTCTCAAAAGATACAAACGCTTTCGGTTTTATAAATTAAGTAACAGTTTAACTTTTATAATGTAAATGATATTGGTTTTACTCCTGAAATAAGTGGTAACATTTTAAGACTCCCATCTTTAATCGAACTCTCACATCTCCAAATCATGAACTGCCATTGAATTCCGAACTTCTGTGCATATGTTTAAAATATATTGAATGCTCAGAAACAGAACTATATTTCTGTAAGTTTAAAAAGGTTAAGTTAATTGATTATTATTATGTTTTTTGTTTATTGTATTAATTAATTAAATTGTTAAGGTTAAGAACATTTTATAATTAAATTCAGTACTCGTGAAAGTATGGTTGAAGATTACAGTTATAAAAACAAAAATACAATCTTATAATTTTAAACATTCAATGAAGAATCATTTAAAAAAATAGTAGTTCATTTAATATTAAGGACATTTTCAAAAATTCTCAAAATATATAGAATATTCTATTTAAGAAATATGCATCAAATTTAGTATTTACATAATTTTTCGTATAAGTGATATATAACAATTTATGATATAATAAAATATTAACATATATGTTTACTTGCGATTAAGACATCTATATCAGATCGAACCTTCCTTATCGAAACCCATATTGTACCAACCCAACTCCAAATCATACACTTGACATTAACAATTTATGATAGTGAAGTTTTATGTATTATATAAAAACTACATTAAATTGACTTTTTCGATGCCCAAATTATGCACTTAACATTCCGCAATTGAATTCAGCATCCGTGTAAAAATGGTTAGAATTCTATATTTGTATATACTTGAATGTACTCTAAGGTTAAATTAAAGGTATTTAACTATTAAATAATAATCCATTAAATATATAGAGCATTAAAAAAATTATAAAATATACAGAATACTCGATTTTACGATACGAAATTTGCACTAAATTTAGTGCTTACAAAATAGACTTTTCAAATGGATTTAATAAAAATGTCGAGTTCAATGGCAGAATGCCTAAATATTGAATTAGCATTTAGTGACGATAAAGATGATACAGATTTAGGAAAAATCATGCACTTGACATTCTACCATTGAATTCGGCACCCTTTGTCAAAAATTGTATAATTCTAACCATAGACAAGGAGTGTTGAATTCGATGATAAAGTGGTGAGTTTTACATAACTATTTATCCCTGAAAGTAAAAAACATTTATCTGCATACGTTATTTTATAGAAAAAACATAAATATTTGCACTAAAAAGAGTAATAATTTTTGCTATAAATTTAAAAAAATACAAAAGTTAATACAGATGTACTGGATTTAACATAAAATGTAAATTTCTTCCTTCAAGAATTACCTCGAGAACACTGGGGAGCGATTTATTAAATTCCTCAGCCTGAACCCCAACTTAACAATTCTGCTTGCAATTTGCCCTTAAGTACTTCAGATTATACAGAGAAAAGAAAAAACTACAAACATTCCCCGGCATAGAGCGGAATTTTGTGTCAGACAAACTTCTTTTATTTTTTTTTTCTATTTGATTACGTGCTCGCCTTAGGCTCTTTCTCCGGCTTTTTGACAAATTACTCCTTTAGGAGCATTAAATATATTCCAAGTTTGTCACCTATAATGATGAAGGTGAAATTTAAGGGATATTTATTGGACCTATTTTCACATTTGTCTTTACATTATATTTTTATATATTATGTGTCATACAAAGACTCCTGCTCTTTCAGGATGATACCTGATTTTTAATAAGTGAATTAATAATTTTCCAATTCTGAAACATTTCATTTTTCACACAGTATAAGTATATCAAATATAAAAGAAACAAGATGATGTTTAACATCAGATAGATTTATGGTTATAAATTTGAGCATTTAAATTTTTCATCGTATGTCCACTTTATTTCTAAATTACTATCTGGAGTTTCTTATTTTCTTACTTTTTAATCGATACTACCGATACCTATTATCAGGGGAATTACAATAATCTAGATATACATTATCTTTATTACTTGTGCCAAACACCCAAGCTAAACGCTTGCTTGTTACATCCAATATTTATAATTTTTATCTTATCTCAGTGCCTATCTTACCCTTCAAAATCCGTCCTGCAATATGCAACTATTTGCTAAAAATACAAATACTTAAATAACTGCAAATATTTCCCGGTAGGGAACAACTTTTTGTGAAAGTTTCAGTCTTTTTGTTTTCAAGTACGTGCTCGCCTTAGGCTCTTCTTCAGGCTCGAGACAAATGGCTCCCGTGGGATCGATAAGTAGAAACAACATTTTCCTGAATGCAAGTTTCTCCTTTTCGGTAATAAAAGTAAGAATTATAAAAGTCGTAGGTTATATATGATGTTAATAATGCTTATTTATTTTTTATTATGTTTAATTGCTATAAAATAGCCAAAACTTATCGGTTGTATCAGTTTTCCTAACTTAAACACGATATTTATAAAAAATTATTAAATAGTTCCGTGAAAAAGGATTTTTATTAAAAAACTAACTACCTAAATTAAAATTTCAAGTGTTTTCATTTTTAATTAAAATACTTTTTAATTGTAATTTTAATAATTAAAAGATATTTCTGGATTGGGGTTGGGTTGGGTTGCCCCTGCTTATTCTTAATAAAGAAATATTTTATAACTAAATAATAATAATAATAATAATAATAATAATAATAATAATAATAATAATAATAATAATAATAATAATAATAATAATAATAATAAAAATAATAATAATAATAATAATAATAATAATAATAATAATAATAATAATAATAATGTAATTTGACCAAAGGAGGGAGAAAGTAAACTCAAAGTCCAAGTCTCATAAATCAAGCGTCTATTAAAAGTTACGCGTTTCGCCGCATTAGGGCATCATCAGACCTATCAAAACACAAAAACCACACACTGACTCACACTAACATAAATAAAAAAATATAAAATAAAATAAGTTACACCAAATTTACTTTTTTACTTAACATAATTAATAAAAAACTTAATTAATATTGACCATAATATGCAAATAGATAATTTTATCTCAAATTATGGAGATTTGATAGACCTATACCTAGTATCTGGTAGCTTACTCGCGTGTTAAATTATAATTAAATATATCAGTATCTTACCCATACCACACATTCATGTCTGAAAAACCGAAATTCGGGAATAATGTTTTTTTTTATTTGATTACCTGCATGAAAGTTTAAGCACTGTTTTTAATATCGTACTTTTTGCTGAGTAAAAATTGATAAATAATTAAAAAATATATTAATTGAAAGAAATTTTTAAATTAATGCCCCAGAAGTTGTGCTATTTATAGTTTATTTTATTTTTTTATTTTTTGCGCCTGTGAGTTAAATAGATCAATATTAATAGTTTCATTTGCATAAATCATACTTCATTTTGCATTAGCATCTATTATATCTAAATGCAACTAACTAGTAAATTGACTTTTGTAAATACTAGTAAGAAGATAATTTTTTGGGTAATGCAATGCAGTGAAATAGAAATTATTTTACTTGTAGCATACATTTTGATCAACTTTGTATTATTGTCAGTACTTTAAAAAATATTGATTTATAAGTGGATCTGCAATATGAAGTATTAATGTTTAGAAAAAACATATGGTCTTAGGCTTAAAAAGTATTAAGAATTATGGTATAAGCCTTAATTTATACTAATATTATTGTTTTAAATAATTTTAAACGAATTATATTTACATTTAAAATTATAAAAAACAAAGAAACATACATACATGTTAAACTGAGCATAGCAACTAAGATTTTAGTGCAAAAATAAGATAGTAATATTTATACGTTTAGTAGAGGCAGTAAAAAAAATAAAATTAATATTTCTAAAGCAAATTTAAATATATTTAAGGTTAATTTTTTTTTTAATTTTAATATTTTCAGCTAAGTTTCTTACCCATTTTATTTAAAAAAAATAGTCTTAGTCTTTATGCTTTACTGCTGTCAAGCAAATATAGCACCCAACCCAACCTGCATATATTATTGTTTTCATTATTTATCTTTTGATACAAGCCATACGTAAAAAATAAGATATTTTTTGTCAAAAAAAAACATAAAAGAAATGTAGTAATTAAAAAATAATAATAAAACATCATGCTAAATTATCATATTTAGTTATGATATCATGTACAAGTGTTATGCTTCGAAATCCAGATTCTACATAAAAATTATACAGCCATATAACAAAACGTTATAAAATGTAGGTACTAGTTTCGAAATACAAAGTCCTACTAAGCTCGGCTT
Organism: Anthonomus grandis grandis; assembly: GCF_022605725.1. Lineage (NCBI taxonomy): Eukaryota > Metazoa > Arthropoda > Insecta > Coleoptera > Curculionidae > Anthonomus > Anthonomus grandis. Next base: position 18,454,454 of record NC_065556.1, on the reverse strand, counting down.
CGGCATAAAGATCTAGATTTGTTCTATAATGAGCCATTTTCCAGGCCTGAAACGTAAATTACTATTTTGTTAAGTACCTACGCTATTACCGTGAAGGCATTGTATGGAAGTTGAGACCGGGAACCTACTGTAATAAAACGTCATACTTAAGTGCTTTGTTTGTTTTTTAAGTTCATTTTGCCTTTAGATTAAAATTTAGTAGAACATTGCTGGAGATGGAACAGACTCAAAAATGTATTAATAAATTTAATCTTTTATAATAATTAAAGGACTTTATTTAGAAAAAAAATGTTACGGACACTTGTAACAATATGCTATTCTAGGCAACACCTTCTAGACTCCGTCCGTTCAGTTACATTAGATATAAAAGCTAATTTCTAGAGTTACCCTATCTAAATAATTTTTAACTGAATAAAATACCATACAAATTTTGCTAACTAGCTATTTCTGTTTTCGGGAATTTATTTGCTAACTATAAATTTAAAAGCATAACTGTAATTTAAAATCTAATAATTTAAAATGTATTCCAATAATGTAACAACAAGAGAATGTGAAATATGGGAAAGTATTTTTTAATAAATTACCTTTGCAGGATAAGAAGCAACAGAACAATCAAGAGTATTATTATGAATTACTTTTATTTATTCAGAGTTATTCCATACACTCATATGGTATAATATATAAAAATTCACAATAAAAAAAATAATTAATCGTACTACTGTATGAAAAAAACCCAAAAAGTTTAAACATTGAATTGCACGTAGACATTAAAAAACATTTTCAAACCCTAAAAAATGAAATCGAAGCTGAGATATTTATGAATTTAATGAAAAGATTTTCCAATTGGATAATTAGATTAATCATGGTGAGCAATAACAAGTGTTTTTGTTGCAAACGCCCAAGATGAGGTTTTGACATCAAAAAGGCCATATCTCGGCTATCATAGAAGCTACGACCTTGCGGAAGGTCTCGTTGGATTCAAAAGGACGAATCTAAGACAAAACCGTTGGAATTTTCCCGATAGCTTCCATAGAAGCCGAGATATCGGCCTTCAAAGTTTGGGTTTTTTTCATTTTTCGGGTATATCCCCCCCCCTTTCGATTTTTTTCAGAAAATTTTTTTTTTTCGAATTCGAACTAACTATACCAGCGGATTGTTCTCATCAAGTAGGTCACGAAAATACCGGGTTATAAGGGAATCCGAGCAGAACTAAGAGATCGAGTATTTTTTCGACCTCGTTTTTGATGGAAGAGGTTTCTAATGACAAAAAATATACCAGAGAGTTTACTAAATGATGGCTAACATGCTCTTCTCACAGCATTCCAGGATCCAGGTACCTACCTAAAAATTTCATCCTCTAATAGTATTCAGGTATCTAGTGTCAGCGGTACACAGTGTAAGATTTGAATTCTGTAAAAAGCTTAAAAAATTTGGCAAATCATTGATATAAACTGAAAATAAGAAAGGGTCGAAATTGAAACCCTGGGTTACATTATATCATTCGAAAAATTTGATGTAGGAGCGAATGGACTAATGAAATATTGTTGAATTGAATTGTCTCTGGTATTAAAAGACACTGAACTAAATAGTTCATATGATTCTCCCCATATAAGTATTTGCTTGTTAACAACTTAATATTTATGACCCTTCCCAACAATTATTTCCCCTCCCCCCCCCATACACACTTCTTTAAAGAATTAATCGTTATAAGCCATTTTTTATTGACAGAAGAACAATCAATAGTCAATTCTTTTAAAAGCTCCTAAACGTCCAGAAGCTTATCCCTAATATCCTAAATGTTATTATAATCAAATTTGACTAAAAATGTGTATACGATCTTGCTTAAAAATTTAGTATTTATATTAATACAAAAAAAAAACACAAACGAAAATGAATGGCGTAGTGTAAACTCCATACTTAAAACATATACCACTAAAAAGGTGAATTTTTCGGGAAAAATATTTTTTTATCAGAAAAGTAAATATATGCCAGATGGAAGTTTTAAGCTCTCCCTTTTTTAATTTCGTACTTTTTGCTTGGAAATGTGAAATGAAGGGAAAAAAGTGGAAAGCATATTAAGCAAAAGGATTTTTTTCTGTCTCTGGAATTATTATTTGTCTCTGGCAATTTACTGGGTTACTATTAGGAGTAAAGAAACAATTAATAAATTACTCGTTAATGTATTCTTAAATATTACATCTAAATACAGATTAAATAGGAAAAGTTATAAAATACACTTTTTGTATACAGGATCAGTAAGCAAAAAAGGAATAATATAGGTCTAGTACAAACGTGTTGATAGTTTTTTTATCATCGCTATGCCTTTTTACATTATGCTTTAATTTTTAAGCATTTTTACAAAAGGTAAACTATTTTTTGAACTATATTTAAATTTTTATATTCCAATAAATGCCGATTTAGTTTTTAACGAATTTTATTTCAATTAAAATTGTAAAAAAGTAATCTTAAAAATTGTTTGGTTAGAAATGGATTTTAAAAAAGTATATTTTGAGCTCTAATATTAGTTAGTTATATAAATATGATAAAAATAACGATTTATAAAATAAATATTTACCTAAAAATAAAAATTTAAGAACCTTTATAAAGTTCTGAAACATAATATCTTATGTCAAAAAACAATAAAAAATTATTGGGTTTAGTAAAACTATGATAGAATTGTTGGTTTCCTTTTTTTAGAATTTAAAAATAAAATAAACACTGAATAAAAAATACAATTAAATAGACTTAAAAAGACTAAAAAATCATTTTTTTTACATTAATTTAATAAATTTACTTAAGACAAAGCTAATTACGTTGGTCATGTCAAATAGATAATATGACTCTATTGTTTATTGGAATCTATATAGATTCCCAATACCAAAATGTAACACATACACATTAACTGTTATACTGATTTGTTAATATTATTTTATGGATATACATATCCACTTATATTATGCATTCATATTTTCAAAAATGAATATCGAGTTAAAATAAGTTTTGTACGCCTTTTCATATTTCTTATTTACCACTTTATTTTTTTTAGTATACAATATTCTATCAATAATATATAATATTAAAAAATGTCTGCGAAAAGAATTTTCGGCGTTACTTTTTAGACTTTTTATTGACTAAAATTTAAAATAATATAAAAGCATAACAAAATATTTTAAAAGTATAATTATTGTTTGATAATAAACTAAGTGACGGTAATTATTTAAAACTTACTCTAATATAAATAAAATACTTTCTAGAGATTAAATGATATTTTTTATACTATAAAATACATTATTACACTGTTAAGTTTTTCCCGTAATTGGCTCGTCTTTGCGCAAGAAAATAAAAACATAAAAGAGTGTAAAAGTCTTATGATTTTTTGTAGAAATTTGTATAGGACCTTATTCAAAAGAAGTCAGATTTATATTAATATAAAACAAACCACAAACCAAATTATTTATTTTAAACTGTTAACTCATGCTTAAAGGAAAAACTGTTGAAAAAGTAAATTTATCGGGGAAAATAATTTTTTATCAGAAGAATAAATATGTATTAGATGGAAATTTCAAGCTTTTCCCTTTTAATTTCGTACTTCTTGCTTCGGAATCTAAACCGATGAAAAAAATTGAAAATAAATTAAGTAAAATACCTTTTTTGTGGCTCTGGAATTATTTTTTGTCTCTGTCAGTTAACTGAGTTCCTATTAAGAGTTAAAAAAAATCATCTTAAACTTATTATTAGAAAAATCTACGCATTTGTATTCTTGAAGATTACATCTAAATACAAAATAAATAGCAAAAAGATTATAATAGACTTTTTGGTTAGACGATCATTAAACTAAAAGGAAAATTATTTAAGTAGTGCTCTTGCCTTACATTTTCACAAACAGTTTTTCCATATTTAAATAAAGTATTATTTTTACTATATATAAATTAATTTTTAACAAATTATATTAAAACAAAATTATAATAAAATTAACCTTAAAATTTATTCGGTTGAAAAAATATTTTTAGTTGCGAGATTTCGATAAATTTATTATCATTCTTAATTAAGTACCGATTTTTTTATTAAGTATTTATTTATCGCAAACGAGATATTAAAAAGGATTTACAGAATTATGAAATGTAATATCTTTTTCTTAAGTCCAAAAAACAATAAAAAATTATTGGATTTAGTAAAATTATGTTACATTTTTTTGGAAGTTAACAATAAAATAAAGAATAAACAAAAACAATAAAATTAAACTAAAAAGACTAAACTAAATGTCTCAAAAATTGAAAAAAACGACTCTTTTAAATAAAAAAAAGAAGGCTTGTGAAGATGCTTTAATGCTTTTAAAAAAAAATAAATATATTCAAAATAAAATTAATGGTCTTATTTGTCAGTGTCACTATAATAATAAATGTCTTTTATTATTCAAATTCATTACAAACTTGATACAAAAAAAAACAAAGTGCCTTAACCTGGCGCAGTCTAGCTTTATATAGCTACTCCACTAAACCAGATCAGGGTGTATTCGAAGTATATAAACCAACATTATAACAACATGTTATATGTAAAGGAACATTCCCAATTATAATGTAACACAAAAAAAGTTGTATTCTTCTATAAAAAACAGCAAATTTGATACATATTAAACAGTAAGAGAATTGTTTTGAATATTTATAACAACAGTTTTATATTTCCTCCTAAATTTATGTGCACGAAGGTCAACAAATTCTGCAGGTATTTTATTATAGCACTGAACAGCATTGTAAGAAAACGATCGCTGAAACATAGCACTACTATGGACCGGCATGGTTAACTTATTTCTAGCTCTAACATTTACCCCGTATATATTTGCTCTAAACAACAATCAATTCCTTAGAGTCGCAGGTGCCTTTGGGCTGCTAATGATTTTTATCAAAAAAATGGAAAAGTGAAGAATTCTACGATTCTCTATTTTAAGCCAGTTAATTGTTTTAAAATATTGCGAAATATGATCATACTTACGTAAGCCATAAGCCAATCTGATACAGGCATTTTTAATTTCTTGTATGCGCATTTTATAATCATTATCTAAGCAAAAACCATAAACATAATCACAGTAGTTAAAATAAGAGAGCACCATGGCCTCACATAGGCTGCGTTTAAGACTTAAATTAAGAATATCTCTATTACTATATGAGTTTTAAAGCTACAAATGATTTTTGAACAATTTTTTTAACATGCTGCCTAAATCTTAATTTACTGTTCATCACAATGCCCAAATTCTTGGCAGTTTCAACAACCGAAAGCTTAGAACCCTCCACATGAACATTTATTACACTTTTAATATTTGTAATTTTATTTGTATTTCCAAAAACCATAAAAGAAGACTTTGAGGAATTTAATTTTAAATTATGTTTTTTAGATAATTGATTTATTATATTTAAGTCATTGTTTATACCAATCTCCGCTTTTTTAAGATTATCTGGTTTGAAAGTTGTATATATCTGCGTATCATCAGCAAACGCTTGCACCTTACAAACTTTTAAGGACTTAAGAATGTCTGCTGTATATACAAGGAAAAGCAGAGGTCCTAGGACAGAACCCTGGGGTACTCCCGACAAAATGTGAGCCTGATTAGAATAAGAATTATTTGTAAATATTGTCTGAAATCTATTATTCAAATAAGACTTAATTAACTGTATAGACTCCATTGAAAAGCCATAATATTTAAGCTTAGCTAGTAAAAGGGCATGAGTTATTGTATCGAACGCCCTAGAGAAATCTAAAAGCACCAGAACAGCAATCTTTGCTTATCAATAGCGTCCATTATATCATCCAGTAGGTTTAGTAGAGCTACAGACGTACCAAAGTTCTCCCTAAAGCCACATTGCGTAGCCGGAATAATGTCATTATCAATAAAATAACAAACCATCTGATGGTAAAGTACCTTTTCAAATATTTTTAAAAGTACTGGAAGTATACTTATAACGCGCAAGTCGTTATAATTTTCTGGGCTAGCAACTTTTGATAAGGGTTTACCAATCGAAATTTTCCATTGATCGGGGAAATAGTGAGCTTCTATACACCAATTTATTATGTGGCATATGTCCTTATCAATAAAGGGGCTACAATATCTTAACATTTTTGGTGAAATCTGATCCACACCAGTCGCATTAGACTTAATACTATTTAAAATTCTACTTACATCTTCAACAGTTGCAAGATTAAGTGTGAAATCCAGGCTATTATCAAATACACCATTATTATAACACTGAATTTGTTCATCACAATTCGAAGAATTTTGAAGAAATTGAGAAAAATAATAGTTCTATTTATTCATGATTACTCATACCCATCTATATTATGCATTCATATTTTAAAAAGTAATTTTTAATTTCTTAATAAATATTAAAAAATAGATCAGAGTAGAATTTTAAGCATTCATGTTTGTTGGCCATTTTCTGGTCTTTTTATCTAAAATTTAAAATATTAGAGGAAAGAATAATAAAATGTTCTGAAAGTAGAAAACTTAAAGTCGATGTACGTAATTCACATGTTTCGCTTAAGAAATTAAGTATCATTATACTTAAAATACATCTTGGAGTAAGATGCATTTTAAATGTGTAATTAAAAATGAAAAATGTTACCTGAATAGTCGAAGACTATCATACACATATACTATCTATATGAATTACATGATAATACTGGAAGTAAAATCGCCTAACCACAACAACCTACTTTTTATAAAAAAATGATGATAAGCGTTAAAATTAAACATAAAATAAAAAATGAAGGTGAAGTGGTGGTTTGAACCAATAGCTTCCACATCTGCTGATTAAAGGCTTTTATGAAATTATGAGGTCGAGACTTTGTTTGATGAGGACTCCGTTTTTTGGTTCAAATCAAGATAAACAAAATAACTCTCTACATTAACAAGAAAATCCAAAATTGGCCTTTTTATACTACATAAAATGCGTTTTCCGAACTGAAATTGCTTTTTATCGTTTTAATATAGGTTTCACTGATTTTAGCATTCGCAAGTTCTCGATTTACATTTAAAAAAATTGCATGTATATCTTACACCGTGGGACACAATATAAATCTGAACCTATGTTTGCTATACGATATCCATTAAAATTTTTTACCCAATTTTTCCTTCACACTCTGTCCCTTTTCACTGTAACACATTATACGCTCATAAATTTCTAATTTATTTGACCTTTGACATTATAATAGCAGTATAAAAATGTAAAGGATACAAATAATATACAGTCGATAATCTGTTAAGCTTTCATATACAGTGCTTTCATTTCAAAACGATCCACCCTTAATAACTTTCTTAAAAAAAAAAAAAAAAAAAAAAAAAAAACACGTCAAATTAGATATACAGGGGGACGTTTAATTATGCTTTTACTGAAGTTCTGTCAATCACCTCCTCACCTCCAGCTAACCTTACTTTAATATGTCAAATGGGAACCTCCATCGTATGATACATCATAGTAAGGAGCGTAAAATTCTCTATTCAACGGTGCCAAAAAAAATGAAATTGGTAAATGTGTAAGCAAATAGTTAGCGAAAATGTCTAGAAATAATGAATATTTTATTTACGCCAAACTGTGGTATGTCAAATGGCTACCCCATGGTGTGATACATTATTTTAAAGGGCATTCATTATGATATTAATGGTTGTAAAAAAAAATTAAATTGATTGACCAAGAAGCAATTAAAGTGTAAATCGGTAGGGTAGAAAAACAAATTTAATTAGTTCAACAAATTTATTTTATTTAATGTTCAAAATGCGCGCCGTTATTAGCAAGACAATAAAAAAGCCTATTTTCAAACTTCTTACGAACATTGGCAAGGGTCTGCCCGCTAATTTCTCTGCATTCTTGAAATATTCTATTTTTTAAATTCTCAATACTCTCAGGTGGGGTTTTATATACTTTGCTTTTTAAGTAGCCCCAAAGAAAAAAGTCTAGTGGGGTTAGGTCCGGAGACCGCGCAGGCCATTCAATTGCACTACGTCTGCCAATCCACTTTTCTCTAAAATTTTCATCAAGCCACTCTCAAGCCCAAGTGTAGTGCGCGGGAGCTCCATCCTGCTGAAAATTTATATTATTTTCATTCAATAATATAGCACCATGTTGATCTACTTGATTTTCCATACATTGGATGATGGAAGGGTATATTGCATTTTCTAAAAGGTTTAAATAAATTTCGGCAGTCAAATTTTCTTCCAAAAAAAATGGCCCGATTATTTCATTCCCATAAATTCCTGCCCAAACATTAATTTTTTATTGGGTATGGCCTTCCCGAAAAACATGCGGATTTTCATTATCCCAGTATCTACAGTTATGTCTGTTCACCAGGCCATTTAAAAAAAGGTCTATTCGTCACTGAAGCAAATGTTCTTCAATAAATGGGGATCGTCGTCAATTCGCTGGCACATCACTTCAAAAAATTGAATTCTCCTATCAAAATCATCTTCTCCGAGTTCATGAAGAATATGAATTTTATAAGGAAAGAACTTTTTTTTTTAAACTTTATGTACGGAACCAGTGGAAATATTTGTTAGTTTTGCGGCCTTTGGTATAGACAAAGTTGGATCCATAGCAAATTGTCCTAGTACGTCAACTTGGCATGCTTCATCGACAACTCTATTTTCATATTTTTTCTTATTGCAAATCGAACCCGTCTCTTCAAATTTTCGTATCAATTCTAATACGTATTTATGGCTCACGTTTTTATCTTGATACCTTTCATTAAATGCTCTCACGGTTCTGCAAGCACACCGATCTTGAGCTCCATGAAGGAAAATTATTTCTATTCTTTCGGGTAGCGTATTATTAACTAATATAATAACATTTTATTAACTCACTGTTTTAACTAAAATTGAAAAATTACACGCGTCAAACTGATAGTTTTAACAATAATAAATCGCCTTAAAAATGTAAGGTATTGCAGTGTTTTTTTGTACCTATTAGGTAGGTTTCGCAAAAAATATAAGTGAAATAAATACGCATACAAAGTTATAAGACTACAAAGATTTGTGCAAAAAATTTGAAGACACTCTTTTTTCTCGCAAATAACGGTACACATTCTTTACTTAAAAAAATAAATAATTTGCTTGAACTAAATATACTGTTTGTTACCACACATTTTAACTTTTAAATTGCTTGTATTTTTTTTTGATGATCTATTATAAAAAATGTAAGAATTTTAAAATGATGTAGGTACCACACTAAAAGTATTCATTTAAAATGCCAAAGTTTGGCGTAAATAAAATATTCATTAATTTTAGACATTTTCGCTAACTATTTGCTTACACATTTACCGATTTCATTTTTTTTGGTACCGTTGAATAGAGAATTTTACGCTGCTTACTATGATGTATCACACGATGGGGGTTCCCATTTGACATATTAAAGTGAGGTTAGCTGAAGGTGAGGAAGTGATTGACAGAACTTCAGTAAATACATAATTAAACGTCCCCCTGTATATCTAATTTGACGTGTTTTTTTTTTTTTTTTTTTTTTTTTTTTTTTTTTTTAAGAAAGTTATTAAGGGTGGATCGTTTTGAAATGAAAGCACTGTATAAATTAAATTAAAGACTTGGGCATAGTACTATATTAAATTATGCACAAAATTACCAAACAAATGGATTTCTAACATAAGATTCATAGAATTTGGTAGCAAAGCTGCTCAGTTAGATGAAACTGACAAAAAGTATATTTGGAGCTAGTTTATGCAAGCTGGTTAAAAACAGTTTCACTTAAATTAAAATTTTAAATTTTACACTGTACATTTAACTAATAAGTACTTTATATATTTAAAAAAAAACTTTCAATTTATATCCGTTCCTGTCTAGAGAAAAGTTTTATTTGTTAAAGAATATATAGAACTAGGAGCTTACTATTAAAATATTATGTTTTTTATGTGGAAATCGATATTTTAAAATGACCCATTTTTCAAACCGGTAATATCATTTAGAAATCTTATTAATTTCCCTGAATAGCTGTAAGAATTACTATTTAAAGAAAATTAACTAATTATTAATTAATGAAATACTAAAAAAAATTATTGCAATAAATTTAGTACTTGGATAAAACTGTTAAATCCAAGCAATATCACATGTACTTAAAACGGTGAAATAAACTTTATAACATCTTTGCACGTAACTTGATGCTCTACTAAGCCGTAAAGCCTTTATCGCCCGTATTGTGCATTAAACCAATATCTTGAGCGCTAGTCTAGAAGCTACGTGGAATATTTTAAATATCGGTTGTAACAGCGGTTATATTAAAGTGGCTCACTCAATTTAAATTACAATTTTATTACAAAAATTTAGAACTGGTGCAAAATTAGAATTTTTAAAAGTAAGCTTCAATCTTCGATCGATAAATCATCTTTTTCACTGGTCTCTTATCCAACATAACGTTTTCTTTGCCTGAATGATGTCAGAACCACTGATTGGTAAAAATTAATATGAAACATGAAAAACCGTCACCAATTGCATGAATAAAGAAAAATTGCTTGAAGTGCCTAGATAAACCCACTGCTGCATAGCTTTAACTGCCACAGGAACTGCATATCTTTAACTTCCTTAAGTATTAAATTTTTATTAAAAAAGTGCTTCAACTGACTGAAACGTTTAAAATGTGACATCCTGGATAAAATTATTGATCAAAGAATTCCTCTTAGAAAATTTAGTGAAAATATCATTTTGTATGTAGTAAAAACAACTTGAAATTAAAAATAAATGATTCTATATTAATATCTGTATCCAGCGCAAAAAATGTTTGTTTAACTATGAACGAAGATCTCAAATTTAATGCACACGTTCAGAAAATAACACAAGAAAGCTTTTCTGAACTAAAATTATAGAAAACTACATCTCTCAAATTTTGTGTTTAAGCTCCTCAGTACCACTAACACCTCGACTACTCTTAAAAATAAATTTTTCCCAAGTACTAGTGCATTCGTAGACAAAATATTAGGAAGAAAAATTAAATATCATATATATATATATTTTTATATAATCAAAAAACTCACTAACTATAAATAAAAACGGATTTTTTTATTAAACACAAAAAGGTACCTAAAATAAGCACGTTGAGGTAATACGTAATAAAAAAAGGAAAATAGTCAAGAATTAAAGTCAAATCATCAAAGAATACCATCATCCACCTTATTTAATTTACAATGCATAACTTAAATGAATACGATGCTCATTAATTTAATACAATATTTTGAATTCCGATTCTACCTTAATTCTTACAACTTTTGTCCTCTGAATGGGTTCCCTAGGCGAGGAAGTTTCCCACAACTACAATTTCATGAGTAAGAAATTTAATGTAAATGTCAGCGAAATTGAGAGAATAGCATATAAATTTAATAAGGCTCAGAATCGAGTTGATTAAATTTAACAATTAACCTTTAAAGAACAAAGAATTAAATTTTTTGTAGTCGAGATTTCTTACTATAAGAATTTTGATATTGAATGTTTAGTTTTTAGAGTAATATGAAATAAGGTCCTGAAATATTAGATTAAAATTTATAGATGTTTATGGAGAATATGGCGTTTTATTTCAGTGTAAATTACGAAATTACTGATACAGAAAAAACAAGATTTTTCCAAGCAGTTGCAACAGTTTTTGTACGAATTAACAAATAATTTTTTACATGCTATTTTTAAACCTAGAGAAAAATTATAGAAACTAAAAATATTTCAAATAAGGTTTGAAATATGAAATCTAAATTAGAACCAAGCATACGGTAATTTTAAACTCAAGCTAAGCATAACTTAAATAGACACTTTTATCATTATTTCAATTATTACTGTACAATGTTTTAATTTCCTACGTAAATTTTTAATTGCCCTTAAATGACTTCTCCAATGAGATATCTTAAAGCACCTCTCGGTTAGGAAATTTTTCACAACTAAAATTTCCCAAGTTTAATAGTTAAGCAATTTAGATATAAAATTGAAAATTTTGATTTCAAATAAAATTTCTGTTTGGGACACAATAAATACTTCATCATTTAAATTTTATTTAGATTCAATTTTCAATTTATTCAAATTTAAAATATATTCAATAGTTTCAGTAGTAACAATTTATTCAATAGTACTACCAACTAATTCTTTACAACAAAAATTTATAAATTATTAGGATAGAGAGAAAGGAATACTACCTAGACCCCAAAAAGTACATCTTGGGGCTGTTATGCAATGACTCCCTCTAAAATATTAGGAAATTTGTACATATTGTAAGATATCAGACATAAAAAAGGAAAAAAGACAATGATAAAACAATAATTATAAGTACAGCGGTAAAAAGTGGAAAAAGAAGCGACTTAAAGCGTCAACATTAAATAACTTTATACATAACATTACATAACATTAAAAAACTTTATATATAACAAATATACTTAAAAAAAAGATAGGATCATTGAGCGGGAAATGCTTTAGTCCAGTTTTAAGATTTTTAATATTATATATTAAGCTTTTAATGCTATTGGAGAGCTTATTAAATGAGGTGGGTTCATAATTTGTTGTAAACCTTTAACAAAATGGAGTTGAAATATATGGGATACTACTATTATTTTGCTGTGAGGATCTCGTTGAATAGTTATGCCTTTAAAAATTGGTCACATCATTGATTTTTAGTTTATAATATACTGTACATTAAACCTATATATCCCTAATATTTAGCAGATTATTTTCGTAAAATAAAAGATGTGACGGGTATCTAAATTCTTTTTAAATTTGATTTTTAAAATGGCATGTTGACAAATACAAAGCTTTCTTAGGCTGGAATTGTAAAAACTGCCCCACATAACAATACCGTATCTAGGCATTGACCTTATCAATGATGTATATAAAATTAATAACATTTTGGGGTTAAGGATTTCGCGTAATTGATAGAACTGATAAAATATGTTTTTTATTGAAATAAGTGATATGTTCATCCCATTTTAAAGGTGCATTTATATCGAATTTAATCTGTTGTAATGATCTTTTTACAACTACATGTGGGGGTTTTATTAAATTTTTCTGAATGAAATTGAATGTGGTTTCCACTTCAGATAATGAAAATTTTATTAAAAAAAATTTTTGACTAAAGGCCCAAAAATTATCATCTAGCCACCCATGTACCATTCCTGCTCTCTGATATGCCTCTTCCCAAATTCTTCCAGAATAAAGAAGTGCACTATCATCTTCATAGAAAACAACAGTACAATTTCGAAAAATATTACTAATATTATTTATAAAGGGTGTTTTTTTTAGAGGCGGAGAACTTTCATTTGGCAACACTTTTTTTTATGACAGCCGACCTGACAGTTCTGGGGTTATTTTTAGATTAGTTTGATTTGGCAATTTATCATGAACAGACTCACGCCGGAGCAACGTTTCCAAATTGTTCAAATTTATTTTGAAAGACATGGTTCTATTCGAGAAACACATCGGGCATTACGTGAGTTTTATGGTGCTCATAATTGTCCTTCAGAGAGATTAATTCGAGAAACTGTTGATCGTTTTCGCAATACTTTTACTCTAGTCGACAATACGCATCCCGTAAGATGCAGTACAGTGCGCACGCAACAAGCGATAGCTGCTGCGCAGCATAGTGTTGATAATGATCCAAATGTGTCAATTCGTCGTCGTTCTCAACAAGTGAACTTATGCCCATCCGCTTTGTGGAAAATTTTGCGCAAAGATTGCGAGCATATAAAATTCAACTTGTCCAGGAGTTGAAACCCCAGGATCATCTTTTGCGCCGTACATTAGCTGAATGGGCGGAAGGAAAGATTGCTGTTGATCCACAATTTCATATGAAAATTTTGTTCAGTGATGAAGCACACTTTTGGTTAAATGACTATGTAAACAAGCAGAATTGCCGAATTTGGGGAGATGAGAATCCACGAGCTATTGGCGAAAAACCGTTACATCCAGAAAAACTAACCGTTTGGTGCGCTTTATGGGCCGGTGAAATCATTGGTCCTTATGTCTTCAGAAATGCTGATGGTCAGAACGTTACAGTAAACGGTGAGCGATACAGAAACATGATAACCAACTTTTTTGTGCCTCAATTGGAAGCCGTTGGAGGCGTTGCAGAAATGTGGTTTCAGCAGGATGGTGCCACGTGCCATACAGCGCGCCAAATAATTAATTTACTGCAAGAGACATTCGAGCAACGAATAATTTCAAGGAAAGGACCTGTAAACTGGCCAGCTCGTTCGTGCGACTTGACGCCATTAGATTATTTTCTTTGGGGCTATGTTAAGTCGCATGTCTACGCTGATCAACCCGAAACACTTAAGCACTTGGAAGCCAACATACGACGCGTGATTTTCGAAATACAGTCTGCAGTACTAAAAAGAGTGTGTGAAAATTGGACCTCTAGATTACGCCACGTACACGACAGCCGTGGGGGTCACATGCCCGAAATCATTTTTAAATATTAATGCCAAAAAAAATTCTTTAATATAAAAGCAAAGTCGTTCATATCAATAAAATATTTTGTGTTTAATTTTAATTTAAAGTTCTTCGTCTCTAAAAAAAACACACTTTATATGTGAACATATGTATGAAGCTTTTAAATCCAAGCAATTGAAAGCTTTAATCTTCGACAGTTAATTGATCTTTTTCACTAGTTTCTCATCCAGCATACCTCTTTATTCTTAACCAAACTAAATACAGCCTAAACGACACACTGCCTAGAAAAACATATACCTTGATCTACCTAGACACAATCAAAATATCTTTAACTATTGTTTACAAAATACAAAACAATTCTTTTAAAAGCTTTAACCGAAAATATATTCAGAAAAAAGAAAACAGATTTCTTTCAGACACTTGAAACCTCAAGAAAAGACATCAACTGCATGCAGAAATAAAAAATGGTCCCAATTCCTGAAATATCTAAAATCGGCCAACCAGGATAAAACTAATAAATAAAGAAGCCCTATTAAATAAACTTAAAGAAGCTAATGAATATGAGCTACTACATATAAGGAAACAAAAAAGTGTGAAAAAAGAGAGATTAATCAGTAATACAAATCTAATTAAAACTGCTAAAAATATTACAAGAAAATAAAATACAAATAAATTACCAAAATAAAACATCATTCGTCTTACTTAAATTTACTAGGCTTAACTGAAATGAACGCGTATTAATTTAATACAGTATTTTAAATTGATTAATTCTTAGAACTTTCGTCTTTTTAAGGGCTTCCCTAGGCGAGGAAGTTTGCCATAACCACAAGTTCACAAGTAAGAAATTTAATGTAGTCAGCGAAATAGGAAGTCTATCATACAAATTTAATAAAGGGCTGGAATCGAGTTAATTAAATTCGGATAATGCGGATAAGGAATTAAACTCTTTAACCTTGATTTTTTACTTTGAATGTCTTTGATATTAAATGTGTAAATTTTAGGGTAATATAATATAAGTTCCTGAGATATAAGATTAAACTTTATAGATGTCCACGCACAACCAAACAAATATGGCAATTTGTTTGGTTGTGCGTGGATAGGAAAATCAATAATACAGGAAAAAACAATGTTTTGCCAAGGAGTTGAAACAGTTTTTTTTAAAGAATATTAGGATATAAACTCGTTACTCCTAAACCTGGATAATATTTTTAAAAACTATAATTATGATAAATTTAGTTTAAAATATAAAATTTATATTAGAACCAAACATAAGCAAATTTTAACTTCAATCTAAGCATAACTTAAATGGACACGTTTGCAAATATCTTGATTCTTATGTTAGTAAATATAATTATTGAATTATAGTTATTTGTTAACGGTTTGATTATTTCTTGCAATATTTTAAAATTATATTTAAGAAAAGTCTGAGCTGCTTAGAAGATATAAATAATCTAGAAACAATACATTTCTAGAAAGGATCTCCATAAAACTTATGTTGATTTGAAAGAAAGCTTTACCGATTTCCTCTAAGGCTTACTAGCTACTTATATGGATTACCTCTTATGACTGAGAAGGGCTCATATTTATTCCCACAAGAGGTAACTTTCTTATTAAAGTTAATCATCTCTATTCTGGCGTTTTATTAAACTTGAATGCTGTACTTTCCGTACCCTTTCGCTTTCTACCTTTCCATTTCGCTGACCACATCAAACTTCATACTTGTGAAATCGTAGTTGCGGAAAGTTTAGCTTAGAGAACCCCGCAAAGGACGGTCTTAAGAATTTAGCTAGAATCTGAATTCAAAATGTTGTACTAAATTAATGAGCCATTTGAGTTATGTATAGCAAATGAAATTAAGACTAATTAATGATGATTACACTTACGTAATATTTTTAACAATTCTTCAATTAGATTTGTGTTATTTAATATTGATTTATGTTTTGTGGTTTATGTGATTTTTGACCAAATAATTAAAATATTCTCTTTAGTGCTTCTCCTTAAGACAAGATAGCTAAAGTCTAAAATTCCTTTTATGCAGCATATACGAGGGTGAATCAAATATGAACCGGACTTTGGTTTTAGTAATTTTATTGGTACAGTAAATAAAAGTTTGAACACATGTTATTTTTCTACATAATCTCCTCTCTTATTTACGCATTTTTCCCACCGGATCGGAAGTTTTTTAATTCCTTCATCAAAGAATGAAGCTGGTCGTGTCAGTAACCAATTGCGCACAAACGTTTCCACACCTTCGTCGTCGTCAAAGTGATAACCTCCCAATTCTTCTTTTAGTGGCCCAAACATGTGGTAGTCACATGGTGACAAATCGGGACTGTAAGGCGGGTGTTCAAATCGTGCCAAAAGCCTTTCACACACGGCAAGACGGTTTGCTTTCTGATCTTCCGTCAAAAGGCGAGGAACCCATCTTGCACACACTTTGCGGTAACCCAAATTTTCTGAAATGATTGATTGAGCACTTCCGTATGATATTTCGACGTGTGCAGCAATTTCCCACAATGTAAGGCGGCGGTCACCTTCAATCAGCTCACGGATCGCACGAATGTTCGCCTCATTGATGCTTGTCCTGGGTCGGCGTGCATGGCTCTCGTTTTCCACTACCTCTCGGCCATCGGAAAATTTTTTGTGCCAGTCGTAGACTTGAGTCCTTGATAAGGTTTCATTACCGAACTGTGCAGTTAGTCGACGCAAAATTTCGGAAGGTTTTACGCCCTCACGCGACAAAAATTTTATAATAACGCGTTGCGCAACAGACGTGTGTACCTCTTGTTCAGACATGATGCTACTAACAGCTCATCTACTCCGGTGCGCCAAACCGACTGACTCCCCTCCTCTTGACATCCCTATCTAGCATATATCAGGACGTCGCGCCACTCGCTTCACCTATGGCGCGCTAAACAGAAAAGTCCGGTTCATATTTGATTCACCCTCGTATTATTAAGTAATTATAAAACTTTACTTATGCAAAACTTCCTGAACGTTATGTGCCTTAAAATACCGTATTGAGGAACTCATTAAAGGAAACTTACGAAATTTATGTAAGAATATAAAACTTTGCATGCTGAGCTAGTGGGATTCGTGTCCATTTAAGTTATGCTAATATATAGAAAGTGTTTCTGGAATATTTAAATTTAATTTTAAATGAGATCTAAAATTTTAGATTATACTTAAAATATTTCCACATTTAAAAAACAAGTTTCACCTTTAAAAAAAATCGTAATAAAAAAAAAATTAAAAAGTTTCAGGCAGATGATATTTTTTATTCATTTAAGAACTTTTTTGTCAGATTGCAAAAAATAACTGTTACGGACCTGCTTTATTTCTTCCAGTTAAATCTATTTTTTGTAATTCCTTTAAGCAGTCGAAAATATTTCTGGATTTGTCCAAGTAGTTTAAGTCATTTTTTATTCATTACAGATAATCTATATCAAACTAATCGAATGAATTGCAAGAAACTGTTTCAAAAAATTAAGTATTTTTTTTGAAATTCAAGAAAAGTAGTCAAAAATATTTTGGCTTTGTGCAGGCAGATTAATATATATCTATATAAAGAAGTATTTTTGGTGACAGTTGAAGCTATTCATCATATCTTTTAGGTAGTTGAAAAGTCGAGTTTTTTTCAGTTGGTTCATATTTTGTAGTGTTTCTAAATAGACCACTTTTAATAGACTCTTAAAGAGTATTCTGATTAACCCCTTTTTTTTAATATTAAATATATCAAGAACGAAAATTTCAAAATCATAAATAAACTGAATCTTTCATTCCAATTAGTTCATATTTTTTATTTTTTTAGCTCTTTCGTAAAACATAACAAGTATTCTTATTTGTGTTCAAGATTATCCGATTCTAAAGTATTTTAAATAGTTCTTGCAATTTTTAACTGGTTGTTGAATTGTATAAGACTTTTGGGTAGTATTATTTATTTATCATTTTTATCCTGGTAACTAGGACTTTATGGTTTGCAGGTAGATTTTATTTATTTAATGTTTTAAAAAAATTTGCAACAGTTTTCTTTAAGCAGGTGATCATACCTTATTTTAATGGCATCTACAAAATTATTTAAATTGTTTGGAAATAATCTGTCTGTCATTGCAAGTTGATTTCTTTAGGTTAAGCTTTTTTAAGATACTGTAAATCTCAGCTGGTACCCGCATTTACTATTCTAATTATAATTGGCAAAATATTAGCTTCGAAGCTATTTATTCCAGACAACTGCAATTGCTGAGTATGACATATAGTCTGGTTTCAGTTACTGAAATTACTTTTTTAAACTTTACTCAATAAACATGCTTACGCAAGTTTCATAAGGATGGGTTTCCATAGGATTAAAGACTAAGGCACTAATTTACATTAACATGATTTTAAAAATTAAATACATGGATTCTCTTAAAGAAACTATAATTAAAAAAAAACCTCTACTACTGGAAATTTCCATAATTCGTCATTCTTAGGAAAAGAACGTCATTTATTAAGTTTCTATATGCTGTACTTTCTCTGACCCTTTTGCGCCCTTTTCCATTTCCATTTCATTGTTAGTGAAACTATAGTCCGTCCTAGGGATAAGATATCTGAATTTTAAATATTTATTTAGGACCGAATAAACGTTAAACAAGTCTATCTATTTCAACTTGAAATATATGGACTTTGGTTAAACTATATACATTTAGATGTAAATGAATGAGAATTATATCCATTTAAGTTATGCTTTGTTTATTTGTATTGTTATATAAAAACGTATTATTTTAGCTGTTCTACTTAAGGGTTTGCCATGAGGGCACTTATGACAGCCAGAATCGTTGTTTTTGCGTAAAAAAATGCCTGAGAGATGTGGCTTGGAAGCCCATATTAATCCTGATAAGAATAATAACTAAGAAATAAGTACCACTTCTTAGCTTTTTTATGATTTTCAAGCAACCTAAAAAACTAAAGAGTTTTATCGACCTGCAGTGAAAGACAGATTTATTCTTGACAGATGGCAAAATAAATCCAAATAATCAGTCTATGTTTCTAACATCAGTGACTGTGTCGGATCTCTATGAATTGTTAAAACTAATAAAAAATAAATTCAGCAGTGGAATTGAAAAGTACCAGCATGTTTAATTAGTTTATGTTTAATTATTCCTTATAGAGATTTGTGATATACTGTGTTTTCCGCTAAATAGCTTCTTTCTAAAAACATACTTAAAAATTACACACCAGTAAGTCTGCTACTAAGTTCTTTAAAAATATTTTAACTTGCAATGTTCAAAAGAGTGTTATATTTTTAAAATCAGTGCAATTGATTTAATATACACTACCATGGCTACACTTTAAATAAATCTACTCAAGTAGCTATTTTTGTTACAAAAATCGAATTTTAAACATATAGAAAACAATAATTTGATGATTCTGCTTAGATCTGTTAAAGCCTGAAAGGATGAGAATTGACTTATGAGGAAGCCTGAACTATATGGTGTGAGAAAAAATGCTTTGAAGTTGTTTTATTCTTTTATACGAATAATAGAAAAGAAAGTGTAAAAATATAAATAGAATGAACGCACATATCTAAGATATTACATAATAAGTTAGGTATAGCAGAGGGTAGTATATTGGGTACTATTTCATTCATAATTTTTGTCAATGATCTTTTTTCCATACCAGATGGTCACACAGAAAATATAACATGTTATGGGGATGATATTAATTTAACAGCAGGAAAGGAGAAACTTCAAAGAGGTTGTAAGCAAAGGTGATATTTTATTCAGAAAGGCAAATAGTTATTTCACAGAAAATAAACTCATCCTGATTAAAGGAAAGACCAACATAATATGGTTTCAAACAAAGTTATTAAGAGTACAGGTATGGTATTGTTTTTTGGGGCAGCCAAGTAAACAGCTTATTTGTAGCGTAAAAAAATAGGAACACAGAACAAACAACGAACAGAAAAATAACTGTTTTAAGAAAATGCAGTATAGGGAAAATTTAAGAGGAGTATTTAGACATAAGGAATTATTAATTTTACTTTTGAATCGCAGAAAAGATTTTGAATTACGAATGTTCCATACATATAACACAAGAACAGTAAATGTTATCTAGCCAATACAGCGCCCAGCTATGATAGTTCGTATGACACGTATCTTTGTTTAAACAATAATTTATTAGTCAATATATAATCCATCTCAGACAAAAACTTTTTAAGACCGAGGTGAAACAAATTTTAATAGAATTAGAACCATATAGTTTAAATGACTGTTTTGACATTAAATTGTATAAACTTTTATATTTATTTGTCTATTTATATTGATATTTTATTTGTGTTGTTATAGAATCCTATGTGTATATTTTGTATTTGAATTTAAAGAATATGACCCAAAAGTCTTTTAAAACGATTCATATTTTAACAAATTTATCGATCTGATCAAAAAAAAAAAAACATTTTTTCTAAGTAACTAAACTTGACATGAACTATTTTGACTATATATTTAGGACAGCAACTTAAACCGTATTCATATTCTATGATATAAATAAATGAGAATTATATCCATTTAAGTTATGCCTTATTTGTCTGTATTATTCTGACTGTTCTACTTGAGGGCTTATTCCATAAGGGCACCCATAACAGTAAACTGTTTTTTTTTTTTATAAAAATATAATCTATCTCTCCTTATTATCTACATACAAGTTTTATATAAAATAATAAATCAGAAAGATATTACAGTAAAGTGCCGTGGTATGTATAATAAATTTATATAATACGCAGCAACACAGAGTTAATCTTCTTAGCTTTGCAAGTCGTTAAGCTGACCGCTCTGGATTTAGGCAGAGGACTGGAAAGTGACATTTTCATAAACACAAAATGTTGCAATTTCAGCATGGACATTGTAATGCCCGAGGCTTAAAAGTAAATCTCCCTTAGCTAAATGAAATCCTAAATATTATATGGTCTAGGGTAGTGGCTTTTATAGTTTGGGGAAAACGAGAATTCATTTGTACCTCGAAGGATTATTTCGTTAATTAGCTCTGCACATAAACTTTTCGTTTGTAAATGAAATCGTTTTACTTTTGGTGAATTAAAGGATTACTACTTCTTACTGATTGGTGGATATTATTTGGTGTTTGCACCGTTTAAGTACGATGTCCAGCACCGGATAGATTCTATCTTCATTGTCTATGTTCCTCCTTTTTGAATGTAAGAGGGCAGAAAAGAAAGAGACGGAAATAGTATAGGCTAGAGCACACAAATCCACAACACTGAGAAAGGATACAACAGTTTTTTAAACGGAACTATACGTGATATTAGAGGCTGTGGAAATCCTACCCGGAAGAGGACTCAGCGGAATACTGGTTAAGATATTCTCGAATAGCCGGTTTTTAAGGCCCTAAGTGGCTGCACATATAGGTCTAGATTGCTACTGGAATGCTACAGCAGGCTTGATGACCTGCTGACTCGAAATCAGATCATTCTGGTCTGGGTACATTAGGGGTAAGCTAGAAATGAGATACCAAACAGCAAAAAAGAAGCTTATGGGAATTTTATTGGATCTATCCTATTCTTGAGGTAACTAGATATTTTCTTAAAGAAGAGATTGCGAAATGGGCATTGTCCAGAATGATGCGACATTGGAATGACACGGGCGGATCTAGCTGCAAGACTGGATAGAAAAAGCCTACGTACGCTGATAGGGACGCTCACAGAACGCTTACACCTATACAGCAACGGCCGCCTATACAGAATGGGCTTATCCAACACACACATCTCCAGATTATGCGGTGAGAAAAAGAAATCTATGGAACACTTGATTGCACATTGTGAAGCACTAAGACACAGGAGATCCAGAATTCTACACACATATACGCTGAGTGAAGAGGATCTGCTATTGAAGGAGCTGATCCTGTTCGCGAACTTATTAAATAGATAGGGATAGGGGAAGCCCAATAGATTAACATAGTCACAGTGCAAATGGCTGCCTTTGGCCAAATCCCATTGCACTATATTATATAACATCTTCATTGTCTCCCTTGGCTGGAATTACTATAATAATAATCAGCTTTATTAAAAATTCCTAATAATAACAATGCTAGAGAATTTTAACAAGCAAAGAAATCACTACTAAAGCAGCACAACTTCCAGCGCGTAGCTCTCTTAACTTGAAATTTAAATAGTTTATATAAATATGATGAAAAATTTTACTTACATCTAGAAATATCCAAGAAAAATATTACTTATATTAAAATAATTCAACAAACAAAGATTTATAATAATTTTACTCTTATATAAAAATAGTAACCATTATCTGATATACAAATGTATTTTTTTTTTTTTTAGTATAGGTTACTATTCAATTTTTATGGAAACCAACTCTTAAGATAACTAAAATCGCGTGATTTTATATGGGTTTAACAAGGTTGTTTAAATTTTGCTTTTTGATTAGAAGTTGTCTTTATTTCGTATGGTAAGGTATTACTAGATCATTATTTATTTATTTAAATACAAAGCTGTCCTACAGACACACTAAGCAATCCAATAACAGGAAAGCAAAAAATATCTTACTGAATTTAAAAATACAAGTAAGCACTTTGCAAATTGTTACATGTTGACATGTTTTAATTTGGTCAATAGAATTGTGATACATCGGATTCCAAACTACTATCGCATGCTTTGTGTAACAATATTAATGATATTTGATTACTAAAACCCTTAATTCAAGACATAAAACCTAAATTTTTTACAGCTAATAGAACAATGTTTTCCATCTAAATTTTGAAAAGCAGTTTAGAATCCAATATCATACCCAAATCCTTATACACTCCACATATGTTAAGGTAGTGCCCCCAAGATAGACATCACATTTGTTTTGTGTTTGAACTGGTTTTCTACTAAAAAAAATCGAATGGCATTTTCTTGGATTAATAAATAATTTATTTAGGGTACAATACATTTCAAGATTAGAAAGCTAAGATTGCAGGACAAGAAAATCTAATACTTCGTTAGATCATCTGCATATACAAGATATTTAAAAATTGAAAAACATTGACGAATATCATTTAAAAAGATAGAAAACAGTATTGGTCCCAAATAAGAACTCTGCGGTACTCCTGAACTTACGATAGTGCAAGAAGATTTTACTCCATTTATGGCAACATACTGAGAGCGATTCGTTAGGTAATTTTTAATGAAATTCTTCAACTTTATGAAAAGTCTAGGCTAATGAATCTTATCAGAAGCCTTGGAAAAGTCGCCGTATACGGTTTCCAGACCTTTTTCCATATTTTCATATACTCTGAATAAATCGCATCAAGTTGGTTATTACCGATCTATTTTGGAAGAAGCCATGTTGTTTAACGTCGATAACATCTGTCACCCTTAAAACTAGTTGCTTTAGTAGTAAAGATTCAAATAGCTGGGAAAGCTACTTAGTAAAAAATTGACCTGTAATTTTTAACGAAATTTATTTCCCCAGACTTAAATACAGTTACAATTTGAAGTATTTTTTATTGTAGTTATTATGATCATCAGCTGAGCCTTTACTATTAAAGAGAGGAATTACTTTTGCAGTTTTAAATACTGATATACATAAGTGAGGATTTAACGTCGTTCTTGTCAAAACATTCCTGACCATGCCTTCTTTTAACCTACTTAATTAAAGCTGGTGTATCACAAAATTCAAATAATCCACTAAAGTATTTTGAAAAAAATTCACTAATATCAACACTAATCGAAGCTTCCTGACCATTAGATTTCATTTTTAATGATAAGCTCTTAGTATTTTTTTTGCTAAAACATATAGAAGGTCCTTGACAATTTTTTTTTTGCTGTTTTATAAACCTACTCCTTAGAGTAATTGCGTATATAAGTTTAAATGTTTTGCGTTAATTTGAATAGTTCTCGTAATCGGTTTGTCTTCACTACAATTTCCACATTTTATGTGACCTTAGCGTACGGTATTGTTTCTTGTTGATCTTAATTTTATTAATACGGTTAATAATAGCGTTATCTAAAACTTTATAAAAACTTGCAAGGTTAATGTTTACATCTTTAGAAGTAAATAATTTTTGCCACTGAGTTGAAGTGATAATTTCAATGATGGTGTCATAATTAGCTAATTATTTATTTAATCAGTCATATTAACAATGATTTTCTTTGATGTTAATTTAAAAGACATATGATGGCTATCATCAGGCATAAAAGAATCCAAACATTAATTAACAAGTATGTGTGAAGAGTTAGACATAAATAGATCCAAAATGTTACCGCGAGCATTAACAATGTTATTAAATGGCTTTAGGATATTGAACTAAAATGAATCGGTAAAGGCTTTACTACAAGGATCAGTGGCGTTAGTAGGGCATAAAATTTTAACATTCGGCTTTTGACACTGCATTAAATTAGGTACATTAAAGTCCCCCATTATCACCAGCGTATGCCTGATGAACTTCCACCTCTTACAGTTAAATGTTACATATCTGAGAAAGACATTGACCCGAAATATCAACAAAGGGAAGAAAATACATCCTTTTGTGGACACTCTCTGTGTCCTGAATTTTGCAATTTTCCCTTCTAGAGATAATCTGGTTTTCTCTCAGCATTGCTTTGATCTATTTTAACAGATTTGTTGAGTGAGTAGTCTTGCCAAGGCAGAATCATAAAATACTTTGATAAATTGTCGAATGTTTTTGTCCCAGAAGGCTATAAAAGCTACTTGCTTGTTTTGCATTTAACTGCTGATTCTGATAACAAGATTGAGGCTGTTGAGTGTTTTAACTGATAAGCATCTGATATGAAAGTATTCACCCCTGCCAGGGTGAAATCATAGAGATAGTTTGACAGAGCATTGTCGAATGTTCTCTTTATATCCAAGAAGGCTACAGTAGCTAATTCGTTGTGTGCAGGGATCTGTAAATGCTGAAAATAAGATTGACAGCTAAGGCTGTTGATTATTACGTCTGATAAGCATAGTGATGTGTAACTAGAGTTCGCAAAATGAGTGCTTTCGTTGTTATAGACGCTTCTATAATTTTTTTCATGTTTTTCAACAGAAATGACGTTAGACTAATTGATTTACGTGATTTATTACACTAAATAGGTATGTATACATTTTAAAATGTTTTTACGATGTTTAAAATAGTCAATAATATACGCATAGCAAAATTTAAATATTATATAAAAGTAATAAATTTAATTTTATAGGCATTTTAGAATCCATATGCGGGGCCATTTCTTTAATTTAATGCATTTAATAAAATTTTAGGTGCCTTTTAGTGCTATCGTTAAGTTTTTTATATGACAATTTTTAAAATATTTTATTGATCATATAAAATATAAATTTAAGATCGTTTCTAGAAAAACTAAAAATTATTACTGGATAAGATATTACTTAAGGAAAAACTGACACTATTTCTCTAAAAATCTCTCTTAAATACAAAGATTAGTTGCCATATCTAAGAACCCTCAATTTCATGATTGAACCCAATATATTTTTATATTGGGTTTATTATTAAATTGTAATATAAGTTAATTACTAAAACAAATTAGTCTAGTAATAAAGATGTAAATTTATTAAACCCCAAAGAGAACCAAGGCGCAAAACGTAATTGTAAAAACTGCCCTTTCTAGCCCTTTGGAGCCATAAACATTTAATGAAGTCGAGCTAAGTAACTCTTGAACTATGTAATAAGGATCTTTTTAGTGCCCAGGGGCAATGAGGGTCGTGAAATTTTATAATTACATTTAGTGTAGAAGACCACAATTAAATTATAGTCTCATTATCTCTAGCAGTTTCAAGTTTTACTTTTATCTTTTAAGTTCTGTTGAGATTTTATCTCTGTTCTCTCAAATATACCTAACACTGCTTACGTCTAAAAAAAACTGCTTATTTATTCATAAAAAGAGACAGCAAAGGTTAATTGGGTAAGGGTATCAAAAGTTTGTTTACGTTAAAAGCCCTTTTTAGATACAAAAAAGGTTTTTTTACAAGGATTTTATTTAGTTCAAAAAAGTTGGAAATGTAAAGGAATTATTAAATTAACGTTAATCATAATGTGCATTTTTAAAAAGCTTTATTTCGTTAAAAAAGTGTGGAAACTCAATAGTAGTTTAATTATTTAAAACATGTTTTAAAAAGTCTTTAAAGTAGGTAGTCTACGAAGCCCAAGGAAGTGAGCATAATTTTGTCAATTACAGAAAAAATGGAAGAAAGATAGTAGTGTACTGATTTATTTTTTGAAATCTTCTCTATTGATCTTTTGTTTATCACTTACAATCACTGGAAATCTTTTAGAGTCATTTGTTTTTATTTAAACACTTTTCACAACAAGTTACAAACAATTTAAAACGTAAGCATTTATTGCCTCCCTCTAAACTTACTTTATTTCATTACCTTCTAAAAATGAATTTCAGTCTGTCATCGTTCATGCACTCAAAAAGAAAACTGTCCAAGATATTGCAATAAGCATCGTTTCTAAAAAAAAACCAGGTAAACAAACGCCTTGGTAAATATGAAAGAAACTTCTGCAAACAAACTTTAATATCCTAAGCAAGTTGCAACCTTGGATGCCTTTTTATATTTCAAAGTTTTGATGACAGCAGCAGCCTGGCCTTTTTGTGAAAATCAATACAAGAATATTATTATTAGAACTATAGAAGAAAAGAAATTTTCGAAACGTTTGGTTGGCTTTTAAACCTGTAATAATGCAGTTCGACAGAGTTAGAAGCCTTAATTAAAGTTATTTTATTTTAGTTTAAATTATTTTACAGTAAGTCCTATTATATTCTACGACGAAAGGCTTCAAAGAATTTAAAAGTTTTAATTAGCAGGATTTAATGTTTAAATTCCCTTGAGGCCTTTTGTATTCAACGCTTCGAAGGATTCTCATTAATTTATTTCTTATAAATGAGTACTTTTTTGATTACCATAATAGTTTGTTAGACAATTTTTTATTTAACTTAGCTAGGAATCCTTACTTAAAATAGGGGTAATATGTTATGTAAATAATATTATATGCAAGATGAGGCTTTATTACATATTGTTATACATGATTTATTTTGTATTAAACGACCTGGAAAAAAAGAAACAAGATTAAAAGAAAACTACTGGAAAACTGAATAATCGCATAAAGCTGTAGACTAAACTTTAAAAATAGACATGAAAAATAACGAATATGGAAATTGAAATAACCGTTACCTCCTCTACATATCATTTTGCAGAAACTGTTAATTTAGTCATAGATATATAATTCTAATTTGTTGATAATAAGAACTAAATTGACTCTAAAAATGATAATTAGAGTAAGGTAAAAGACAAAACAGGCTATAAAATAAAATAAAACCTGAAGAATGAATAAGAAAAATGTGAAATAACTACCAATATTAATAGTAGGAGTATCACGGCCCTCGTCTTGCTAGATCTTTCCTAAGTATTGTAAAGTAATTAAATTTATGTAAAAAATTTTCTTTATGAAACACAAGTTTTATTGAAATTGAAGAGTTGTCATTATTTTAAATATATGTCAATATTTTTTTTAAGAGCAAAGTTTTAACATTAATAGTCTTTCGTATATAAGTTAATTTTTGATGTTATAGGCCTAGGATTTAGTGGAAGACTAGTTGACTGACTTTCTATACTGCCATGATCAACGAAACTTCGCCTTTTTTAAAAAATAAATTATTTTTTTTTGGCACCGTGAAATGGGGTGAATTTGATTTCGCGGGGCGACTTTGATCACCATATCAAAATATTTTACATTAGATTTCCCGCGCATATTAAGTGCCGATTTTTTCCGTTCGGTAAAAAATCATATTCAGTAATGGTGTAGCTAGTGATCCATGTGCATGTTTTTTGTCAGTTGAACGTTTTTTTTTTTTGAGTTCGCGCTCTCAAACATGTAAGTAATATTTAGACAAAAATATAACCTTTCAAAATTTGACTGCTATTTAAAAATACATGCAAATTGTGGATATGTGCGTGATATATTTAGTATCCTGAATATCTTGTATTTTTATAACCTCAAAATGAAGTTTGCGGTGTTGCCGGATTTTGTCAAATTTTAAGATTTATTGGATGGGGTCAAATTGATCAACTGAATCGGGTAAAATTGATCAGCAGATTGTAAAGCTTATATAATTTTAAAGGTGTAGTACTACTAGTAATAATAATATTTTTGGCTTTAGAATATTGACATAATGCCGAGAGTTCATAAGAGAAAAGTTGGGGCACGAAGGTACAAAGACTACGGTCAAGAGTCCATAGAAAAAGCGTTAGAAAAGGTCATAAATGAAGGGTGGAGTTTACGCAAAGCTGCAAAATGGTTCAAGATTTCTTACGGTACCTTAAATAATAGATACCATGGGCGTCATGTTAAAAGTAACGGCGGGCAAACCGTTTTTAGCTCCAATGAACAGCAATCAATTCTTAAATGTGTTGCTATTTGTGGCGAATGGAACCCCCATTCTCTCCTCAATTCATTCCTCTTAATTTAACAGATTTAAGGCATATGGCAAAAAAACTTATAAAATAACAAACCAAAAATAAACTAAACTAGTACATACATACATATAAAGATTTTTGTAAGAAATAATATGTAAATATTTTGGAACACATGTACAAATTAAGATCATTGTTTATGTTTTAAATATTCTAATAAAGACGTTTGTCGATTTTTTTGTTGAGAAAAGTATCTTGGAAATGAAGATCAAGCTTAGATAGTAAATCTAGAGCAGATAGGTCACCCCTAGCCTGAGTGAAGCGTTTTAACTGTTGCGTCATATAAAAAGCCTGTTTATAGGTAGTCAATTCCTCTTCTTCCTTAACGTGTTCCTCTTCTGACTCATCGGATGATACCACTATTTCCTCTTGATTCGAAACCTCCGGAGGAAGGTCATCAATTTGCTCCAATACTAAGTCATTGTCTGCATTAAAAAAATCGTTAATATCATTATTGTTTATCATTCCAAAGTTATCCTTATTCCTCAACATTTGAGCTAAAAGTGACAATGGAACGTCGTCTTCATTTTCCCAGATTTCTAGGTTTTTTGCTCTATTTTCTGAACTATTAGAGTGTGTAATGCCAGACTTAATTAAGCAATCTTGAACCGTTTTCTTTGTCACTTGGTCCCATGCAATGTTTATAAAGTAAATTGCATCTAGGACGTGTATTTTTCTGGCTAATTCTTGGGCTGATTCAGCAGTATTTATGGCTAATAAAAGTTTTTTAATAATGATTGTCCTATAAAATGTTTTAAAACTCTTAATAATGCCCTGATCTAAAGGCTGTACAATAGAAGTGCAGTTTGGAGGCAAAAAAATCAATTTAATATTTTTAAATCTTATATCCTTTGGGTGACAACATGCATTGTCGAGAAATAATAAAATTTCTCGTTTTTCAAGCATCATTTTTTTATCAAATTGATTTAACCATTCGGCTATTAATTCACCGGTCATCCAAGCTTTTTTATTCCACCTATAAGTAACTAGCAATTCTTTCACATTAATATTTTTAAATGCTCTTGGTTTGGCCGTTTTTCCGATCATTAGAGGTTTTTCTTTTTGTTTCTCCATATTTACACAAAAAAGTATAGTCAGTCTCTCTTTTGAACATTTACCTCCAATACATCTTTCTCGCTTCAAATGTATGAGTCCTGTTTGGCACTGCTCAGAAAAATAGCCCAGTCTCATCAGCATTATAGATATTTTTGGGAGCATAGTTCCTAATTATAGATGGTACTTTTTCCCAAAATGTCGTAACATCGGCAGAGTTCACACTTGCGGCCTCCCCACTGATAGTTCTAAAAGCAATGTTGTGCCGGGTATGAAACTTTTGCAGCCAACCGTCTGATGCACTGAAAGTTCTATACCCCAAACCATCAGCGATTTCTTCGGCTTTCGTTTTAACAATTGTGCCTAAAAAGACAATAATTGAAGTATGTTACCTGATAATGGAATATTTTTGCTTCGAGCTCTAATGAATGAATCATAGCACTGTCTGTCAATATTTCTGCCCTCTTCTCTTAGGAAGCTTCTTTTTTCATTCACATTTATATTTGAGTGAAACTTACTTAATAAAACATCCTTATTTTTAATAATCTCAGCTGTATGTGTTTTTCCTATTCCAAACTGTTTTGATAAGTCACGTACGCTTAGTTTGTCTTTATTAAAAATCTCAATTACGTCAACTTTTTCTGTAAGAGTTAGCACTTTACGTTTCGACGACATATCGGTTGTTACGCTAATCACGCTAGAAGATACGACAATAAACTAACAGCCAAATGCATTAACAAAACAGTCAAAACACAAAAATATCCCGACAAACCGGCGCCATGCGAGAAGTACCGTCGTATCGGGGAAAACCCAGGCTCTGGCGCCAATGCAACCCCCGATTGCGTGTTTAAATTTTTTCTGTGTCCGCTCAAGAGAAGGTTTAGCGGTTCTTCGGACCACTTTGAGGTGTTCGCGTTCGCCCGAGAGAGTGCTCGTTAAAGCATATGGGAATTTAGTGTATTTTCAATGGGACCAAAAAAAATTTCCGCTCAAGGGAGTTGTCCGTCTATTGGAGGTGTCCGTATAGGAGGTTTCACTGTAATAACTTATAGGCAAATGGTTTTTAAATATAGTTTTTCGAAATTTTTTTGAAATTTTAGGCCGAAAAATTTTAAATACTCTGGATATGTTAAAGCTATCTCATTTTTAGTGTCACATTTAGCAATACTTGATATTTTTACTCGACTGGTAATTATTTTCTCAAAAGAGTAAAAATATCAAGTATTGCTAAATGTGACACTAAAAATGAGATAGCTTTAACATATCACAGAGTATTTAAAATTTTAGGCCGAAAAATTTTAAATACTCTGTGATATGTTAAAGCTATCTCATTTTTAGTGTCACATTTAGCAACACTTGATATTTTTACTCGACTGGTAATTATTTTCTCAAAAGAACTCATAATATTCTTTTATGAAGTAATTATTTTATATTACCTTTCAAAGTTTAAATGCGAAAATCTTAAAAATTAAGTAAAGTAAGTAAAAAAGTATCATTTTAATAAGAATCGAAAGACCTTTCCAACAACGTATCACGCGACTCCCTTTCCTATTTAAGATTTTAGGTTTGCTGCTTAACCTCTTCTTAAGAAGTTGTAAGTATGAAGGTAATTTTGTGATTTTTTAAATGTTTTTTTCACAAAGAAGCGATAGGTCCGACCATTTTTTAAAAAAACTAGTAAATTGACCCTGTTCCATTTTCGATGCGCCACCCCGTATATAGTCTAAACAGTTTTTTGGTTAGATACAAATTTCTTTATTCTAATGATTTACTTCTCAGTTATACTATTAGCTCGTTTAATATATTAATATTTATATTACCAGTCAAATACTTGTTTAGTAATATATTTTATCATTATATATATATTATATTTTATCATTTAGAAACGAAATTTATTGAGCAGAAAATATTGAATTCCCAGAAGCTTATTTCATCTAAATTCCATAAAATACTTTGCAAGAGCTATCGATAACGTTTCCAAGAGCAAATGTATAGAACATACTGTTTTCAGCAATTTAGAGAAATGTAAAAAATGAAGCCCCATTTAAATGAAAACCTTTTTCTTTCTTTATTTGAAAAAAAAATCTGGTTAGTTACTATATATGTTTCAAAATTTACAAGATGTTTAGTAATTGTTCCTAAAAAATAACCTAAACATAAGTTTCAGTAAGCACCTGTATATTAAAAAGTGTCTATAATATTTTTAGTAATAGATTTTTTGTATTATTTTACGGATCTACTTATAAATAAGGATTAATAATAAGACTAATAAAATAAAATCTACATACATGCAAAAACCAAACATTTTAACTATAAATTCAGTGAAAAAAAAATTTCACAAAACTGATTCCATTTTTAAAAAATTATTTGCCTACTGTGCTTTTTAAGTGATTTATGTTTTACTAGCCTCTGATCTCTGTAGATAATATATTATACGCTTTTGGACCAATATAAGTAATGTTCTGAAAATTCAAATTATTATTAATAAAGGGAAGTGAAATCTATTTTTAATGTTTGACTCTTGTGTTATGATTATGTGCCCTAGTACCGTAGAAAGCATTTTGATGCTTGTGTATGTAATTATAAATGGTAAACACATACATGGACCTTTTATTTCTAATATTTATATTTAAAAAAAGTTCTGAAAACTGTTACAATCTATCATTTTTATATTTCATTTTAAAAATGTATTTTTTAAATAAATTATTACTATATAGTCCTCCCCAAACCAAAATACTATATGTCAAGACAGATTCAACTAATTATTGATTTATGAACTGCAACCAAATTGCTCCTATTTAAAAGTAATTATCAATGTAAGTGCCTTAACACATTCACCTGTGATTACTTTTATAATCAAAGATTAATCAAATTGCTTTGACCATTGCCAAGCTTAACTAAGAATATTCAGCGTACGAATTTTAATTTCCGCAAATTCTCTTTGCTTTGCAATATGTCAAGTTGGAATAATGTATTGACTACTGTTAACCCACTGCATAGCTTTCATCAAATAGTATTAAACAATTTTAACACTGCTTTTCCTGTTGTCAATATTAGGAAACGAAATAGAAAACCTTGGTATACTAAGAGTTTACGAGTATCTGGGAAAAATATGCGCTCCCTTTTTTACATTAGGAAATACGCTATGAACAATGCAACATTTTTAATTTATTATAACAGATACAGCAAGATTTACAGAAGCTCAATCAAAATGGCTAAGTGGACCTACTTTCAAAGGAGGATAAATAATTCCTCCAACAGAGCGAAAGAGTCTTGGAAGATTTTAAATGAGCTAAGGGGCAAAAATAATGTCTTGGTTATTCCAAGTACCTTAGATTCCAATGTCCTTAATTCCTTCTACTGTGATATTGCTAGTAACCTTGCAGCCAATCTCTCACCAAAAATAGATCCCAGAAGCTATCTCAGCAATGTGGTAGTAGCCGAATCTTTCTTTTTTGCGCCCACAAGTGTAAAAGAACTTAAACAGTTAATGGTTAATATTAAGAATAAGAGTTCATCAGCTTGGGATGGGCTTTTCTGCTTTACCTCTTGTTGCTTTGCAAGTCTTGGCCGAGTCAATTAACTTTTCATTTATGTCTGGAGTTTTCCCAGAGTGCTTAAAAAGAGCAATGATTGTTCCTCTTTACAAGGGTGGTGATCGCGACTGTCCTTTTAACTTTAGACCTATAGCGTTATTGCCTACTTTAGCCAAGATAGTGGAACGGCTCGTTAAGGTGAGGATGGTTTCATTTTTAAATAGGTTTGGCCTATTGAGTCTTCAGCAGTTTGGCTTCCGTGAGTCTGTGAGCACAAATGATGCAATCTTCAGCTTTCTAGAGCACCTGTACAACCGACTGAATGTTGGTGAAGTTGCAGCAGCGGTATTCTGTGACTTGTCCAAGGCATTTGACTCCGTGAGTCACAGAGTGCTGCTGATGAAACTGGAGCTCTATGGTTTCAGAGGAACTGCCCTTGAGTGATTTCGTTTCTACTACAAATCGTGTCCAGGCTGTCAAATTTAATGGTGGTATCTCTAAGGAACTTAATATAAATGTAGGTGTTCCGCAAGAATCAGTACTTGGTTCTTTACTTTTTCTCATTAATGTGAACGATCTGCCACAACTGCAAGTAACTGGCAAATTTACATTGTTTGCCGATGATACCACCATCCTCTGGCACGACTCTGATGTTTCTCAAATGGAGGCCAATATACGTGCAGATTTGTTAAATATAAAAGACTGGTGTGATGCAAATTTTTTGACATTTAATGTTTCCAAAACAAATATCCTTAATTTTAAATGTAATACAAATGATATATGTTTAAATAATGAACTCATCACCATGCCACCGTTCAGTAGGTTTTTGGGTCTTTCCATGGACAAGTTCCTTAAATTTGAAGACCATATTTTAAATGTATGTA
Organism: Anthonomus grandis grandis; assembly: GCF_022605725.1. Lineage (NCBI taxonomy): Eukaryota > Metazoa > Arthropoda > Insecta > Coleoptera > Curculionidae > Anthonomus > Anthonomus grandis. The sequence continues at coordinate 18,420,100 of NC_065556.1, read as the reverse complement.
AAAAAGTCTCATCAGGCTTCTACGCCTTAAGGGTTATTGCCACCAGTCTTAATTTCTCCATCGCCAGATCTGCATACTTCGCGATTATCGAGTCGCACCTTCGATGTGGAATTTGCTTTTGGGATTCATGTTCAAATTCACTTTTTAGTTCAGTGTTTGTACTCCAGAAATGAACCATAAGATACCAACAAGAAGATATCATAATATTTTAACCCTGTGTTGTATTTTTATTTTGGAAACAGTTTGCTTAGTTTTTAGAAAATATAAACAGGAACTCCACTTAGGAAGCTACTATAGTATATAAGCTACTATAGTAATACGCGACAAAATTATTTGTTGAGGCTACCCATTCCTCATTTTGAACTTGTCCGTAGCTCTATCATATATGGAGGTAGAAAGCTGTTTAATAAACTTCCACTAGAAATAAGACAACTTAAGACTGAAAAAAGCCTACGTACAAGGACGAAAATATTTCTTGCTAGTAAAGCGTACTATAGTTTAGGTAAATTTTTTAATGATTAGCATTTAAGTATTTTTCAAAGTTTTATATAATTTTATTTTATTTTAAATTAGTTTCTCGTTTTTATTCCTTTAATGTACAATCTATTGTCTTTGTCTACAACTTCTATGTTTATATTGACAATAAAGCATTTTTGAGTTTGAGTTTGAGTTCCGCCTCCTTTAAATTTGATTGACTTTCATTTTTCGGTGTGATTTTATTGTTAAAAATAGAAATAAAGATTGGACTATAATCGGCAGGGTCTTCTTTATTTCAGATAAGTATTTATTAGTTTTTGTAGCATAAAAATATGGTAAAGACATGGATAAGGGTTGAGTGACCGAATTGATGAAAGATTCGTATCCCAAGGAATTTAAAATTGTAAAATAATCTGCAATACTATTATTATTAAGGACCAATAAATTAATATTACCATCATCCATAAAAATGTCAATATTGTGAAAATGTCATTCTTCTGGATAATTTTGAAAATTGTGAGTAAAAAGTGATTTTAAAATAGGTGGAGGTTTATATCGACATGTTTCACCAAGTAGTAAATACCCAATATTATAACAGAAGCAAGCAAATTTATTATAGAAAATATAATACTAAAATGAGCTTTAACAAAATTAATAGCACCCTCATTTTTAATAAAGTTAACTTTCTTACAAAAGAACTGATATTATAGTTTTTTATACAATTAATTTTAAAAGTATCACTTAGTACCATTATTATTTAGAGAGTATGTTTCTTAAAAAAGAACTAAGATTATCAATATTTTTTCTAAAACTTTTGATGATTATACTTAAAAATACTTTCCATGTTTTTCTTGTAATGGGGACTGAAGAACATTGAAAAAATCTTTCATTATTATGTTTATCAGCACTATTTAAAATATACATACTTTGACATAAATGATATATACAAGAAAATTTTTATCAGTTTTTTAATTGTGGAAAAGAAAATAAAAGGCCAAACATTTTTAAATATATATTTATAATAGACAATTAAGTTAAAAATTAAAAAAGATTTTATTAAAGACTAAAAATTGCCAATACAAAAAGGTAATAGTAATTGAAGGGGCAGGGTTTTCCTGAATCCCCAACATCTAAGGGGAGTGCAACACTTAATGTTACACCACGTAGAACCGCGTAACTGATTCTATTATTGACTTCGAAGGACCACAACCATAGGTTGAATTTTATCCCAGGAAAGGCAAAAGTTACATTAAAACACACATAAGGGTTACTTCTTTACATCCCTTAAATATATTAAAAAAGAACCCGTTTTTTTACACATCACTACTTCAAATGCATAATACTTCACACTTATTTACCCAACACTTACATTTAAGGGTACAAAAACTTCTAATACTAAAATTACTTTCACTTTTAACAACACTTGGAGTACAAAGAAAAACTGCTAGTAAAAAAGCCAATATTTAAACTTCTTACTATTTTTAGAAATTCCGGGAAATATTTCTTATACAGAGATCGAGCGCATCCACAGTGTGAGAGATGAAGAGCTACTAACACAGAACGCAAAGAGGAAAATTATTCTTGGTCTGTTTTCTGTGGCTACTAAAAACTTGCTTCGCGTCTGGGTCTGCTTACGTAATCGTTAAGCACGATTCGTACTTATTAGTGAATAGCGTATTTGGTGCAAATATTTAATTGTGACTTTGACAGTGTTGTGGTTTTCACAACAGTAATAAATAAAATCACATTTCCATACCAGAAACCTGGAATTGCTACAAATCAGTTAAAACATTACTCCCGAAATTCGATGCATATCACATTTAAAGCAGTAATCCTTGCCTGTGTTTTCACTTTCTTGGCTGTATAACAAAAAAAGCATCTTAAAAAAATTCTTTTATTTAAAAAATTGTACCTTTGTACCCTGTTTTTATAAAATACACTATATATTGTAAAATATTTCTAAAATGTGAACATCCAACTATATATACACCTTATTGCCATATATTATCTTTAATAAACTACAACGCTTACTGGTTGACACCCGCTGTACAACTTGTCATAGCCTCAATTTTTTTTTTTAATATCCTAAAGTAACACCAAATTTATTTTTGTTTCACCATTAAAACAATAAAAACTTTCTTGTTTTAAGGTTCGCGGAGTGGAAATTGGAATAGTCCTAATCGTCTTGGTAGTCTGGATAGCAGCGATAGCCCTATTTTTCAACCGCTGGGGAAAAATCAGGATGCTGCTACCGTACCAGCCAGACTACAAACAGGAGCAGCTTAAAGTGCCTGGTACAGCTGCGTGCGCAGCTGCCACAGCTACTGGAAACAGCACTTGCACGCACCATGTTACACCGAACATCTGTCAGCAGGTACTTTTTGTTTTTTGTTTGTTCGTTTTTGTTTGTTTGTTTTTTGTTTATGCATTTAACAGTTATTTGAAACAAAACATTAAGGGCAAGAGGGAATAGTGAAAGGGAACGGTTTTTCATATAAATTTAGTAAAATATTCCTATAAAGCTATCCCTCTTGTCGAAAGAGCTTCACATACAAAACATAAGTCCTACATAAAACCCTATATTTATATATACATACCACCAAAAACAAATTGAAAAACATATTTCCGAGTTTCAGACGAAAAGAAGAATATTTCTTCCGTTTTCCTTATATATATGTACATTCCAGGAACAACTCGAGTTTTTTGATAATTTGCTATGTATGTACATAAGTTATGCATATTTCAATAAGAGCCTTGGTGTAACATGGGAGTTGAGTTGTTATTTTCGGTTCTAATAAAAATAGCGATCAATACGGCCGGGGTTTATTAAATGTACGAGAAAATGCAGGGATCGGAAAAGTTCCTGGTATTGTGTGGATTTTTTGAAGGACTTTGAGGATGTATTGTGCGAAAGAGGTTATTGAGGTGATCCAATTTTCTTTCTTTTTTTTTAGTTTTTGAGGATAAAGTATGCCGGTCTAGAATAATGTAAAGGTAACCTAAATAGTTCGTTAACATTTTATACTAATGGCTACTAACTCGGAAATTATTGTAATGGAAAAAAATTGCCATTAATTTTCAAAAGTTCTTTAAATTCTTCTAAATGATCTTTAAAAGTTTTTTCTGAATACACACAAACATTATCGGGAATCGCTTCATTTAAAAATACGTAATTAATGTTTAATATCCAGATAATTAAAATTCATTTAACCATTTTTAAGCTTCTCCTGAAGATACTGAACTGTATTAACATAAGTCTAATTGCTAATGTCAAAAAGAATCAAGTCTCTATATACAAGGTTGTTATTTAATAACGGAAAAATCAATAAAGGGGCTCTGTTTAAATCCTCGAACACGTAAATTTTATTTTTAATTTTAAGTCTGTAAAATTATTTAAAAATATGACAGTAAAAATATTTGTTTTTTAAATGGAACCTCCTATATATTTTTGCATATTTGAATACTCCGGAAAATACTGATCACGTTTTATGTATAATATCTTTAGTTATTCAATTAAAACTTTTTAATATTAATTATAACAAATTATTTCACCGTTAATTACTTTTACATTCTTAAAATTTATTTTATTAAATAGTGAAAATGGTCGCTATTAATAGCTCAGCAGTACCCCAGAATACCTATAAATTCTTACTGTACATTTTCCACACTTGTACATTCTTAATTATATTGCGAATTTGATCTTTGAGGATGTAAAAACGCTTCATTTTTTACATATCTCCAAAGCAAATAATCTACTGGATTAAGGTCGGGTGATCTAAGTGGCTACTCTATTGATCCACTCTTGCCTATCTACCAGTTTGGAAAATCAATATTTAGGAATCTTTTAACAACTTGGTTTGACATGATAACGTCACTGTTCAGTTAAAGTTTTTTTAAAGAAATATGGTCATATTACTCTATTATTAGTAGCTCCTGCCCATACGTTCACCTTTTCATAATTCTGAGAAAGTCTTTTCCCAAACCAGTGTAGATTTTCATCCGCCCACTACCTAAAATTATGGCTATTTACTTGTGCACTCAAACAAAAAGTTGCCTTGTCTGAAAAGCATAGTTTTTTTCACTAGTCTAGGGATATTATCAAATCATTCTTAGTCTTTTAAAACTCGCTTATGCGATTTGTATCATCTTCTAGTAGCTCTTGAAATATTTGAATTTAGGTTTGGTTTTTTTCATTTTTAAAACATTTATGTTTCATATTATCTTGTAGGGTTTTAGGTAGTATATTGAAGAGTTTTGGTGCGATATATTTAAAGTGTTTTTGACCAAGAGCTTTTTTGATTTTTGGAATTTTGGCATGTCTGCCTGTAAGTAGTAACTGAGTTAAAAATAACCGATTTTTCTCAAAAATAACTTTAATTATCCATTTTTGTACTGCATTTAGTTGTCTTAGGTGACATCTCAGAAACTAATTGTTCAAAAATTTTGAAAATTTGGCAACATGGCACAGTCGATAGGGGCCACACAACTAAAATATTTTGACAGTTGTGACGTTTCTGGTTATACCGGAAGTAGCTGTTAACTTCGGTATTTTAAAGGGAACACCCTGTATATTTTTACATTTTGGGCTTCCACGTGAAATTCTAGGTATATTTTGTGTATAATCCTATACCTAAGTGTGACCGTTTTTGATATATTTTTAATTTCATGTGAAAAACTATGTTTATAAGCCCTAACATAATTACCGATTACTCCCTTTTAGTAGCCTTTATTTATTGGTTAGTTTCGGTTTTATTTTAAAGAAGGACCACTTTAAAAGACCATTTTAATATTTGCGTAAAAAAAAGATACAGGGGGGTCAAAAACTAGCATTAAAAATTAAAATGAAAAAATCATTAAAAGTCAATTTTTTTTAATGGAAACCCCTTATTTTTACAATTTTTTCATTAAGATAATTAAAAATGAAATTAACTTTATATAAGGTTATCTAGTCCAAAAATTGGTAGTTTCCGAAATATTGATAGTTTAAATTTCGCCTAATATTAAAAGCCGCCAGAGTGGTGAAATCTAATATTTCTGGACAAAATCCCTAAACCTCTGACAATCAAGTCAAATGTACATATCCTAAGGTTTTTGGGATCGCTAAATTTAAAATGGTGGACACAAAATGGCGGCCGACTCGTATAAAAAACAGCGTTTTAATGTTAAATCAATTTTTATTTACGTTTTCTAGGTCGCCAAATTCGAAAATAATATTCATTTTTTTTAATTCAAAATGACGGTTTTTTGCAAAAAACCAGTTTGTATTGTATTGTAACCAGTATTTTACTATTATACATCAACATTATTTCAAAGATAATTGTATATACTTTCATTATTAGATATTCTTATTTCATAATTAACAGAACCATTCCAATAACAACTTTTGTATGTCAAATTCGAATTGAGCGAACATAACAACCCGTCTTAACCGTAATTTGGTGTGAATCCAATCTTTTTTTGAAGAAATGTCCGCCATTTTGGATCCGCCATGTTGAATTTATCGATTCTTATGTCAAAATCAAATTTAACGAACACAAAAACCTTGAGATACAAAGTTTCAAGTAAATCGGCCGACAATTCGATTTATGGCCAGATTTCCAGGCGTTTTGAACCACTGTGTGAATCCAGAAAATATTCGTTTACGGGGAGAAGGGGAAAAAAGGGAAGGTTTTTTCAACGGTATTTCGTACATGATACTTTACATAAAATGAAAAATTTCTTACCTTAGCGGGATCTCGCGCGATCACAACTAATTTGATACACAAAGTTTTTTTTTAATACAAAAACAGCAACATGAAGCATGATAAAAATAGGGGGTTTCTATTTAAAAAAAAATTACTTTTAATGATTTTTTTTCATTTTAATTTTTAATGCTAGTTTTTGACTCCCCTGTATCGTTTTATTAGTTAAATATTAAAATAGTCTTTTAAAGTGGTCCTTCCTCTCAAATAAAACCAAAACTAACCAATAAATAAAGGCTACTGAAAGGGAGTAATCGGTAATTATGTTAGGGCTTATAAACATAGTTTTTCACATGAAGTTAAAAATATGTCAAAAACGGTTACACTAAGGTATAGGACATTATACATAAAATATATCTAGAATTTCACGTGGAAGCCAAAAATGTAAAAATATACAGGGTGTTCCATTTAAAATAACAAAGTTGACTTCTTCTTCCGGTATAACCGGAAACGTCACAACTGTCAAAATATTTTAGTTGTGTGGCCCTCATCGACTGTGCCATGTTGCCAAATTTTAAAAATTTTTAAATAATTAGTTTCCGAAATATTGATCGCGTCTATTCGTCGTGAGACACCCTATATAGTATAAAAAGGAGTGGTCCCAATACTGTTCCTTGTGAAACGCCACATGTGACTTTTCTGAAACCGCTCTGAGTGCCATTTATTTTTACTGTTTACGATCTATTTAAAAGATAACTTTCATTATATTTTATTTGATTAGTTTCTTAGCAATACCACGAAATCCATGCATTTCCGAATCAAGGATTTCCAAGTCAAGGGAATCATATAGGCTTGAAGTTAGTTTTAATATGGCATTTTCTGTAGACTTTTTTCATGAAATCCATATTGGCTCTCAGACAACACATGATATTTTGTTGTAAAAACTTTACAATTCTTGTTTTAATTATTTTTTCAATATTTTTTGAGATATTTGATATGAGTGACACTGGTCTGGAATTATTAACATCAACTTCATTTTATATCAGTGGTATAACTACTTCTGTTTTAAAAACTTTTAAATAATTCACACCTATTTTAAGACTATGTCAAATATTTACAGAGGTGAAGTTAATTAAAATGACTGGTTATCACCATATATAATACACCTATATACCTACACCTTTGTTTTTGAATATTTGTCATAGTCTTGGTTTGAAATGCTATTCATGACGGCCACTTCTAGCATTTGATAAAACAAATGTTAAGAATGTGGAATATAATTTATCAATTTATGTTATAATATAGTGTTAACATTATTATTTAAACGTAATTATATCGCGAACAGTTAAAGATAAAAGGTATAGGATATTATACAAATCCAGAATTTTCCGAACAATCCGAAAATGTTAAAATATAGAAAAGAAAAAAAGTATTTTTTTGAACCTAGTTTTTTGCGACACCCCGTATATTTAAATTTACATGTCCGACATATTATATGCCCGATACAAAAATAAAATCGACGTATCCAAGGATTTTAAACAAATACCCTCCCTCTTATTAGCTTAAAGAATAAATTCGAGTAATCCTCTTACTGTTCAAATTATTCCCTATATCTCCTTTTTTATCCAATCACGTAGCGTTACAGCATACAGAAAAACGTAATAAAAATTTTCATATTCTTATTATTTAATCAAAATAAATAAAGCTTTATCGTCCTAAAAGCAAATGCTCTGACCCAAAGCTAGGAGGGAAGATATTCAATAACATAATTAAAATACACAAGAAATGTGATTATAAATAGTAAAAAATTAATTGAAATATGACAACGAAACAAATTAAAATGCAGTAAAATGTTACGTAGAACAAAAGCTAAAAAAACCTGGGTAGGCTATAAATTAAATTTATTAATTTTACAAGACCAGTAAATAAATTTACACGAGTTGTCATTAAACAAAAGTTAAACTATAATATTCATTAACGAAATAGAAAGAATGTAATATTAAAAGGTTCTTACCGCCTCTTGTAAATTCCAAAGTTATAAATGATTACACATTTTCTGTACTTCCGTTTTTACAGTTTTAAAATTATTGTATGTAATATACAAAGAGATTTCTTTAGTTTTCGATTTTCAGACAACAGAAGTCATTACTCGTACAGCCAAACTACGTAAAAATAATTAGATTTTCCTAGAATTATTAGGCGCGTTGGCAACGTTTGTTTAAGTTTGTATTTAAAAAATATCGATGCACGCTTGACGTATGTACATTCGTCGAAATACTTATTGACGAGTTTTATAAGTTGATATGCGACGTTGTCAAAATAACAAAAATTGATGTTTAACCGAATTATCAGTAAATTTGGACGTAGATAATTATCGCACACGTGTGTAAAGAATTAAATATTTTAAACTCAGAAGTACCTTTTCTTGAAAAATGTTATTTATCTTAAATATAGCAGTGTTTCTTTTACCCAGAGGCAATTAATAGTAAATTTCTTCTAATTATTATTTTTATGCTTTGCTTACTGAATTTCGTGCAACGTTGGATGTTTGCTACGCATTTGAAATGTACCAATTCAAAATCATCAAACGAATAGTATGCAGTGTTGCCAGGAAGTAAATACAATATTAGCTTTAACGAAAGCATTATACCTGGATATAGGGTGATTTTTTAAACCTTTTTCCATTTTCAAACATCAGAGTTATTATGCAAAAACACGTGAGAATTATCGGAACTCTTGACCATTTATTGACAATTACGCCATATATTGTATATACAACGATCGTAATTCTACACCACTGGCAAGTAACTTAGTCATAGAATGCATTACATGCAACGTTGCCAAGAAGCAATTACCGCTAGCAGAATACCTCTCGCGCTCTCTTATTTGTACATATTATAAAAAATTAATAAGGTTTCAAATAGCTGTTGTAATGTAAAAACCATCAAAAATCTGTCTGTTTTAGCGTTTGTAGTCAAATTATTTATACTAGTATAGATGATTCCAAATTTAGATATTTTGATTAGAGTACTCTAGAAGCTGCAATATACAACGTAGCCAAGTATTATAGTTATAGATTTGCTATAGTACTGCGTTAAAAAAAACTAATTATAAAAAAAAATCCATGTTGTACAGTACCCACAATTTTTGTTTAAATAATAAAATAATCTTGCATAGATCTAGACTGGCATAGTTTTGACTACCTCTACACAACATTTTTCTAGTACATTATTTATTTTTTGAATAGCTTATAGTGACCGTCACAGTTTCACACACGTAGTCCGCTGCTGCTTAGAACTACTGCTATTTTTCTTTCTCTAACTGTTCTATCCTTCTTCTTTTTCCTCTTGGGCGTCTTCCTACCAGTGCAAACGGAGGAAAAGAGAACGGCTGCGCTTGCTTTGCAGACCGCAGCCCATTAACGGGCCCGTCTGTACGTGTTTTCTATCCAAGAACAGCGCATTGAAGGATATATCTAATGACCTGGATAACGACAACAAGGTGGAAGATCTCGATTCTGACTAAAACTCTTCGTCACAGCACCATCTGTACACGCATTTCTTTTATTTTGAAGGTGTGTACCATCTAAGTTTTCTGGCTTAAAGTCTCAGAACAAGTCCCCGGATATGTTAACTCAGTAAAACCACAAATTACTCTAACCCAAGTGCAAAACAGATTTTTGGGCTGTTGTGTCCATAATACAACTAGGTACCAGGGCATCTCATATTTTAGCGCGCGATCTCATGTTAAATACAAGAATTCTCTCGTTTAATATTTTAAGCTTTACCTAATTGCCTTTAAATCTATATCTAATTAAATTGTTTTATAGCATCACCTGAGTTATATTAATGTAAATTATGTTTATTCAATTTAAATAAAAATTATATTTAACATCCATGCGGTTATCTGCAGTCACTTTTTTCAGGCCTAAATACGCGAGACCACTATCTCAACATCACAGCAATCGATTCTGGTTTTTGCCATACTTTCGTATATGGGTTGGAGTAATTTGTGGTAGTACCGTCAAACTGTACTTGCGTAAAAAAGGTTGAAAAAGAGAGGAAATTAGTAGTACTATGTGGATGATATTAATAAAGAGATATATTAAATCCGTGTTTTGATAAGACGAACCTTTGGGGATTTTTAGGTGTCATTAGGTTCCATTCGGTTTGTACAGAAAGTAAGTTCCACAGAGCAGTGGAATAATCAACCTTAATTCGACAACATTATTCAGATACTTTTTGGTTAAATAATGAAAATTTTCCCGTTTCCAGAATAACAAAGGCTGTTTGTTATTAGAACAACATTTTTTTTTCATTTTCTAATTCTGCCTCTAAGGAGCGTAATTGCTTTTTTATAGTGAATTATTCATATTTTTTCTTCATGACTCCAAAACAACAATTTAATTTTTTTTAACTTCCTGATTATAATATGATTATAAAAAATTGAAAAAAGATTTTTAAATAGCGCCCTCTATCGAGGACCATGGATATCAGTATGACAATATTTTCTTTTAACTACTAAACTTTCTTTTTATTTTTGCCCTAATTTGACACCTTAAAGCAAAAATTATTAAACTAGAAAGAGGTAGATTTATAGTGAAATTATTAAAGTAAAATTTGTATGGGAGCGTTTTTTAAAAAAGCCGCTTTTTTTCTTAACCAAGGCAATTGCGCCCTCTGGCAGCATAATTAGAAACCTGAAAATGCAAATTTTTATAAACTAAATTTTTCCTAATGCTACAGAGATGTAGCACATCGTCAGCCTGAATAAAACTCCCTGTATTCCAACAGATAAAATTTGTCCTGAAAAATCTAAAATGTATACAAAATATAAGGAATAAAATAATTAACAAAACCTTAAAAAGCTATAAATACGAAAATAAAGAAATAGGAAAGAAAAATACGCAAACTATCGCAATACCTATTGCTAACCAACAAATAAATTAAAAGAATAAAATGACACAAACTGAAAATTCCCAAAGAACATGAAAAACCATGATTGAAATATAATTAAAAAAACTACTCCAAAGTGCAAAAATAACTCCAAAAAAAATTACTTTAAGTCCCTGGAAGATATGGAAAATAACTCCGAAAGCCTAAATATAATAATAATAAAAAGTTATCTTCATATGGCAACTTGAACAAAGACTTCTATTCATAAGGTCAAAAAAAGCGCATTAGGTCTAAGAGTACTACCTCTATAAAGTTAATGGAAAGCCATTGAAATTAAACTTATCAATGAGATAGGAGAAGAGAAACTCTACCAATAACTTTAAACAATCTGATACAAAGGCTTTGCTAAAATCCGCGAATATTGCATCTAGTTAACTCGTTCATTAAGAACTCTTATATTATCAGATCTCTCAAATCATTAAGATCTGTATATCTGAGGAGAAAAAAAAGCAAAAAGTAGTAACATTTGATCTATTTAAAAAGAACACATGCTGATAAGCAGAAAGTTGAGTGTGAGTTTTAGGTAAAAATGTTCTGATCGTTAGAGATTTGTCCCTCCATATTCACCCCAAAAACACTAAACCATAGAGTATATTTTAATTTAATCTTTGTATTATTTAATCGTTAATTTTTAAGAGTGGTTTTACGGCTTTTGAATAATAAAGTTTGAAAGAAAATATATCTCTACTATCGTTCACATCAGCTGTAAAAGCGTTATACTACTACTATTTTTGTCTCTTTTTTTTACACCCAATTTGACAGTACTAAAAACTAATTATTGGTCATATTTTTGAAACATCAAAACATGTCCAATATTGTTAAACTATCCGGAGCATTATTTTTGGCGTTTTTTTTTCAGTTTCTTCTTTGTCTTTCTATGTATTAGCCTCATTTTATTTTTGTTTATAGCAAAATTTTGAGTGGCTGTGACTGAGTGATTGTCAAATTAAGCTGAATTCGTATTCAGATGAGTATTAATCAAACTGCTGTATATACGCTATTTGAGAGGCATTTATCTATACAAGGTGTTCCAGAGTGATCATAGCATAACTGATGGTGGAATATGTCAAAATATAGTATTTTTTTGGTAAATATGGTTGATTTACACGATACAGAGTGTAGTATTAAAATAACTTGAATAAAAAAGTTACAGATATTTAAAGTTTTTTTGTAAGGTGAACATGGGGATTGTAATTGATTTTAGCTTAAACATTATTTTTCGAAAATAATTGAGATAAATTTAACTTATTCCGTATTTCAAAAAAGATTATTTTGACACATTTTATCATAAGTTTCTTTATGAGTTGGGACACCTTGTATAAGGATTGCGACTAAATATATGCTGTAAATATATAGATGATTGGACCTAGATCTTCAGAATCTTACATAACTTCATAAAAAATTAATACAAATGTGCTGATAACTACAAAAAACATTAAAAAAGAACGTGAATTTTGGTTTTATTTAAGAAATATAAGAAGAAACTTATTTTAAATCTAAAATATCCATTAATTAAAAAAATCAATATTTTAAGAAATATAACAAGTGAGATAATTTCGTAAAACAATTAAACATAAAAAAATTCTATGTGCCAGTATTTAAGATTATTAATAAGGTGCCATATTTTAATCACTAATAAAAAAATTAAAATTAAAACATGTTATTATAATTTACTAAGTTGATCATTAGTATATTAAAAATGTCATGAAACAATTGAAGATTGTTGAGTCATTAAAGTTTTTTTTTACAATAATTTTAAAATAATAGGTATTTTGGTATAAGATATTTGATTAAAACGTAATAAGAATTTGAAATACACAATGTCTTAAAAAATTGAAAAAAGACAATATATTATCTGAAAATAAAAAAAAACATGAACTTAAAGGTAATTAATACTGATTTTTATTTCTCAGGATATTTTTTTTCAATAACTGAACATTTAAAACACAATAATAATAATTGTATTTCAAGTATTTGCAAAGTCAAGTTAGTTTCGTACTAAGGGAATATTCTTGATGATGGTTATAGCTATCCCGAAATATCAGGATTTTTTTCATTATTATGCAAAAAAAATATGTACCAATGAATGTTAAAATTTAGGCAAGAGTTAATAATGTTGAGATATGAAATATTTGTGGATATTGATGAACAACATCTATAGATAATACAATCGCTTCGCTTCCTTTTTTTTATTTAACTTTTGCTACTTTTAAGTTAATTCGGTTTTCTAGTTTTTTAATAGAAAAAACCTAATTTTTTAGTTTCTGGCTAATCACATCAACAATATTTAATAATTCATTTCAATAACAATGCTTTTTTTTAACTTACACATGTTAATACATTTTGCTGAAACGTCTGAAAAAAAAAAGAAATTAAAATTTTTTTAGACTGCGATTCACATACTGGTTAATAAAATGTTACTAAAGCACAACAATAAAGTTATTCACACGCAGTTTAATTAAATATTCATGTGTTAATTAAAAAAGGGCTAAAACTTCATAAAGCCTGGACTGTTTACTCGCGCATTTTAAATAATTCTATAAAAAACTATTTGTGTATGATATAGAAATTTAACTGCAGTGAAGTGGAGTGATTTTTTTACATACATTTTGGCTTTTTTTGCCTCCCCACGCTTTAATTCAATCATGGTCCACGTATATCATCTCCTCATTAAATGTGCCGTCAAAATAAATTTAAACAAAAAAAAAACAATTTTTTTAGATACTAATGTGGTTGTTTTAATAATAGCACTTCTCGTTTTTTAGAAATTATATTTTTTTATATAAAATTAAAAAAAACTTACTGTGTGCGGGAATAATAAATAATAAATTATGTAGAGAGAAATCTATGGACTTTTAAAAAGCACACTTTAAAAAATAAATAAAATATGTCTTTCCACTTATTTTATGTTGATAATATGTTATGCTTTTTGAGACTCTTTTTCTCTCCTATTTATTATTAATTTATAAATTCGAGTAAAAAGTGTAAATGAAAAATTGAAAAATATACGTCTCACTCCCAGAAATCTTTGTTTGTATCTTAAAACAAATAAATAACTAAAAACTACTAAAGAAATAAATAGCAAGAATATTTTGGAACAACATATCTCAAAAGCCAAACGGGTTGAAAAACTAAGAGTTGGTAGTCAAAATATATTTTTTGACTGCAATTTTTTCCTTTTAGAATCTTGCACCCCATGAACAAATGTTAAAATAGTACCACAATCGAATTGTTACCATAATCGAAATTAGGGCTTAAACTGATATTTCAAATAAGCCATTTTAACTAGAATAAAGTTATAACAAAAAGAATAAGGAATTCGTAGCTATGGTGCCTTATAAGCAGTAAATCAATAGTTCTACTCCCTAGATTTCAAGCAAATTATGTATATATGTTACGGGTAAAGTTAGAATAACGGTTAAACTTAGGTTTACCCGAATAAACTGCACAATACCCAGAAAACATGGGTAAAGTCCAAAATATTAATAAAATTGTACACGTTTCGGGCTTTACCCGGGTAAACCGCGTTCTATCCGCCTTGGTGTGGTTAATGTTAAAAAATAACGCCATAAATATTTGGAGAAATTTATTTAATTAAAAAAACAGATTTTACAAATCAAAGGTTACACTAAAACTGTATCCTAACAAAGTAAAAGATAATATAATCTATTTGTTCAAACAAGACAAGCTGCTGTGACATTTCGAGTTACAAAGATTTCCAATAGCTTTACATTTACATTTATTGGTCATGCATTTAGTTTTACTGTTGCATCGTTTATAACCTTGACCTCCTAAAAGTGACTGTTCGTTTGCAAGTTGTCTTAAATTTTTCTTTTCCGGTGATACACTTTCCATCTCAATAAGCTTCTCACTGCACATAGAAAATTGGTTCCTGGAAAATATTTCTTCGATAGTTCCTCTCTTGTTCGCTAGCTTATACAAATCATTGTCAGTTTTCTCGATAACTGTCATGAGAATGTTTCTAAAATCACCCCTTCCTCGATCAACGTCTGGAATTTTTACTCTCACTGATCTCCAACAGAACATGGGGGAAACTTTGAATTAGATAAAGCTTTCATCTTCTTTGCTTGATTTTCTAAATTTCTTTTTGCGTCTAGTCTGTTTGACTGTATATTCCTTTGGTACAAGCAAAGTTCACACCTTATATTCCCTGATGTATTTAAATTGTCACACTCTACACACTTGCTCTGATTTTCTGAAGTTTCTGTAGTAGCTGTATAAGCATTTTCTTGATAATTATTGTTGCCATTTTCCATATTGTCACCTTCAGTAATATCTTCTTGCAAATTGTCTGGTTCTGGGTCACTATCCATAGACTGGTTTATATTTATTTCTTGTTGAGGCTGTTCACCTAAACCAAATTCCCTTACCACTTTCTCGAGCTCTTCTTCGTTTCATAGATTTTCAATAGCTTCTTTTGGAAAAGCTGATGTGGATAGGCTGATTTTAATATCATGCCCAAACATGGCGGCATAAGGAGCTTGTTTTATCCCATCATGGTATGCCCTATTTTTCATTAACTGAACAAATTTTAGACCTTCTGACCATCGCGTGCAGTTTTCATCGTCCATCCACGTCATAAGCATGTTCTGTATATCTTGATTTGCTCTTTCCACGCTGCCTTGTGACTGACTGTGACGTGGTTTCCCATGGACTATTTTAAGGCCACTCCACATCGTACATAACTCTTCAATGACATGGTTGGTGAACTCCCGGCCGTTGTCCGATTGTAGTATAGCTAGGGCGCCGAAAATACGAAATATGTCTACCAGGCTCTTAGCTACTTCCTCAGCGCTTTTCGACGTTAATGGACGTATTTGAACAAACTTAGTTAAGTGATACACCATAATAAATTTGTATTCTCTATCCGGATGGGATTGCATGTCAATTAGATCCACTTGACAACGGCTGTTCATCTCCGAAAAAACCATTGGTTTAACCACAAGTCCTTTTTTGGCAGATTTCAATTTCTTTTGGCACCCTTCACACAAGCGCAGATATAACTTAATAACATCTTGAGTTATATTCTTCTACTTTTTTTTTACATTCGCTTTCCATACGGTGCTTACCGCCATGTCCTATAGCTAAATGTGCATCATGCAAAATGTCAAACATTTCGTCGTTTGTAACGTAATATTTAATGCTAGATTCACCTGGCGATACACGAGCAATAAGCTTTTCAACCCCTCTAACAGAACATATGTCAAACCTCTTTAATCGCCGATATTGTAGCGTAGTCTTAGTTTTAGAGTTTTTTTGCCAACTTGACTGATTCTAACATTTCTTGGTATTGTTCATTATTAAAATAAAAACTATTTGCACTTTTCGTAGACACCAACTCGTTAAAAACTTCATAAAAACGCTGTGCTAAACGCGCACGTCCACTCTCTTCGGTTGCCATTTTAGAACTGAACTGAACGTGGTGAAAGATGATGCAATAATAATTCCTACATCCAACTTTACCCACGCAAAAGCGGATACAACGCGGTTTACCCGGGTAAAATCCAAAATATGTGTAATTTCAATATTATTTCGGACTTTACCCATGTTTTCTGGGTATTGTGCAGTTTATCCGGGTAAACCTAAGTTTAACCGTTATTCTAACTTTACCCGTAACATATATACCCTTGGAAAGTATAGTAGGAGATAAATTGGGTAAAATACATACTATTTCATAATATAAAACTTTTTCGACTTTTTACTGGCAAACCTGAACGTTATCAATTTCATAAAATTTCTATTACCATTTATTATAGTGTAGGTGCTACTATTGTGCAATACTAAAAACTAATTTTTTGTGATGACGTAAATAAGCAATATTTTTTAAATTGTGCTATATGTAAGAAGCTATTTTTTGTATGTTAATACTCTGTATTTTACAAGGTGTTCCTTAGAAATGTGTTAATATAGAATATAATTTATATAAGCTATTAAGTGATGTCGGATTATATTTTTATGCAAACATTCATTAACTAATTTTAGTGTATAATATAAAATCCTCATCCATTTTTTCCAAGAGACCACACAAAATGTAAACAAACAAACAAAAAACAATTTCACGGTCTAATAAGCAAATTTTTATTGGCTACACGTGTTTCGCCTCGTATAAGCAGGGCATCATCAGGCCTTAGGACCTTCACATACACAGTAAAACTAACTAAATAAAATTGTTGTTATTGTTGTTAGTTTTACAGTGTATGTTTAGGTCCTAAGACCTAATGATGCCCTGCTTATACAAGGCGAAACACGTGTAGCCAATAAAAATTTGACATTGATTTTGTGACATTGTTTTTTGTTTCTGTTTGTTTAATTTTAGTGTTTTGAAAAAAAAGTATAATCTTAAATTTGGTTTGAATTTAGCTGGTTTTGAAATACGTGTTTGTTAAATCAGTAAATAATAAAAAAATACTGCAAATCCAAATCCAAAATTCGTACCAAATCTACCATTCCGAAATTCACCATTAGCCATACGTAATCCAATTGTTTAAAAATTCGCTTTCTTGATCGGTCTTTATAAAGATTGTTTTTTATTTTAATTTTTTTCCTCTACTGAATTATGAAATTAAAACAAACATCATCTGGTAAAAGATTATACCGCTAAAGTGTAAATCTTACGACAGACACTTTTTTTTAGAATTTGCTTTCTCAGTTTGTCTGTATCTTACGTAGTCATATTTAAACATTTTCTATTGGGTGATAAAAATATAGTCCTATGGTTGGAACCTCTGGTGTGACACTCAAATTACGAGACACTTTTACCACTAACTAAAACTCTTTATTTTTTCTCCCGACACGTGTTTCGCTAACGATGTTAGAATCTTCAGGGAAAGACTAAAACTCTAAACTTTCATATGCATCTGATTTTCTATTGTTATTAACTGGTTTAATAATTTTAAGTTGTCTATCCCTACAGTGTGGCCAGTATTTAAAACATGTTTAGCCACACATGACTTTTTAACTCTATCATATTTCGCATGAGCTACATGTTCTTTAGATTTAACCTTAATTGATCTTCTGCTTTGTCCTATGTATTTTTAAACTTTAGTTTTAGAGTTTTAATCTTCTTCCGAACATGGTAATATCATTAGCAAAACATGTATCGAGAGTAAAAATAAAGAGTTTTGGTTAGTGGTAAAACTGTCTTGTAGTTTGATAAAAATATGTAGCCCTTTTCATTATATTCTTAAATGAAAACAATATCATCGGCAAACTGAATCCTAGATATTTTTTCTCAGTTGTGATTTCTATACTGCCCAAACCTAAAACTAATAAAACTGACTTAAAAGTTTTTAATGTAGGTTTTCAACAATTTATTTACCTTAGAAAGTATTCTCAAATTTCTTACCTCATACTGGTATTTATTTCCTGAATTAGAACTAAATACTGATAAGAATCGGAAACGATAAGGGCGCGCTTAAAAGGGTTGGCTCTACATAGTACATTTTAATCTTTATTGTAATCTAAATAACATAATTTGAGTGTTTCAGAATAGCTCCAAGGTAATTTTCATATGCTAGACCAACAAGTTTCTTCCTTTTTTGTAGGAAAAGACGAGATCGGGATGTTTTTAATAAATCATTTGAACTCTTTATTTTTATAGTCTTATATAATAATTAGACAGTTTTCCCATCCCAATGGAAACTCAGTTTTATCACGTCTGTATTTAAATGTGGTGGTCAATTACAGGAGTATGCGCATATAGTCTGCCATTCAAAAACTTCTGGACAGTCTTATTTATGACCAAATTAATTTTTATTGCAAAGAACTTCTGTTAGGTGAACAGCATGACTTCAGTCGTAGGAGGTCTACTATTACAAACTTGTTGTTGTCTCAGGGTGCTCTGTTGAATGCTTTGGAAAAGGTTGAATAAGTGGATATAATATATACAGACTTTTCCAAGGCATTTGACATTGTCAACCATAGCTTATTACTGGAAAAATTGAGACTTTCGTTTGGTGGCTTGGTTTGCAAGTTTCCTTTATAACAAGTTTTTGGAGGTATAAATTGGCAACGCTAGGTCGCACTGATAAGGTGTCTGGGATTCCACAGCGTAGTCGCTGCTCTCTTCTATTGTTCTGTTTATTATAATATTTTTGTTTGCTTTCAAAATGGTAATTTTTTGTTTTTTGCTGACGATTTAAAGTTTTATTAGGTGATCAGCTTAGAACAAGACATGGTTCTTTCGCAAGATGATCTGAATAAAATATGTGAATTGTGTGTTGGGAATGGTTGGGCTTTGAATGTGGGTAAATGCAGTTACAAACAAACGGGTAATTTCCTCCTATAATAGTGATAATGTTAATCTTAGGTACACTGAAGTAGTAAAGGACATTGGCATCTTTTTTGATGAACAATTGAGTTTTAATACCTACTACACATTCCAGTTACTAATGACCTTTGTTACCTATGATGAAACAATGATCTTGCTGAATATACGAAATTTACTCAAGAGGTGCACTAAGAATAATTTAATGTTTTATTATAATTTGTTAAACTTTTGGATGGCCTTGTGATTTGTCAAACTACGAAATACTTAATAAAATTTTATTTAATATTCCACATCGTAATCTAAGGGTAAATCGATTGTTTTCTTTGCCTCATCATCGTACCAACTCTGCTATGTACTCGCATGTCTAAAGAACCTTGAGGCTAGTAAACTCTATTAGAATTAAAATTTTGAGAATTTCTCACTGCATTTTGACATTTTTATTAGGAGTTTGTAGAATTTTGTCTTTTAAAATAATTTTGCTCTATGCTTAGTAATTTGAAGTGCATTTAATCATTGTCATTGATAATATCTTGTTTTTTCTTTAAACTCATTTTGCAATGCCAATGTACATTTTGAGAGATTATTATTGCTACTTGTAAAGCAGTTTCATTATTCATGTTAGAAATTATTCAAACTAAGTCTTATAATTATTGTTCATTGATGGTTGGGTAGTTTGAGTTTTGTAATGAGGTTGATCTATTGTATTATTCATTAAATTTAAATTAAATTAATTATGGACCAGCTTTTTCTTTGCTTGCTACTTGAGGTTGATCTATTGTATTATTCATTAAATTTAAATTAAATTAATTATGGACCAGCTTTTTCTTTGCTTGCTACTTGCCTTAGAGAGTCTATTATTATAATAATAATTTTTGGCGAATTTAATAAGCTTTGTGTAAATACTGCGATACTCATTGCAATAAAAAATCAAAAAGTATGTTCTGTACCGTATGTTCAATTTAGAAGTTTTTAAATATAAAAATAATTATTGGAGAAAATTTAACTAGCAAATAAAGCTCTTCTTTCTTGAAATCGTGTTGATACGTACTTCGATGGCAAATAGGAGCTAAAAAACAAAAAATCATAGAATTATGAGTCTATTTTACGGAAGATAGAACTATATTATCTAAAAATGTTGATGAACACATAATGTGTTCGTAGTGCCAAAAACATAATAAAATTAAACAAAAATCTACTTTTTAGTTTTTGCCTCTATTTTTATTTAAGGTATAGAAGCTTTATAATACTCTTGGCCAGTCAGTAGCACCTCCTTTAACATACATTTTAATGCTTCTATTTTATGAATTGGGAGCTCTGTTGATACTGTTGATGCTGGATATCGCTTTGATGGACAAGATACTTTTCATGCGAACATTTATCTTTTATTTTACACTCCCTTAATATATTACTTGAATATGTTAAGTAATAGTAAACAACATGCGGCATTAATTTTGAAAAGCATAAAAGCCTTTGGAAAAAGGTACTGCCTCATATTGTAGTTTAAAGGACAGATTTTTAATATCAGTCGATTTCATTTGAATTATTTTATAGGGTTTGTGGCGATTAACTTTTAAAAGAACTGTGATAAGTGAGAGTCGACTATAATATTCTACTTTGCTTAGTACCCTTTCTATTGCACTATGTATAGAATAGTTCCTGAATACAAGAGTGACCAGGAATCGAATATTTGACAGTTATACTTTGCAAGTCATCTGCCTGCCAAAGAAACTGTGTAAGGGTAAAGGACATTATCGAGTTCCAGTTCTGTGGAACGCAGCTGTCACTCCATAGGGTTTAATTGTGTTGAAAATAAGGCCCAAAGTATTCAGATAACTATAGATCTGAATACTCCACTGTTGTTTTTAATTATAGAAGCATCAGCATATTTGTCTTCTTTATATTTTGACTACTGAAATAAAGTCAGTCTGTGCAAATAATTCAAGAAGCGCGTTTTATTTCAATAAAATGCTCTATCTCGGGATGATCGCTTATTAGGCTTAACAAAATTTTATACAGAGCATTTACTCTATCTGTGTCTTCTCTCCTAATAAGATTTTCACTGCATATCTCGCATAATACCTGGTTATGTAAAGACATGTGCACGGTTAAATTGTAAACAGATAATTTGCTTTTATAGAAAAACTTCTGCTATTGGATAGGTTAGGACATTTTTAAGATCAAAACAAAAAACTGCCTTTTCTTTATACTCTCTATCAAGGGTTCTCTTGTTTCGACCTGCTTTCTTTTCTAACATGTGTTTTTCGTATTCTTGTCGTGATACATCATTAATCTCCCATTGCTCATTATCCTGCAACCTTTGTAATTCCTTTGTCGCGTTGAAAAGCAAGGTTAAACTCTGTTGAGAAAATTTCTCGATAATAGGACAGTTTAACGAGATTTTTATATTTTTTGGCCATTTCCTCATTATCATGATCATAATGTTTTGCTATATTAAGACTTGAATTGAAGTATTCCCTTGACGTGTCAGCTCAGCAATAGTCGATCTTTGGAATTAAAGTAATGTGGTCCTTTAACTGCTTGCACTCTTTCTTTGGTGCTTCTTCTTATAATGCTTCCCTTGCATCAGACTTTCAGGTATATTTCCCACTGTATTGATTGTTTCATGAATGTTGTATATAGTTTTTTGATATTCAGAGTTTTAAGAAAAAGTTGCAGACAGACATTACAGACCTGACTTTTTTTATTGACGTGAAAATAAAACAAGTACGTGTTCTGTTTTTCTACGCCTTCTTCGGGTTTTTTGAAAAAAACCTTTGGTTAAAACTTTTCCGTGTTTGATAAAATACGTCAAAACAAGTCGTTTTTCTTCCTGTGTTAGTTTGTAGTAACTCTGCAATAAGCTTATACGAACTTTACCACTAATATCTTCGCTATTTTTGCGCGTACTAGTTTCTTTCGTTATATGTGTCTTTCGTAATATATGCTTGGCCTCTATTTTTTTAATCTTTGCGAACAACTTTCGCCCATTTGGATGAATCTCGTCGACGTCTAAACCAGTTTCTTGACTTTCTTGCATAATAGTATTTTGTAATTCATTCCTACTTGAAGTTAAACAGTATTGAAAATGTTCAGAAAATGTTCTGTTTCAGATGAAACAGAAGACGTACTAGCTTCAGCCGTTTTATTTAGTAAGGGTTTACAATATTGCTTCGACTTTTGCTTTAGCTGCAGTATTTTAGGATCTACCTCATCTTCACTGCTAAAATAACTAAAAGTGGAAACATAAATAGATGTAAACCTAACTTCACTAATCTAAACTTACCTGTCGCTTTTCGACGGGACATACTCCTTATCCCTATCGCTCACATATCTAGCGAATGGATCTTCTGCATCGGATGCTATGTTTAATTTTTTTTTGTAAGATAAACACCACTTTTAAACAAAAGCAACAAAATTTTATGTAGTGTGAAATGTTTACAAAACAATCATTAAATATTGCAAAAATTCTATGTTGTCACATAGAACTTTGTAACTGATTCACGCTTCCTAGTTCTATGAGATACTACTATTTATTTTATTAACAGATAAACATAGAACTTTGAAACCCCTTACTAAAATGAAATATAGCTGAGATAGAACTTTGAGAGATATTAATTCATAAAAGTCCTAAATTGTGACATAGAACCCTATAACTCTGAACCAGCGATATGGTCAATTTATGAAACCCCCTCCGACCTTCTACAATATCATATGATTATTGAATTATAATTTGAAATTTTAAGATACTTTTAAGGAACAACTTGAGAACAAGCAGGAGGCAATTCTTTGCCATAAATATGCCTCAAATTAAAACTAATTTAAAAAAAAAAACCTCCTAAACTTAATGTGTGCTATTATTAAGACCACAACCACGTATCTAACCGCAAATTTTCACAGGACTGTGGTATCTGGGACAACTGCTTTCGTCCCACACGTCGCACTAGGGACTCGAAAGAATGCGGCTGTCAGTTCGCTTTACTGCACCGCGCCGAAGGGACCTAGCAAGAAATGTACGACGTGATCGATATGGCGGAAATGCCCGATCACGTCGAACAACAATCGACGTCGCCCGAACACGATCCGAACGTAAACCGAGTCGCACAGTTACTGGCCGAACACGAGCACATGTTCGCTCGGGACGAGTCGGTCGTTTCCGAGTGTTATGTCGACAGTACTTGTGAGGTCGACTCGATGACGTTGTTGACCGAATGTGCCGTAAGTTCGTGCACAACTATTATGTTGTGAGTGATTTTGCTTTACGCACAACTTTTTGATACGAGAGTGTCTTTCAAAGGTCGTGTGTTAAATAGTCCAAAGCAGTTTTTAGTCTTGGACTATTGAACATATAGAATCCTATAAGATTCTCGGTATAATTCAAACTAGGCCTAAAATAAATTGATGACAACGGTGCTATTTGGTACAGAAGTCAGCCTTGTTGGTGCCAGTGTAGTAGAGATTTACCACCTTTTGCCTTCGCTCAACAAATTATACTGGGTGTTCATATTATTGAATTAGTGAACAAAAACCGAACCAAAGGTTTTTGTATGCCATTCATTACTGGACACCTTGTATGTTATATGGTATATCTGTGGGCTTATCACTGCTGATTTTAATATGGAGAATGATATTCTTCATCTTTTGACACCTTATTGCCTTTCAGAGTAGTGAAACTGTGAGTTGTTGTTCAATCACGCTTTTATATGAACTGCTTTTTTGAGTGACAAACACCACTGTAAAAAAATAATGTATTTATGTTAGTAAAAAAAAATTTTTTTCAGGAGCGTAAGTATAAAGAATTGTAGACAAATATAGAACACGTATTTAGGAATTAAATGCTTTTAAGAATAATTAAGAATAAAGGATAGAATAAAGATATATAAAAAAGAAACGCATAAATAAAAGTAAATACTTTTTCCTTAAATATCCTTTTACCTAATTTATCATCAAAAAAAGCAGAAGAATTAAAGTTCCATTAAAAAAATTGTTTCTTCTTCCATGCAATTATTTTTTCTGGACATTGAATTCACTTATTGTCTCTTTCAACACTTGTTTTTAAAAATTATTTGTATTCTCCAAGTAAGTAAAAATAGCTGTTTCGTGTTTGTGACCCAAGATCTTCAATATTACGGAGGGTTGTTGGGTGGAGTCAGAAATAAAACAGAAACCTGTTTACTTAAATATCAACGTTTCGACTTATATTAATCTGGTTTTAAACGTATAGGTATATACTTCTTTCTTACCTACTAATCCTTAGCTTGTCAACATAACATCGAATCATAAAAATGAAATAAATAAACACTCGGAAGAATAAAAACATTTGTTTCTTGGCCTATTGTTGATTCTAGTTTGACCACAATAACACCTCCAATTTAAGCCATGTGAAAAATAATTCTACGCTCCTATTATAAATGTATTTTAATTATAACTAAAGAAACCTAGACTTAGAGGTGTAATGTATAAAAAATTAATTTTATATATTTTTTTTAATTTAAAAAAAAAATTGAACCTGAATGTAATTTTAATTGTGTCGTGGTTTTTGTTGTTTTAATTTTTGTACACGTAAAGAACATTTATTTTAATAGTGTTTTTATGTAAGTACTTGAAATTACTTTGTTTCATCTCTGTGATTACTTCCATCTAGAATCCATTTAGTGTCCTGAGAATGACTTAATATAAGTTGAAACGACATTTAAGTAAACAGGTTTCTGTTTTATTTCAGACCCGACCCAACAACCCTCCGCAATAGTAAAAATAACATTTTCCACTTCTATGCAGTTTATTTTTTCCTGAAACTAAACGTTTTTTTACGTCTATACATTTTTAGAAGAAAGATGGAACATAATAAGTTCAACTATTTGAAAGCAAAAAGAAAGATATTAGCTGCTGGAAAAAAACTTAAAAAAAGAATATAAAACTGGCTGAAAAAAGAACTGGAAAATCATCAACTTTAATGAAAAAAAGGTCTTGAAGTGACCAAAAAACATTTAGAGAAGAGGTACTTCAACTGTGTAAGACAACATATAATTGCATTTTACAACAAAAATTAATTATCATATACGAGAGTGTTAAATACTGATTGCCAATTTCCTCTAGTCATTTTCTCCTTTGAAATCTCCGGAAATAGAATAAATTCCATGCCTCCTTCAATATGGTTTAGATATACATATATTGTTTACTCATACGGCTTAAAGGTAGTTAAACGAAAACATTAAATTAAGTACTCATACTACCCAACTAATGAGACAAAAATTAGAGTTAGAAAAGGAAACAAAAGAGAGAGTCAAATAAAATGGTAAAAAGGTAATTTATTGAGATGTAAGGATCCATAAAACAAAGATCATTACAGAAACAATTAAGGAAAACAAAAACATGAAAGTTCCCAACTCAAAAATATAAAAGGAAAAATCCACGCTGAATAGACTTAAAGAAATAGATTTAAAAAGTATAGATATAAAAGAAAATATAGAAGTTAACAGAGCAAATTACCCAATTATTTGATGATTTCTACTCTTACCTAGTATATAAATCAATAACACCCAAGATCAACAAAAAACAAATTGATAATAGGACAATATTAAACGTAGGGTCAGAAAATATTGTAACGATATTGGCAACGCTGGGACTATCAACTGTTCTCCGTCATTCCGGAATGACATAAGTGGGCTGCATGACGTGTTTGAAGATGCGCGGAAGGTCAACGAATCTTCCGGAATTGTGGTCAGCCGAGTATATAAGGAACCGCGTCGCCGCTAGGAGGCAGTTGACAGTTTAGTTCGAAATATTGTTGTTATATTTAAATCGGACATAAATAGTAGTAAATTAATATGCTATGAATTAACTTCTAGTAGTCGTAAGTGGTCGTGTTTGGTGTGTAAATAAATCAGTTAACTAGTTTTGCGCATCAAGTATTTTAGTTTACTCTTGTAAATTTGTGACTAGAGATTTCGTATTAGAAGTGGTATATTATGGGTGTATTGGTCAATTGTTAAAGAAAACGATTTGTTTCTAGCCCACGTTTCAAATTATATTTCATTCATTTTCAGGGTATAATTCGAAACTACAAACAAATAGTTTTCTTTAACAATTGACCAATACGCAAAGGTAAATAAAGAAAGATAAAAAAAGGATTTAAAGATAAAAAAAGGGTAAAAACGCTACAACATGCCAGAAATAACCTGTGACGAAATAAGATATTCCTTGAAAATAATAAAAAATGATAAAGGTCCTGGAGCAAACCATTCGGAGAAAAGTATTTAGAAGAAACACTCCAAAAACTATTGAATAGTTGTTTACAGGAATCATCAAAACTGTTCACTCTAGCACTGGAAGATATACAGGGTGTCCATTTATAAACTGACACATTTTAACTGCTTATAAGTCGAGAACGAAAAATGACAACAATGTGCGGTTTTCACAGAACTTCATCAATATTTTTAAAGTTTTTTTTGACAGTGTTGCCAAATTTGAAAATTTGCCTGAAATAAAAGGAAAAAAATTCATGATTTTCAAAGGCCGATTTCTCAAAAATTTTAAATGTAACACCCTGTACTTTTTAATTTCATATAAAAGCCTGTTAAATCCCCTTTCCGAAAATGTATAAATTGTCTTAAATTCATAATTTTTTTTACAGAGACAATTTTAGTAAATGACAGTAGTAAGAGACTTTTTGAAAATTTTCCTACAATAAATACATATTAAATAACATTCTCGGTATCAAGTGACAACAATAACAATTATGGCTTGTCAAGAAGGCTGTGAGTTGCACAATTTATTTTGTGGGCTTCAACTGCTGTCAAATCTTTTTAACGTCATTCGTTGGGCAGTCCCAATAATCTGATTTCTATATGTATTTTTGCATTTTTTAAAGATTTTAAGGTTTAAACATGTTTACCACCCGGGAAAAGGCACGTGTTATTATTTAGTGAATGCAAATCAGTTACGCAGACGAGAAGAAGATTTAGGCTGATTTTTGAAAGGGCTCCACCTTCACGCAATTCTATACTTCATTGGGTACGCTAATTTTCCCAGGAGGGAACAGTTAAAAGAAAAGTTAGAACAAACCCAAATGCACAAGATAATCTGTTGGATGATATTTTGCTGGTAAAAGAAGTGTTGTCCTTAAACAATAACCAAATATCTATTAGGAAGATGGCTCAAACGACAAATATGTCAAAAAGTAAAGTACATAAAATTCTAAAAATAATTAAGTTTAAACCCTACAAAATTCAAGCTTTCCAAAAAATAGAAAATCGCGCCCTTGAAAAAAGATATTTAATGTGCGAAACACTACTAGATCTTTTTTGAAATGAGCCAAATACCAATTTAATAATGTCTGATGAGGCAACATTTCGCATCAGTGGTCGAGTAAATAAGCATAACTGCCGAATTTGGGGAGATGAAAATCCTCGAGTGTATAACGAATTTGAAAGAGATTCTCCTAAGCTGAACGTTTGGTGTGCAGTATCGAAATCTAAAATTTACGGACCATTTTTTTTTCAAGAAGCAACAGTGAATGGAAACAATTACACCGATATGTTGGAAAAAAAATGTTATCCTCAACTTCAGCAGGATGGAATTTTAGACACGGTCTACTTCCAGCAAGACGGCGCACCACCACACTTCTCCAGGGTCGCAAGTGATTCCTTAGATATTACTTAAACAGATGGATAGGGCGAGCAGGTCCAATCGAGTGGGCACCTTATTCTCCCGATCTAACCATTCCAGATTTTTGTATATAGGGATATGTAAAAGACCGTTGCTACAGTCCAACCCCAAGAAATTTGGATGAACTGCGCAGCAACATAGTAAACATTTTCAACCAAATTACACCGCGAATGTTACAAAACGCCTTCGGCAACTTATTTCTCCGTCTATATTTGTGTTCCGCGCAAAATGGGGGTCATATTCAGCAGCTAATTTATTAGCTATAAATTAAAATTAATTTCTTCAATTGTTTGTTGTTAAAAATATTGTAATTTAATACATAGAATAAACACTTTTTATAGACATGGCAATAGCGCAAATTATTTAATTATGATAATGCTAAAGCGATACATAGGCAATTACCAGAAAATGTTCATCAATCACCGAATATGTATTCTAGCAAAATTTTCAAAAAGGTGATCATTTACTTAAATTGGCTCTGTAAAAAAAAATAATGAATTTAAGACAATTTATACATTTTCGGAAAGGGGATTTAACAGGCTTTCATGTGAAATTAGAAAGTACAGGGTGTTACATTTAAAATTTTTGAGAAATCGGACTTTGAAAATCATGAATTTTTTTCCTCCTATTTCAGGCAAATTTTGAAACTTGGCAACACTGTCAAAAAAAACTTTAAAAATATTGATGAAGTTCTGTGAAAACCGCACATTATTGTCATTTTTCGTTCTCGACTTATAAGCAGTTAGAACAATTAAATATAACATCAAGAAAAATGGGGCTAAAAATGAACATCAATAAAACCAAGATCATGTTACTCAATCACATTCAAGTATCACTATCCAACGAAACCATTGAAAACGTTGGCAAATACGTATACCTGGGTCATCTTATTAAACTAGGAAATGAGAATCACAAGTCGGAAATAAAGCAAACATGACGTTAATCTCGAGTGCTTTTGGAAAAAGACATTTGCCAGTAACAACATATGGCCTGGAATAATGGCAATCACAAAAGGCAGTGCAAACCATATAAGATATATGAGACCGAATCAGAAACGAGGAAATAAACATGATGAACGAAGGTGACCGACGTAATCCGCGACATGGGCAGGACTTTGTTGCAAGGCAAGATGAGAGTAGATGGACCAACAAAGTGATTCACTGGCATCTCAGAGAATGAGAATGACATCAGGGAGGTTGCCGGTAGAAACTGAGCACAACTAGCGCAAGATCGACAGGAATGGAAAAGACTCGGAGAGGCCTACGTCTAGAAGTGGACCAGATAAGGCTTGTGAAAAAAGAAGAGAGACTGCACGCATAACTTGACGAATTAAAATAAAAAATGTCTCTTCTAAAATTCCAGACTGCATAGAAAAGTTGGGTTGGGTTGGGTTGAAAAATAGATTTTTCAAGTATCTGAAAAAATCCTTGCCCAGGCTATGTCGCAAAGCCATTGCAAAAGTTGAGTGAAAGTGGAACCAGAAAAAAAATTTGTTGCCTAAAAATTTTTTTTTCTAAATTGAAATTAGTTAAAAAAGCTGGCTTTTAGTTTTAAAGAGGATATTTCAACCAATATAATAAAAATTAATGTTAAAGACAAATTATCAAAACCTTAAGCTGAATCAGAAAACAGTAACAATTTTAAAAAGGTCTGTTTGGGAAATTAAAAACCACTTTTAGATTGATTCAAAAATTCCAGACTGCACAGAAAAGTTAGCCTGAGAAAAATTAAAATTGCTGAAATTAATTATATCAAGTATCTGAGAAATTCTTTTAGTTTCAGTGAAACTGCCTAAAAAGAAATTTTATTATTTTTGTAAATAAACAATAAAATGGAAACAATAAAAAAACATTTCAACTGTTTAAAAAAAAAGTTTTGAAGAAAATGCATAATTATTTTCTAGAGGACTTTAGACGGATGTGATATGATATAAAAAGCAGAAAAAAATGTTGAAATTATTACTTTTCCAAAAAACCGAAAAAATCAGAAACTGCTTGGAAGACAAAAAAATTAAAATAAAATTAAAAGAACAGTGTTGGAATGCAAAGTTCAATCATCTAAATCAAACAAGAGCGGACTTTAACTGTTAAGAATAAAAGATTACATTTTGTCGAAAAAAATACATTTTAATCGTAAAAGAAAGTAATAAAATGTACTTTTAATTGCTTAGAATTTCAGTTTTTACAACAAAATATTAACTGAAGTGGGACCTAAAAAACAACTTCAACGTAAAAACTATTTTAACTTTTCTATACTTTTAAATTTCCGGAAAGAAACTTTAGAAAAACTTTACGAGACTCAAATTCCCAAGACGGTTAAACGATCTTTGGACCTAAACATATGTTTTTAAATAGTGGATGGGCGCCACAATGTAGCTATTCTTTCTTCAAAAAAGAAGGACTCAACACAATATCTGCACTTTTTATTAAGATTTGATGAAATAATGCAATCTGAACACCAAATCTTTTTTTTAAAGGGTCCAAAATAAACTCTGTGGTTATATACGCCCGATTTAGATTACATTTATCTTATTTCTCTAAAAGTTTTAGTAATAAGCAAAAATTAGATTTCTCCTTTCTTTTACTTTAACCGCAAATTACTCTAACCCAGATGCGAAAGTCCGGTAATAATGCGAATCGATTTCTGTGACCTTGAAAAAAGGATCTCAGACAAATCGCATGACGCACAACTATTTTGGCTTTGGGAAAAGGGGCTGCAAGGCAACCGCATGGATGTCGAATATCGTTTTAATTTCAATTGAAAAACTATAATTTTCATTATAGTAAAAAATAACAAGTTTGGTCAAAAGTCTCGAACTTACATTTGGATATAGAATAGGTTACACGTGTTTCGCCCCTAAAGGCACCATCAAACCTAAATAAAAATAATAAAATACTACAACCAAAGTAATTGGCCAGACCTAAATCAACACTCCATTGGCAAGTGCTTTAACGCACTTCGCCAAGTGGCACATGTTATAGAAAATAAAATATACTGATCTTTATATGGACCAGTTGCATTATTTAACGTCATTAAAGATTAAACCGGGTTCGAAATTGTTTACACAGACCAATACAGGGCTCCTATTTGCCCTACTAATGTCCAACTTTTCCAAAAGATCCAGTTTCACACCCTTTTTACACTGGTACAACAGCGTAATTTTATTAACAGAAAAAGAGTGACCCAAAGAT
Source organism: Anthonomus grandis grandis (assembly GCF_022605725.1). Taxonomy (NCBI): domain Eukaryota; kingdom Metazoa; phylum Arthropoda; class Insecta; order Coleoptera; family Curculionidae; genus Anthonomus; species Anthonomus grandis. The sequence continues at coordinate 18,388,842 of NC_065556.1, read as the reverse complement.
ACATTAAAATTAACCGACATAAATTGCTGGACAATCATTACAATTTACTTATAAGGACATACACCCCCTAATGACCTAAAATCTCGTTTTTGTCCTTTACCCTAACAACGTTTTTCTTTAGAGTGTTGATTTTTTTAAAAGAAATCGTAAAATCAATATTTTAACAAAAAATTAGACCTTGAGATATAAAAAATTTCAAAGTACGAAAAAAATTATTTTTTTGGTGAGTGTATAATATGGTAAGAGGATTTCAGTTTTTTGGGAAATTTATTATACATTATATAAATATTATTTAAAGGAAAACCATTATTAAAAGCAATGAATTTAAACAAATAAGTTTTGAACAGAGATAAATTGAACAGCCAATCAAATAAGGAATAAAAGGTGAAAAGTTGTGTTAAAGTGCTTTGCGCTAAAGATTTTCTATAGATTTCAAATGCAAGTTTGTCATCTTTATGTGTCAGTAATAAAACCAAAAAAAGGCAATTTCTCAGTATTCTCTCTTTCTAATGTAAACTCTATGCCAGGACGTAAAGTCTCCTAAAAAAATCCGACAATTATTCGTCATATCCTGTTTATAATATAAAAATGTCGTCCACGTATCTCTTAAAGGTTGTAATAAAGTTAGATAGGCCACTTGGCCTTATTTGTTGGTCTAAATGCTCCTAAAGTCTTCAATAAAAAATCGTGACAACCATGAACCCATAGCCTACCCAGTATATTGTCTGTAAATTGACTTATTGAATTTAAAAAAAATTTGATCTAATATTAAAGAAAGAAAAACCATTAGGTTATCTATCACGATTTCTGGGAGTGGAAGAGGAAGATACTCATTTAGATGCTATATCCTGGTCAGTCAATAAAGGATATCACAAGTCAAATGGGATGTTGTCTTTGGTATTTTCGGCAGGACATATAACAAAAGTGCTCTTGGATTCATGGGATAAAGTTTAGCTTAAAACTATTACAAAATCCTAAAGTAACTAATCATTGGTCTAAGGTTTTGTTCACTCTTATGATAAACGAGTTGGTAGGGTTGACCTTTTGAAAGACATCTGAGTCCAAGAAATCCACATTTGCAATAAAGTCCCATCTCCTAAATATCATAAGGCAAAAAATTCTTGTCTTGATTATAATTAGACTCGAATGGAAATTTTTCGAAAACATTATTATTCGTGCTCTTAAGATATTTTTATTAGCTAGGTTTGTGGTCTGCATAATATTTTCTGATTCTACTGCCAAAATTTCTTTAATTTTATTAGTTAGAACATCAGAAAAGTCATATTGCAGGTTTAAATTAAGTAACTTTCCTTTCTGTGGCATGAATGTTACATTGGTTAGATTGAAGAAACGTGCCGCGAATTTAACGTTACATCCGCTTAAAGACTACTGATAGTCACGTTTAGTATTGGATCTAAGGGAAATTAACTGTATTGATTTAAGTTTAGTCAATTTATCACAAAGTGTCTTAAATTGGTAACAGTAAATACCTTCAAAAGACTGAGTTTTTCTTCTTCAAAAGATGTTACGCTATAGCCCACTTCCAGAAATCGTGATAGATAACCTAATTGTGCTTCATTCTTCAGTGTTGGACCAGAATTTTTTCAAATTCAATAATTCAATTAAAAGACAAAACACTGGGTTGGCTATACGATGTCCTCTGTGTTTCATTCTCGTAGAGAAAAATTACATTCTCAATTTTTGTTGGGTCGAGATGTAGTTGATTCGCCAGGAATCAATCTCCTACTCTATGAATACAAATATCGATAATTCATCTTAAGCTATTGCGGTTATGACAATTTTCAAGAAAACGGATGTCATCTGCGTAAAGAGTAAGTCTTAAGCTCTAGAATGACGATGTTAAATCGTTTACATAGATGAGAAACAGCAATATGGAGCTGTGGGGTACACCATACCTCAAGACCCTTTCTCCAGACATTTGAGTCTTCCATTTGAATATGTAGACTGATGCCTGTCTACTAGATTGCTACTAATCAAATTGCAGCTTGACTCATCAGGGAAACTTCATAAAACTAGCTTAGAAATTAGGATGCTGCGAGAAATGAATATAGGATGCAGTCAGGGATGCATGCAAGGCTTTGAAGATGTCACAAAAGATTGCTCCTACGAAGTCACCTTCCTCCAGGCCCTCCACTACATCCTCACATAGCCTGCTCAGTACCATTATGGTAAATATCCCCCGCCTTCTAAAACCAAATTTTTTATTAATGACAGACTATTGAACCCAAAATAACAACACAGTTGATTCTTTAAAGGCACAAAAATGTTAGACAAAATAGGGTTTAAATAGATGGGTCGGTAATCATTAGATGAATTCATGTTTTCTTTCTTGAAACCAGGTTCTACTATGTTTGAAACTCCAGGATATACCTATTCTTCAATACAAGAGTTAAATAACTCGATTAATGGGATGATCACTTTTAATGATCACTTTTTAATTTTTTGACCAGAATTATGTTCAAGCCATATATATCTACACTACATTTACTCTTCAGGTGCTCTATAGCCCCAGGAACCTTATTTATTTTTTTTGTGCTCTCACGTAAAGAGAACACAAGGTGAGGGTTCACAGGGCTAGTTTCTTGTAGGTAGGAGCGAAAATACCTATTAGCATGAGTAACTCTGGCAATAATTTTTCCGGCAACATCTGCAAAAAAATTATTTAAGGTATCAGGATCGGTATTACTAGAATTAGAATTAGCATTATTACCTCCGATGTTGCACTAATGGTGTTGTCTGCATTTTTTATGTATTTACCATTAGTATTTCTTGGTAAATACAATTTACCATTATGTATTTACCAAGAAAATGCGAATCTGCACCTTCTAATAAACTATACAATTGATTTGTACCCTTATTTGTGATCGGTTGAATGAAAGATGGTCAGATAACAAAGGATTAAAAACATTAATGGTAAAATTACACTGCCTTTAATATTGGGTTTCCATTTTAAAAAAAATTGTAAAATAATACAATACGGAAGAGAATTTTGGAATGCTGCAAGGAAATTAAACCTTGGCTGTAAGAGGAATTTTGGCTTACCAGACAAGTTTTTAAATGCAACTGCTCTTAGGAACTGAAATCTGTATCTTGTATATTTCAGTCAAAATCTTGTATCTTTCAGATTTAAATACTACAGCTAATACAATTTCAAATGAAAAACTTAATTTTTATAAAGCTAACAGGCATTTTAACACAAGGTCTTACCTAAATTTTACACAATTGGATGAGCCAACATTAATTAAAATCATTAAAACAATACACTGTAACGCAATAGGTGAAGACTCCATAGGCTTAAAAGATCTAGAAATGTGCCTACCATATCTTACAAAACCATTATTAAATATTTTAAATAGCTGCTTATTACAAAATTTTTATCCTATAATTTGGAAAAAAGCTATTTTGAAACCTCTATCAAAGGTAGCTGATCCAAAAGGGTTTAAAGACCTTAGACCCACTAGTATACTGCCTCTGGTATCCAAAATTTTAGAAAGGTTCGTGCACCAACAAATATGCAGCTTTGTTGATTTTTATAATATTATCCCGGACTGCCAATCGGGTTTTAGAAAGAACTTTAGCACTACCACGGGTCTAGTACACCTTCTTAATAACTGTAGGATAAATGAGGAAAAAAAGGAAATAGAGCTTTCGATAGTTTAAACCACGAAATGTTATTCGCAAAGCTTTATTATTTTGGTTTTTCGAATAACGCGATTGATTTCTTTAAGTCATATCTTAATAATAGAGCGAATTGCGTAATAATAAACAAGGCTTCTACAAGTGAAAAATCAAGTTATTATCCTGTATCTACCGGTGTTCCGCAGGGTTCTATTTTGGGGCCGTTGCTTTTTTCATTGTATGTTGCAGATATAAAATCCTGCATAAAGTACTCAATGTTAGAACAATATGAAAAATAACACTAGATTTATAAATTTATTTAGAATACTACAATTACATAGATTTTGACACTTTAAACAGAAACATTTTCGAGAATTTTGACCAAACTTAAAGTGTTTTTTGTAATAAGTAAGTTTCTTTAGGAAAAAATGTATGACTACTTTTAATATGATTCGTAAGGTAATTCGTACAAAACTGTTTAATTACCTAAACGCTTAGAATCAATGAATCTAAACTAAGTGACGAATAAAATAGTAAATTGAAACCTAGGCGAACGCAGACGAAATAATGAAAATTTCCCTTTTTAAGATGAGACTGAATGCTAAATTATGGGATACTCTGGTACCCAACAGTAGTGAGGACGCGACGGAGATACATATCGTGTCGGAACCTTCACATCTGGGCTAGAATAATTTGTGTCTAATCTGTTTAAATTAACAATAAATTTATTTCTCAATTTATTAAAACCAATTTTCCACTTTTTCCAGAACCACCAAATTTTCCAGGTGCACGCCCAACCGCCGCGTACCCCGCGACCTCGGATGAACTCGGCGATTTTCGTATCGAACAGCGGCCCCGGTATCGACACGAAAGAGTTCTTCCGTCGATACGGTTCCGTATCGAAACTGTGTCGGAAGGCGAGAAGTGTCGATAATATTGCGATGGAGAACGGCCATTTCGGTCTGCCCACTTTATCGATAAGCGGACCCAGCCCACCAGAGGCCGACGAAGAAACGGAAATCGACGAAACTGAACGGATGTTGTAACGGGGGAAATACCGACTCGGTTTTGAATAATATTGCGAGTATTTAATATTTGATAGAAACAGATCGAAAATTCTAAATCTTGTTTAAGATTTTTAATCGAATCCTCTTTATAATTCAATCATTTTTCACCGATATTTCTACTAAAAAAAACACTACAAATTGAAAAGGGATTCTGAAAGATTGTTAAATGGCGTCAATTTTCTTCCACTTAACAAATGTACACCCCTAACTTAAAATTGCCACCGTATATATCCAATATATCAACAGCATAACTCACGTCCTATTGGATTTTCTTCGGCAATTTAACGGGATATCCGTTTATCGTTTCATCATCATTTTCTCGTTTTTTTTTTGTTTTTATGACAATATTTCTTGGTATAGTTTAATTTTAACTCTAACACGATAATTTTGACTTTTTACGTGCATTTTGGATTTATCGGTAAAATAAACATGGTGTCACCAAAAATCACCGATAAGTCAAAAAAGGGCAATAGACCAGGTGCCTAAGGAATCAAAAAAAATATTTAAAAAAATCTATCTTAAGTACCTACTTTTAAAATTATAGGCATAGGAAAACCGAAAAAAAATGACCTGTTGATCTTTCTAGTAGTGAGGTTCATTTTTGAATTTCTGAACAATTTTTTTTAATGTAACCCTGAATAACCCTCCGAAAAATTACAAAACTAAATTTAAACACAACTGTTTAAATCTTTAAGAATGTTGAATTGCTCCAATTTTGACCATCATTTCCCAACTTTAACTAACTGTCCTGGAAAAGAAAATTACTTCACTGTTCGGCTTCAATTTTACGGAATTTTCCTGAAACAAATGTAAAATACGTGTTTTTAAAAAAATAACTGAAACTTCCAATGGATACCTATAGCAACGTTCCATTGTCCAATATATCGACAAAAAAAAAGACCAGTACATTTGGTATTAATAGTTACGTTCATTTATTGTGAAAGAACAACATGCTCTTTTATTCTTCAATATTTCTTTAAATTGACTACACAGTGATGAAAATAACACTTTTGGTATTACTGTGATCTTTCAATAAAAATTGACATTTAAAGGAAATACTTCTTGATGGATAAAATCAAACTTGATGATCTTCATAGGAGAATATAATCAATTTGTTACATCTATCAAAAGAGTAAACCGTTGAATATTCGAATGATTGTTAGTATAATGTTACTGAATTGTAAAGGATTTCTGGATACGTTGGATATGTTGAAATCTTCAGCTCTATTGAAGGATCTAAATCATTTATAAGAAATAGAAAATTAAAGATTAAGTACTCTTAAGACTGAAATATAAAACACCTTACATAAAACTCATGATTTGAAACTAAAACTTACTGAAACTTCCCAGAAGTCAAAGGGCTTAAGGGAAAACCAATGAATTATCCTTTTCACATAAGGTCCTTGATAAATTTCTGGAGCCTTACCCAGAGTTATCAGAGGCCAAAGAACTTGGTAATAGCAATAAGACATATGGTTTAACGTCTTAAACTAGGTCTAGCTCATCTCATCCTTTCTTTTCTAACAGAATATTACCCAAATTTTTAAGAAAATTTTAGCTAGAACTGATATTTATGGGCATGGACGACATTCTGAGAGGCATTCTAGAAAAGTCAGGGTTTACTCTCGAAAGACCACTGGTTACTGAATGAAATATGTCCATTGGAGGTACTGACAGGAACCAGAAGTTTACGTAAGGATGGTGATGGATCTATGGAGCCTCAGAGCCAAAGAACTTGGAAATGCTAATGAATATTCTTGGTTTCATGCCTTGGATTAGGTGTAAAGAGCTTGAACTTTAAGAATTAAGAATTTCCTTGCAGAACACACATGGTTTTTATTTTTTTACTCGAAAACCTTGAATATTAAAAAAAATTATCATTAAAAAAATGTATCAAAAAATTACTAAAAATCATAATATGACTTTTACTTAAAAGACAACTTCATATTATGAAAGATAATGCCCACACGATTAAAAAAATACATCAAATGGACCGGAAAAACGTTGGAAAATTTACTAAAATACTTAAAAGAAATGAAAAATTAGTCCTAATTGCTAAAAAATATTAATGATTACCTACGTCAAATAACCGAAATAAATTGAAACATTATCTCAAATATGAAGTGTTAATTTTTTTTCTGGAAAAAGAAGAAATACGTCAAAACCAGATGTACAATATTTTTTAAATATAGATAATTATTCCATACATATAGTTCTTAAGAGAAATAGATAACGATTGAACTCATACTAAACATCTATTGGAACATATCAATTATTTCCAGTCTGTGTGGAGGTTGCAATCAAATCTCTATTGCAATCAAAGAAAAACATCCGAAGATTAGAAAATGTCTAGAATAAATTTTAAAAATACTTTAAGTACTTGAAAGACAGTACAATTCAATAAATGTTTTCTTTATGGGAGTGAGATATTAGTCCCTGGAATCTGATGAAAAATAATTTTCAATGCCTGTAAGCATGAAAAGTGTGATATGCAATTTTCTTAAAACGCTTAACATAAAATATTTCTAACTGGAAGATGCTTTCAGATGATTGGATTTACATGTTTAAAAATGTTCTTCAAAAAATAACAGAAACTTCCAGTGAAAATATCAACTTCTTATTTTCCAATATATTGAGAAAAAATAAATGCCGATACATTTGGTTATAATGGTTCAACTCATTGAATACAAAAGGAAACATTATTGTATTTTCCATTATTTCATATATGAAAAATGATGGAAAAATGGACCAGAAGGTAACAGTAGCAATGTTAAAAATGGATAGAGACCTATTACTTAAAGCCATTCAACTACTATTCAATCATGTATCATTAATTGTAATATACCAACAAGTTGGGAATCTAAAATTAATAATAATATTTTTAAAAGGCGATACCTCTACCATAGAGAACTAAGACCAATCAGTCTATTATCCAATTCTTAGAACATTGAATGCCTAATGTGTATTAGTAATATTATTATCTATATAAGCTATTTACAAATAGATTGACTAACAAACTAGACTTTTACCACTATTAAGCGAAGAATGCGAGGAATACAACATACATCTGGGGTTTGTAGACTTCAAAAAGGCTTTCGACTCCGTAGAATTCTGATCAATATTTGAGGGACTAAACAACGCAAGAATAGATTTCCGGTACACCACTCGATTAAAAAATATATATAAAAATGCATGCATGTTAAAGTAGACAAAACAACACCAATAAGAAAAATACCACTAGAAAGAAATCTGAGACAGGCGGACACCATTTCTCCCAAACTTTTCACATTGGCATTAGAAAATGTATTTAGACCATTGAATTGGAATGAAAAGGTAATAAATATAGATGGCATATACCTCAACTATGTAGGCATTGCAAATGACATATTCATGATAAGTGGAAGCGGAATTGAACTCAAAGAAATGCTGATCTCGGCCGTGCTTCAGAGCCTCTACAGATCAACTACAAAAAAACAAAGATTATATACTACTTGACAGTCAATTATCATTTTAAATAAACGAACAACGTATAGAAAACGTACAAGAATACATTTACCGCAGGCAGCTTACCAAACTAGAAGAGCCCAATCAAACTACCCAGATAACAAGGCGGGTTAAGCTCGGAAGAACGGCTTACAGAATGTTAAATCACCTACTCAAAATTCAAAAAACACCGATTAGTGTGAAGGGTATCAAAAGCTGCCGATTGTGCCGGTGCTGACGTACGGAATAGAGAAGATGGCACAAATTAAAAAAACGCAAGAAAACCCAGAACAACGCAGAGAGGAATGCTTGGCCTAAGTGTCAGATATCGAATAAGAAACACAAGAATTAGACGTCGCACAAAGGTCATATTCATCATGGACAGAGCTGAAAAACAAAAAGGGAGATGGGCCGAACACAGCGGGTCTGCTTACTTATACTATGACGATTTAGAACATCAAAAAGAAGCATAGGCCGTCCATAGAAGAGATGGTCAGATCACATAAGGGAAACAGTTGGTAGAAATTGGCTACTGATTGCACAAGAAAATTTGAAATAACCTAGAGGAGGCCTATATCCAGCAGTGAACGAGAGAATGCTAAGAGAAGACAAATATATTCTTTTAGTAAAAATTGTTCTTAAAATATCTCAATAATAAGTTAGATGTTTAGGTACTTAGGTTGGGATTTGTCTATCGGATATCTGGAATCAAATAAAAAAATAACTTTAACGCCTGTAAGATACAAATACACAAGTTATATGAAAAATGACTTCTATTATAAACATGTAAACATAAAAAGTTACGTCAAATGTTGCAACGTCCGAACAATTCCAATTCCTGAAAGAAACAAAAAGTTGCTTAATAATTACTTCCAATAAAACATAAAAAATATATCGAATAGCCGTACGATTTTAACAAAAAACATGAAATGACCGAAATACATTGGAAAATTTCTTGAAACATTTGAAAGAAATAAAAAGTTACTCTTGCATGATATAAGTTGAAATATTACGTCAATAGTGAAGGTCAATTATTGTTCTGCAAAAAAGAAAAAATATTTCAAAATCAGTTGGACAATATTTTCTAAATATAGATAATCATTTGATACATGTAGTATTTAAGAGAGCTAGATAACTATTGAACTGGTACTAAATATCATACATAAAATCATCATTAAAAATTTCTTGCAATGGAAGATAAAAAATGGCTTCGGATACATGGAAACAATATTCTTAGAATATAATGAAATATTCAAGCTTATTGATCAACTTCTATAAAAATTGTCTTTAACACAAGTGCATTTTTTGTTCTCTCCAATATTTCAATAAACCACAAGTGTTATTCAGTTTAAAAGTTAATACAAACCGTGAATTATATATAGGACATAATAAATAGCCAGCTTACCATCTCAGCCCAATATATTCCCCGGAAAACTCTAAAAGCTTCCCTTTAGCAATTTATCTAGACGGTTTCCTGTAAAAATAGTCTGTAATAGCGTATATATCCTTCTAGAGTTATATGCAGTAATTTATCTAGTGCGATAAGATTTAGAATTTTCAATCCATTCCAGAAAGGGCAAACACCAAAACAACGATGGCAATAAGGGTTAAAAATGTCCAATTATGTCGGCTGTTCGGTGTAAATGTACAGGGTATGAATCCTGTAAATTGTACTAAACATTTTCTATTGTATAAAAATTAATATTTATTTTTCATAACGGGCATTATTGACTTTAAAAAGTTGAGTATTTTTATTGCTATTTATTCTTTAAGTCTGAATTTAGCTACATATCTTTGAATTGGTACGAATTATATTGATTTCATTATGTGGACGATATTTAAAAAGTAAATTGTCATTTATTTAATCATAGGTAAGTCGATAACCCACATCTAGGGTATTTATTATTGTAAAATACTTTAGAAGTCCATATTTTGCCTTTAAACTATAAAACACCACAACTGACCAGTGGCGGCTCTCCTTTTTAGGTTAAAGGATCAATGACCCAAAAAAAGTATTTTCTTAAAACTGAAAAATGTTTGGAAAACAATAATAAATTAAAACAAGTAAAAACTGTCTGGAAAAATTATTAAAAAACATTAACAAGTTACGCCCAGAGTAAAAGAAAAATTCCTTCAAATGTCTAAAAGACATAAAGAAGAAAAAGAGGTTCGGAAGTCGTAGGCTTAATAATACTTAAAAAAATTACGTTAAAATGGAATGTATGTGAATGGATGTGGAATGAAAATTACAAAATTACATCTGGTAAGACATACAAAGTGACTAGAAGAAATACAAAATTTATTTTAAATTCCTGGAACATATGAAAATATATTTAATTAAAATTGGATTGATTCAGAACATACAATTATTTCAGAACATACATAAAACAGCGTCATATGTCGGGATAATATAAAGGAATTTATATGTTCCTGGAATATTATAATAAATATTTGCCAATGCATGAAAGACATAGAAAAGAATTAAAAAATAACATTAAATGCCTAGAAGGTACAAAAATAAAGAAAAAACCTAAAGAATAATTTAAATCCTGGAAACGAATGAAAAATAATGTCCAATATATCAAAAGCATAAAGGTCTCAGGCGCTCAAAAGGCTTACAAATTGATACTAAAAGTCTGAAGCCTATAAAAAATATAGACAATATACATAAAATTACGTGAATTATATGGTGAACTAAATACAAATTACTAAAATATATAAAAAAAAAATTTTGAACGAGTAAGAAGTTTCGTCAAATGTCTGAAAGTTAAAAAACCAATTAATTAAACACAGAAAAAAATTATTCAGGTACCTGGAAGTCATAAAAAGCGCCTTTTAGATGCTTGGAAGGCTTAAAAAGACATTAAGAACCTAAAAAATTACGTCAAAAAGTTGGAATAATTAAAAAAATTACTCGAATGTCGTGTTTTTTTTTATAACTCCTGAAAATTATTTTAATTGCCCCGAATAAAAGAAAACTCATTACATTTGTCTTAAAAGAGTCTGGTATAAAATTGACTTGAACTGCCTGAAAGTTGCATAAAATCATGATTACAAACGAGATATAAGTTGCGATTTCATGAAAAATTGGCATGAAAAATTCAAAATTCTGTTTTACAACAATTTAAAAAAAAACAGTAATTTTGTTATTTTAATGAAATTTCTATTTATTTATTGTAAAGGAGTTTAAATACCTAATAAAGAAAATTTAAAAAAATCAAATATACATATGTAGTAATCCCTATCAAAGATGTTACGAGCCGCCACTGCACTTAACTACCCCCATTTTATATATGAATAAACCCATGATCCTAAGGGTCCATATTCTTTAGCGGGACCACATATATATATACATATATATTATACAGGATGTACAGCTTCTTCTAAAAAAAACACATATAATGATTTCGTTATAGATTTTTGTGCATCCTGTATAATATAGTTTAGCAATGAAGGGCGAAACACCACGTTCCTTTCATTTTTCATATCCTCAACATATTTTAACTAGTATTAGTGCGCGTGCGCATCCTAACTTTTTAGCTGTGAATGAATTTTACCTTATTCTATAACTGTATTTTATTGCATTTTTTACACCCCTCTGTAACGTCCTAGAGATTAAATTTATATAGGGTGCATTAAATTAAGTTTGCCCTATTGTTAAGCTTTCTATGCTTGAAGGGTTGGTTTGGAAAAACTCAATAGCACAAAATCAGATTTGCTAATTTAAGTAAGAATAAAGAAGTTTACAATGGTGCAAACCTAATTTTAAACACTAATGCATAGAAGGGTGACTATAAAATATAACAAACGGGACTCACTGTAACATATTAATAATTATAACTTATTTGTAGTGTATATATATATTATTTTTTTCATATTAGTTTAGCATTTTTAAGATGTATTAAGTAAATAAATTTCAGTATAAAAGTATTAACAAAACTTCTAGACAGATTTTAAGGATTATAATAATATGAATGTATATACTTAAAAAACCAACTCTATAATATATCTTTAGCTGTATCGCCAAGAAGAGTTTTAAATAAAATTGTAAGATATATACGTAGCCAATTATAAAACTAATATTTTACTAATAAACTAACCAAAATTATTAAAAGTAGCATTTAGATGTTTAGAAGGGTTTTCTCGAACTATTGCCAATATTACTTAATACTATTGTTAGGCTCAGTAAACACAAAACGAATATTCAGGATGTTCCATGAACGTCCCTAAAAATAACTAAAATATTCTAGTTATATTCTTAGTATGTTTTCTTTAAGCCACTGTTATATGAAACTAGCCTTGGTCTTCATTTTAAATAGATATAATGTTCCATTTAGTTTCAATGTATATTATATCAGTGAATATTATTATTAATTTTTTAAGGTAAAAATTTTAATTAATTAATTTTATTCCTAGAGAATATTCAGTCCAACAGGAAACATTCTACCTATATTGAAATGTTCCTGCAAATGGTCGGTATTGATGGTCTTTGAATAGAGACATATAATATTGACATTTCCAGCATAGATCATGCCTTAAATATTCCTGGAAGATTTCTAAATATTTCAGACTAATTAAATTAATGTTCCCATTATTATTTCATGCGAATCCTTCTTATATTTAACCCTTTGAGGCCGGATTTATTTTTTTTAAATTTTTGGTGAAAATTTTTGTTTTGCTCAATTAATTAAAGATTATTTAATATGTTTTTAATATTAAATCTTTTTTTTCGCATATGAGTTAGTTACAATGAGGTGTGCTCACTGTAAGGACACTAGGCAGATAAACAAAAAAAAATTGGCAAAAACTAATTTTTTATTGCTAGAAAAATACATTGATTATAAAAAATTTATTTGGTATGATATTGACGGAAACAGTTTTTCTTATCTGAAAGGCACAGGGCAACATCACACCTAAAAAAATAACAATAATTAACTAAGTATGTTTATTTATTTATAAATGTAATATCAACAGCTACCTTGTACAATGGCATCTTGATTTGTGAGGTTCCGCCTTGGTACTACAAAAAGCACATCTTCCAGGCTTGTCATATAGAGGCATGTGGGAACAAGAGTCGTACCGAATTTCGTATGGTACAATACGTTTGAAATAATTCACCGTTGCTGATGGCCGACCCCTTTTCGGAAAACCTTGTTCAGCTCCCACAAGTCCTAGGCCCACTGAAAGTCGAAAAAGTTTTAGCGAAAGTTGCGCATTGGAATCCGTTCTTTTTTGATACAATATGAATGCATTTACTAAGGATAAATCTATGAAATAGAAAAAAATTCTATGCCACCACTTTTTCGACTTTCGGTCAACCTCATAAAGAGTTTTTAGCATGTCCGTCTTATCCACGTATCCTATATGCGTATTATATTTCTTTACTAGTTCAGGACAAGTAACATCTTCCGCGGAACCATCTTTTTTTCTGCGGGAAACCCATGCATTGATTTTTGCATGGATCCAGATAATTAGTTAAAAAATGGACTGGCCTATTATCCATCCATTTCAAAAAGGTCAACCCATCAGTGCTAACTCTCCAATCGAATTCACCCCTTGTTAACTGCTTGTCATCTAGTAGATCTGTTGGTAGATTCTTTCGATCTTTTCTGACGGTACCGCAAGCGTAAATCATTTCAGTTTGAAGTTGTTTTTGCAGCTCGACTGAATTAAAATAATTGTCAATATATATTTCGTACCCTTTTCCAACTAAGTCTCTCGTAAGGTCTCTAACAACTCTACCACCAAGAGACTTTTCGGTCATTTGACCTATTTTACCAGTGTAAATCTGAAATTGACATACGTATCCTGAATTTTCGGAACGAATCCAAACTTTATAGCCACGTTTTACTGGTTTCTTTGGCGTATACTGTTTTAGGGAGCTTCGTCCTTTGAATCGGATCATCGACTCATCAATAGCTTGATGTTGACTTGGTTTCAAAGCATTTTTATATGTATCAGATAATACATCTAACAAAGGCCGTAATTTGTAAAGCTTATCAAAGTTTTGGTGATCACGGCCAGGCTGTACAGAGTTGTCGTTTAGGTGCAGGTTGGCTAACATCCATGAAAACCTGTCTCTTGACATTATTGAACTTATTAATGGATCTCTCATTTCCAATCGTGAGGACCAGTAATCCTTGTAGCTGGGTAGCTTTTTTATGCCCATTATCAAATTTATTGCAATAAAACCCTTTATTTCCTTTACATTAGTAGGCGTAAATGCATGACTATTACCTCCGTTTCTTTGCAAGGCATAATATATAAGTTAATTTGAAAAGCTACCTATGTGGTTAAACAGATGCTCAGGGAATACATGCAAAAACATGTCGGTAGGGGTTTCTATATCGGTGGGAATGTTTGGTCCTATTTCTTCTCCAAATTCTTTAAAATTTCGAACACAGTGTGAGTTGGAGTTAGTCCATATAGTTTTTTTGCGAATTTCCTGGGCTCTAAGGCATATTTTCTATGTCAAACAAATCAATTGCTGGCGACGCCGCTGCCGCTGGGCCTACTATTTCTGCGTCCCCTTCAATCTCATCTTCACTAACATCTCCTAACTCGCTAATGTTGTCACAAGGAATTTCTTCCAAATAGTCATACAGGTCATTGGAGTTGAGACTTATAAGCTTGTTTTAAAATTTATCTGTAAATAAAAATAAAATCCTATAAAAAAACCGTTAAAAAAATACTCTTAATAAAATTTTGAGAAAATTATTTGCCTAAGAGACTGGTGTCACCGCCCTGAGCACACCATATATTTTTTATAAAACTAATACCTTTTTCTCGAAATTGCATTCTAGCGATAACATAAATATCATCCTAGATATTTTATATCTAATATAAAACCTTACCACCCATGGTCCCAAAAACTGCTCTAACAACCAAAAAACAGGGAAACTTCCGCATACGTCATCAATGATATCTTCGCTGTAAGCACACCAGGGCCGTCAGTAAAAATTAATTTGTAAGTGTCCTCACCGCAGGCACACTAGCACACAAAGGGTTAACTAAATTGCGTTCATTAAAGGTATATTCATATAATATTGCAGAACATCCCAAATATCTGCTTATTTTATTTATGTTACATATTCCTCGAACCTCTACACCTTTGAAACAATTCTCAGCTATGTCCCAGGAATTTGAGTAATACTATAAAATTTATTTAGTACTTGGACATAAATATTCTAAGAATATGATTAGAATCGGTTTGTGTTTATTGGGTGGTACTTTATAAGAGCCTATGTCAAATGTACAAATATTTTCACAAAAAAAAAAGAAACAAAAAATGCATCGATTGTGATACGTTGTAAATGGCCAAAATATGAGTCAACAGATTTGGTTATATGGTTAGGCATTATGTATTTGGTGTTGTGAATATTCAATTTTTTACTAAGGGCTGGTTTATAGATCTCTAAGTAGGTAGCTTAGATTTGTTTGGCACAATTTAAATAACCAGAGCAAGTATAAATAAGAATTTCATAGAATTAAAATGAAATGGCGAAGTACTTAGTATTTCGGAATCATTATCACCTTTAATCGTTTATATTAAGCCATAAATCAATTTAAATTATAGTGAGAAACAGCTTAAATCTGAACCTACTTAGAAACTAAGTTGAATAGATCAGATAGAAATATAAATAGAACCGGTTTGGCCTACCTGGTATATCAAATAAATCTTATTACTAGTACCTGAGAACTAAATTATGACCATCCAGTATTAACCTTTTTTGAATTTCCAAAGACATAAGAATATAGTTATATTGAGTCCATCAAAACATTCACATCAAATTCTCTCCTGGTCTAGTTCATCCACTAGATATACGTCAACTTTGAGATTTTTTGGAATTTTCAAGAAGTTTATCTCTAATCTCTGTCCTAGCCAAGGTGAGTTTCTTTTTTTAATATTTACACCTTTATATAGCAGATAAAATAGAAAGTTTAA
The DNA here is from genome assembly GCF_022605725.1 of Anthonomus grandis grandis. Classification (NCBI taxonomy): domain Eukaryota; kingdom Metazoa; phylum Arthropoda; class Insecta; order Coleoptera; family Curculionidae; genus Anthonomus; species Anthonomus grandis. Next base: position 18,372,708 of record NC_065556.1, on the reverse strand, counting down.
ATGGACAAAGAATTGCAGTTTTGTGAGTACTACTCAAAACCAGCATAAGTTTTCTAAATTTCACATTAGAATTCTTCGCCCATTTGGGTATCTGCCATATATTTCGAAATGCCCGTACTAAGCATCAAAAGTCTTGCCCTTTATAACAATAATAATATATTCTCAGCTAGGTCCACCGCTATAAAAACCATTATCTTTTAGTGGTAAATTTATATTAAATTTAAACATTAATTTTTCCCTTTTTGATTTTATTTATTAAAAACAACAATATTTAATTTCTTTATGAAGCGATATAATGCAAATATTTTCATATAAAAACCGGCCATTTGAAAATTCCAAAATAAATTTATCATTAACTTTTGCCATTTTTTGGGCCAATTTTAAATTTTTATAGGTGAAAGGCCGCAGTTGAAATTGTGTATTTGTTAATATTCAATTTCATCAAATTGGGAAATATTTATTAATTAAAAATATGCAGATTTAGGTATTCGTTCTAATAAATTAATAAACCATGCATGTATTTTTTTCGATTTTATGAAGGCATTAGTTTAATATTTATTAAATCTAAAAAAGCTGATAAAATAAACCCAGATTAGACCAATTTTAAATATGTATGGGTTAAAATGTTATCTTAATTTTTTAAAAAACACATACTTATTAAATAAATATCAGTACATTTGTACAGTATTTAACTCCTTTATTCTTCAAGGGTAAGAGGATCGTTAAATTAGGAAAGAAAATTGAACATTACACTAAATTATTCCAGAAAGCAATAATTCATGAGTACATGCACTTTTCATCTTTAAAGTTTAAGAGTTATGAACAGTTTTACGTTACAGAAGAATATTGATAGTACTTTAAGCTATTTAAACTATATATTTCTAAGGACTGAGGCGATTTTTTGCTCTCTGTATAATAACAAAATTTTACTATTTACTAATTTCTGTGAGTTAAAGTTCAAATTGATTCTAATTAGTAAATCCCAAAAGGAGCCAACTAAAAATTCAATTCCTATCATATACATCTCCCTAAATTTTAATCTACTACTTACAAAGATTGCAGATACTCTATTTGTTCAACCAAGAAAATCCATAAAAGTTCTATTTTGAGAACTTTGCTCCATACTTTGACCCTCAAATATATATTTTTTTACTTTATGGCTTTGATTTATGTTTCTGATGCTCCCTGTGATTAACAAAATGTTAACAATTATGTTAAATATAGATGCTTCAAATATACACTCCCTAGGGTACAAGCTAGTTTATAATTTATAAAAAGTATTAAACTCCGACTATTTATTTGGCCTTTATCCTCCTCTAACTCTAATAAATTAACTTGCATTTCATTTTTCACACTAAAATATCGTACTGCAGTGGGAATAAAGCTTTCAGCTTTCTTTATTGCCAACATTAGATGGAAAAGTAAATTGTATTGAGGACTGGGCAATTAATTTAATTTTCTTTAGGACATTTATTTCAATACTCTTAAGTGGGAAAGGAAAGGGTTCTGTTCTTTTACAATGGAAGTGGGAAATTAGAACGTACTGCACTAGAACAGTAGGTACAATAAATTTCAATAAATGTTTGTTTTAGTCTTATTTTAAATTTAATTCTACAAACCTAAAACAATTCCTATATATAGTTAGTAGCAAAGTTGCCATGCTTTATATTAACATAGATCTTTGCTTAGATGAACAAGCTTTCACCTTTTCATAGGCTCTATTCCAAGTATATTGTAAAACACAATCAGGACTAATCGGTTCAGTTTTAAGAAAATTTGCTATTTTAAATAGAAAAAATTTATCTGATATAAAAAATCAGTAATTATTCAATTTTACCTTAATTAGTACATGTCTCTGGAATGTTTAACTTAAAGACAAGGGATATTCGCTGGATATCTCACGAACTCGATTAAACCCCACTACATTCGAAAGAACTTATATTTTATTAAAATATGAATAGCAATGTATTTTTTTTTGCAATTTTAACCAATCCTACGACTAGACTGGACAGACTTTTACAAAATTGCTGCGCAGTCCAACACTAACTTGATTTTTGATAAATCATCCTGAATAGAGATCTATAAATTAGCCCTTAAAATGTCAATAAATGTTGTGCACAAAAAAATGGTCGGTTTGAAACCGGCCTAAATGTAACTTAATGCCATAAATGAGTGTTAGTTTTAAGCCCGATTTACAAAACTTGTATTGAATCTTTTTACATAATAAGCACAACGTTAATTACAGCACATATTTTTTCTTAATTGGGAACCAAAACCAAGTTTTTCCGTCCAACCGGGATTAGTTTCAGGGCTCATAAGATGATGTTAGTGTGGGAGCTGATATAGTAATATGTGTAGGTACCTACTTTGATTTTGTATGAATTGAAAATTGAACTTCTTATATTAAGAAATTATATCTCAACTTAATTTACCGCGCCCCCAGAAAATTGTAAAACTTAAGGGACCACAAACAATGTGATTTAAAAAAAAAAGAACAATTAAACATTAAAACTCAAGTATTTGTGCATTCGTGATTGGCACTTACTTCAATATCTCGATAGCTTTACACTTTACCTCTTAGGAGTTAGCTCTAAGATATATTTAATTATGGATTTGTCTTAACTAAATATTACATGAACATCGAATAAAACAACTGTAAACTTTATTTAAAGTTATTTATTTCTCAATATTAAAACATAAATATTGCTTTATTTTACAATAAAATCTCACATATATTGTGACATTTGACTGAGATCTTTATTTGATTGTTTGTAGAGGGTTAAACCAATTGCCTATTTAAATGTTTATTTCATTCCTCACTATATACAAGAACATGTACAGCAATCTTACTCACAAGTTTGCTTTTTTTCTACCTGCCTTAACAAATTTTAAGGGTAACCCAATACCTTAGGATCTTACTTTGTACCTACCTGAGAATTTGAATGGGGAATACCAGCTTTATGGTTTATAATATTCAAATTGTTTGGGTTGCCTATCTATTCAAAACCAATTTTAACTTTTACAACTTAATTTTGTAGATTTTATGACTTTACAAACTGTTTGCAAACCAAATAGTAGTCAATTTATATAATGCAATAAAAAATTATGTAATTATTAATAAACTGTACTTGCCAAATAAGTGTATTATTTATGTAAAAAGTAACATGTATTCGCATGACATTCAATAAAAAATATGTGTTTCGAATTCAGTTAAGAAAATGAACTCACACCTTCTTCTGATCCATCATCATCTGACCCACTACTACTACTACTACCACAACTTTGTGAACCACTTTCTTCACATTCTTCTTGACTTTCTGCATCTGGAACTTGTAAGTCCTGCCTGACCAAATCCTGCTCCTGTTCTTTAAATAATTTCTGCTCCAGTTCCAACCAGGGATTTGTTAGGCAAGTAGCATCAAAATATTTTGATGAGTTTAAATCACTTCCTGAAGCATTTTGGCCAAAACTCCTCTTGTGATGATGTGAATAGTTTCTATTCTGATGGTGGTTTTGTTGCTGGTTATAGTTGTTGTTTGGATGGTTAGGTTCCTAAAAAAGTTAGGACATTTATGGTCAAAATCTTAAAAAAATATTCATATATATTTTTTTAGATTCATATATACAATGAAAGCTCTCCTTGCGGACAGCTCCTATAAGCGGACATCTCTTTTAACCGGACAAAGTTCTTGGAACAGAATTTCAGCATATCATTTTCAATGTTAAATGCATTCCGACAAGCGGACGCTCTTATAAACGGACGCGGACACTAGATTTTTCTATATGTGATCAAAAAATTTCCCACAAGCGGACGTTTTTACTTCCTCTAATACCCGGACGATTTTTAGTTCCGCTTATTGCAATGCACATATCTACATACATAAAATTCGGTGATTCCCCATTTAGGCATTTCGTTGGCTAGCCAGTATGTTATCTTGTGGTTTATCTTCAGTTCAGGCAAATTCGTAGTTGATTGAGATATTTTATTATTGTAACTGTAAAATGGCACCAAAAAAAAGGATGCTCTCGTTAAAGGAAAAGATGGAAGTTGTTAATGTATTAGACAGAGAAAGTGTTTCAGTTCGTCATTTGGCAAAGAGGTTTAATATTGGGAAAACGCAAGCAGCTGAAATTGCCAAAAATAAGGAAGATATCAGGAGTAAATGGCAATCAGGAACTAATATAAATCAAAAGAAGGATTTTTAAAAAAAGGATGGTTTTGCTAAAGACAAAACATGTTTTGAGTGGTTTGTGAAAGCTAGAAGTTAGAATATTCCAATCTCAGGGCCGTTAGTGAAAATGAAAGCTAAAGAAATCGCCATTACTTTGGGCTATAATAATTTCAGCGCGTCCAACGGGTGGCTGCAAAAATGCGGCGCAAGAGACATAGTGTGAGTTTCAAATGCATATCTGGCGAAGCTGCTGCAGTAAATCAAGTTGATGTGTCACAATTTTTGGAGAAACTTCCGTCCATGTTGCTTGGCTACAAACCAGAAAACGTGTACAACGCAGATGAAAGTGGATTTTTTTTTCGCGCATTGCCCGACAAAACTATGTCCCTTAAAGGAGAAACATGTGTGGATGGAAAGTTGTCTAAAGATAGAAAAAACGTTGCTATTAAGGATCTACCAGCGACTTGGAAATACAACAAAAAGGCATGGATGACCCGAGAAATCATGTCTGAGTGGTTACTGGAATTTGACCGCAAAATGGGCATCCAAAAAAGACAAGCTCTTTTATTTTTATACAATGCACGCTCTCATCCTCGTGATCTGAAAATGAAAAATGTGAAAATTATATTTTTACCGCCAAACACAACTTCAGATTGTCAGCCCTTGGATCAAGGTATTATACAGAACTTTAAATTTTATTATCGGCATTTGATTTTAAAACATATTTTAACAAAAATTGACGATGTCCAAAGCTTATCTGAGCTTACAAAGTCTATTAATGTGTTAGAAGCTTTGTATTTTACAAAAACAGTCTGGGATAAAGTAAATTCCTCTATAATTAAGAACTGTGTTGGCAAAGCTGGATTCAGAAAAAGTGGATGTAGCTCAGAATTTGCAAAGTAAAATTGCGATGCTGAAGACGATCTGCCCTTAGCGACACTTGCTCAGTTACTGCGACATGCCAAACATTTAGGAGTAGCAGACCCCCAGAAAGTAGATGATTTCCTGGCCTTAGACAATAACATAACAACAGAAGAAAATGCCATTGACAACTTTTCGAATTTGGATGTAGAAAGCCCAGGCCAACTTGAATATGGTAGTCCAAACGACTCAGGAGAAGTGGAACTGGTGGACTCACTAAGAGGTTCAAAAACTATAAATTCATATGGGGAAGCTCTAAATCATATTTCTACATTGAAAAAATATGCTAAAGATGATAAACTTTTTTCAAAAAGCTAAAGAATATTGTTTTTTTTTTAATTCTCGTACCATGTATTGAAGCATTTATGTTTTTGTATGCGTATACATACATATAGATATATAGCATAAATACATACTTTAAAAATGTGGCGAGTTTCCGTTTCATTTTCCTCATGATTATGTATTACCTCATGATTATATACCCCGTTATTTATACTCTATACTCACATACTCTCTTTTAAACGGACACCTCCCATAAGCGGACAAAAGTTACGGAACCGTGAGTGTCCGCTTATGGGAGCTTTCACTGTATTTGTTATAACTGTCAGGTGATGTTGGGCTTGGAATCTCACAATATAATAATTAAACAATAAAAGCATTTATGAAATTGAAAATATGTTGCTTTGACCACTGAGAATTAAAGAATTTATATTAAAATTTTCAAAGAAAAGTTAAAAAGTTACTGTATATTCAAGGGACATATATTACGTTAAGTTATACAGGATGATTAAAATCAAAGACAATATTCTATAATTTCATGAAAGCATTTAGCAAACATATTTGTGATATACATGTGGATGAAGATATGCTTTATTGTTTTCAACAAGCTCACTTATCAAAGACTACAAGTAAAAAGTAATTATATTACGCCAAAGAACGGTACACTCCATGACACAATAGGCGTGACAAATTAATCATGCACAAAGGAAAAAAGAAAAGATCTGGAACAACTCTCAAACAGTAAACAAGGGCTCCTAAAGAAAAACAAATACAAAAGGAAAATGAGGTTTTTATTAGTTCACCAAGGTATTATTGTCATTGAAATATTCAAGTGCTAGTGCTAAGTAATAAGCTGGACTAATTATGAATCTCTTTAAAAGTAAGATAAACTAAGGCATAAAACTGGGGATATGTTATTAAAGTTGTTTTTTTCCTTCAAAGTGACAACTTGAGGAGGCAAAAAAAGAACACTAGAGGTGGCAAATATGCAATTTAGACATTCTGAACTATTTGCTGATGCTAGATTTATAACTCAGCTAGGAATAGACATTAATATTTTAAGATATGATATGATTGAATGAGATATTATTCCAATAATGAAGTGGTCGACCAGCAACATGTTAATATTCAGTGTTACAAAAAAATAACATTATAGTTTTAAATAAAAGTTAATTAGCAGATGTAACTCTAAACAATAAAAATTTATGAATTATTAACTTTAATTACAATAAATTTCTTAGGATTCACAATTGATTCTAGACACTATCTAAATTGGGATTGACAAGTTCTGCAGTTAGCAGGAATTGATTTACGCAAGAATATTATAAGAGGTTTACCTTGCTTTAGTTAAATCTCATTTAAGAAATAAGTGAAATTCAATTTTAGGGATTTTCCAAGAATTATCTGATGCAGTCCCAACATAGATCTGCCAGAACGGATTCTTCTGTTAACAGTGGATATGGTCTGTTATAAATAAAAGAATAAGGGCTCTGATAATATTTAATACAAACAATCAAAGATTGCCCATTCTTAATCATTATTAACCATCACATTTTACACTGGTGGCTGAGGATAATATATTTTTTTTAATATATTTATTTATCTATTTGGCACACATTACAAACACCAGTGAAGTAGTAATTACGAATAATGGCATAAAAATATAAATAATTCAGTAACTAAACTAGAAAACAACACGGATAAAAGAAACATACATAAAATTGAAAAGGCAAAACACATACAAATTTACATCTAAGGAAACAAGAAATAAAATAAACACAATTGACTTTCCACCTAAGGCCTAATAAACATTAGCAAGAGTAGTTTGAATTGTGGTTGATTTATATTAAAAATATCTATGTGATTCTTTTTATGTATGTGGTTACATATCACTAGCTATTTATGGGTGAAGCGCTCACTAGGTCAAATTAATCTTAGGAACATTGAAATACATGTACTTCACTAAATCACAGTCTCTATATTTTTTATTGTTTAGGACAGAGTGAATAAAAATCACAGCCTGTTTGCTTCTTCTGTCCAATAAGCTGGTATATTGGAAGCTGGCCAGCATGCTTCTGTATGAGACCTCACATGCATAAGCATTATTTTTTCTAACATAGAGAAAGAGATAGCATCCAAATTTGTGCAATATTCCACATGTGGTCTAACCAGGGCATTATAATCTAGCTCAAACATCCTGCTATTTCTAATCACAAACCCCAAAGATTTATAAGCCTTATTGACCATTTCTATATAATGTGTATTGAACTTCATATCACTCCCAAATCCCTAATTTTAGTTTTATGCTCCAGGATGAGCCCATCAATTTTGTAATCATACTCAATAATACTTACCTTCTTTGAAAAACTTATAACAGAACAGTTAGTGACATTTTATTGTTGCAAAACCATAGAATCATATTGTTCATAATAGTCTAGGAGCAGCCCATTAGAAATAGTTGGTTTAAAATGATTTGTTATGTTTTCACATAAAATTTTTACATATACTGAAAGTATTAAGAGCAATGCTGTTGGAGTAGATCAGATTTCAATAAGGATATTAAAATCGCTCTGACTTACTACATTAACTAAAGGCTTCAGAGGCCTTTTTGATTTCTCTTTACAAGAATTTCTCTTTACAGTAAGGCACTGCTCTCTGAAAGATTGCCCATATTACTCCATTGCCGAAGTCCTGAGTTGAGACCAATAGGCGTATTATCAGCAGCCTCTAAAATCCTTGTAAAGGTGGGAAAGTGTCAGATAGTGCAGTTTCTCTCTGTGAGGAATATACTGCTGAAATTTCAGTCAGACTTTAGGTCATATATCGCTCTCCCAAGAATTACCAGCTTCATTTCCACTGCTTTTGACAATGCCCTTTGCTATCCTTCAGTGCTTTCCTGTACTTTTAATCTTGGATATTTAATTTCAATAAAGCATTAATAATCAATTCCCTATTTTCACTAAGATTGTTTGGTTAAAATGACATCAAATGAATATTTTGTATTTTAATTTATGTATTGCATGTAAATAAAAAAAATTATAGGTACAAGGTGATTTTTAAGTTGATACTTTTTTTTTAACTGTGTATAGAACTCGGTAAATTTTTTTTCAAATAACTTTTTTCAATACACTCAAAAACAAGGGACATACAGAATAAAAAAAGTGAATATGGGTTTGTTTTTCCTCATCTGTTTATGTTTTGTTTTTGCTCGAATTTTTGTATCGATCACAAATTGTACCAATCAGTTAGTCTTAGACACTTTTGGTTTATTGTTGTTAATTTTAAATTTGCAAAATACAAAAACATGTTGGCAATGCAATTTTTTTATTTTTGGGTTTTTTGAATAAAGTTATTTGAAAAAAATGATTATTTTACCGAGTTCTGTACACAGTTAAAAAAAAAGTATCAACTTAAAAATCACCCTGTATATTCAAATTTGTTTCTACATTTGCTTGCTATTAGAAAATATTCAATAATATAAAAAACCAAAACTTACTGTTGCATTGGCAGTTAATCCCAAATTTCTCCTCCAGTTCTTACCACCTGGGGCCTGTTTAATTGGTGAATAATAGTTTCTAGGACTTCGTCCCATAGGACTATGTCGGACAAAGTTTCTGGGGCTGCTATAATTTGAAGGAGAAAAACTGCTATTTTGATAAGATCCATTAGCTGAAGAAAAACTATCAAAACTTAAATATTCACTGGTGTCCAAAGTGGTATTTGGAGTGTTGGATGTCTCATTTGATGCTGGCTTGTTGAAGTATATAAAACCCCCTGCTGGATTATTTTGATTCCACATATTACTACTCATCGTTAACTTAATACAAATAACTTGAAAATATCCTTGGACAATGAGATTTTTTTGTTCTTCTTTATTTTGTAAACACAAATACACAGACATGCATAACCTATCAAACCTCCAGGGAAATTATTGTGATAAGTGACAGTTGTGTTGGGTCAGCCGCTCTTCGTGACAATTTGGCAACATGTCATCCATTTATGGAACCTTTTTTCAAAAATTATTTGCTTTCTATCACAAAAAAATTAATATTCGATATTAGTGTAAAAGTATGAATAATAAATTTACTTGTAGATTGTTTCTTGTATAAAACAAGGAAATGTAAACAAAATTAAAAGTTAAACTAAATTCGGCCAAATGGGATTTTCGTAGTCCACCATGTTTGGCGGGCTGGACGGCCTCATTTAGTAAACGGGGAAGTAAGGAGGTTTAAAAAAAAAAGTTTTGCCTTAAAATCAAAATTTTTAGCCTTTACAAGACTTTTATTTAATTTTTTTTAGTAATTTATAGGCAGGACTATTATACAGAAAGGCCTCTAAACGTTTATTTACTTTACCAAGTTAACAGACTGACCTCCCTCTTGCTTAATAATAGATCCGTCCGCCTTACTGCATGTTTTGATTTTTTATCCCTTCAAAACCAATTAAATAAGAGTTTCATATGGAATTAACGTGTATAGGCACAATAATATAAATATTTCTCAATTTTGTTTTATTCTGAACCTAATAAAAACACAAAACTGCACCGGTGAACACCACAGTCATTCGTTCTGTATTAACCGCCATATTTAAAAGGCCCGTTGTTTACCATGAATCCGATAAAACGTTCGTCGAATTTCACCGTTCGTACGAACAAAAGTTACGAATTGGACCCTAATTAATAAATGAAAATAATTCGGGAAAAAACGAGGATTAATTTTGTACTACTTTCATATGCGATCGTTTATTCACTTTTCTAAAAATTCCTAATAAATTCCAAGTTCCCTCCAAATACCATGTGCATTTAAACGGGACATTTTTGGTCGGCAACATGGCAGGTCGGGCACGTTTTTGTGGCCAATCAACTTCGCGCGGGAAACACACGTGATCGCGTCGGACCAATGGCAGCGTTTCATTTTAAATCTCCCTCTAAGCTTTCGTGTGGTTACGGTGTTTGTTGTGTACGTTCGTCGGGTGTACAGTGCTGTCAGTGCCGAAAATGTATTTACATTAAATATTTCCCGAATTATTATCAGACAGGACGAAATTGGGTTTTCCAACCACTTTGTAAGTAATCGCTTTTATTTTTTGGTGGTTTACGGCCGCCACTTCTGTTAAGGAAACGTTTAAAAGTCTCATTTTCTCGTTTCTATTTTGACATGTTTACAATGGATCCTTCCCGTCGTAGAATCCCGCTCTTTTGTTCCGAGCAATGTTTTGATTATTATATAATTTTTACCGGTTTTTTTAGGGTTTTTCTTATTAAAAATATCACTGTTATCATAGGTTCTTTAGGCAAATACATTTTTAAATTATACATAAGCATTAGTAAGAGATTCACTTGAGGCAATCAGGTAATAAAGGGTCTACTACTGACTACCTGGCCGCCTGGGTCCATTTCTAAGTAATTTTTAACCACTTTAAAACGTTTCCGGCTAGCAACAGCGAAATTAAGCCCTAATTTAGCCTTAATGTGCATTTTTACTGGTAGAAACAGTGTTTTTGACTTATTGTTATTGGCGGGAAAAGCTCTGTAGTAGTTTTCAAGGTCAAGAAAGTTTCACCATTCAAGAAATCGTTATGTGGAATCCCGCCATTTTTATTTAGGTTTTGCCGTACGGAAGGAAGTCACTTATGAAATTTGTTTGTAGGTAATGCGGTTTCTTAATAAATTTATGACCAAATTCGCATTATTGAATAAGTATCTTATAATTAGTATAGAGATTTTGATTGTGGAAAGATGGGTGTAATTTGTATTATGGTAAATGGGAAATCCTTAAGATAGAAAGGTTAGCAGCTGGTCGAAGGGTGTATTGAGTATTAAAACATTTTATTGGTGAAATTTTAAAAATAATGCTTGAAAAAATAAAAATGCCTAATTGTACCTATTTATATAGACGTCACTATAGTCATCAGTCACGTAGGCTTATGGAAAATGGGAATACTGTTTGTATTTCGCGGCGTTGCCATGGTTACTAAAAGTTCGTTATATATATAGAGTGAACTTTTTTGCATTTGACAGGTTTTTGATTTTATTTATTTTAAAAGTCAAAAATTATTTTATTTCGATTTCTTTTTTTGGTATAAATTATTTTGTGTTTTTGAAATCTGTTGATGAAACGGGTATAGGTGGGTATCTTGAATATTTTTAATGAATGTTCACAAATTAGATATTCAATTTTTGATTACTAGTGAATTAATTGGCCATGTTTTTAAATAATTTAACATAAAATTTCTTTTTATCAAATATCAAAAGATTTCCAGCTTATTTGTAGATACAAATTATTGCATGTTGTCAGATTTTAAAGATTTTTACAAAAAAATGGAAGAGCAAAGGGATTGTTAATATTTGTATATTTTTTTTTAATGTCTGAATTTTTTATGTTTTTATATAAGCACTAACTAAATTTGCTACAAATACTAATTATAAATAAAAACTTAAATATAATTATTAACTAAATTTGTCATATATTTTATTTTTGAGCTATTCATTTTTAGCCTATGTTAGAACATGTCTCTTGTAGTTCTTGTAGCATATCGTCGGTGAAACCAGAAAATAGTGTATGCCCAAAAATGTAAATTTTACAGGCGAGCTTAAAAACTTTCGTGTTGGTAAGTTTTGAAGTCAAATTTGTCAAAACATTTTTTAGACTAATAAAAATTGAAAAAGGTTAAGTTTATAGATATTTTTTTTTATAAAAGCTCTTACATATTTTTTAATAGGACATACACTTATTTCCACAAAATGTTGCTGTACATACACTTTTTTCTTTATACTTTGGCTTACTAAAAAGTTAATTCAAAATAATACAGCATTATTACAACAAATATTTTTATTATTGCAAAAACATTAACTTAACAAAACTTAAAGTAGATGGCACTACAATAGCGTAACTTTGGTTTAAAACTAATAATAATTTAATATTGTATGCCATTCACAAATAACTTTAGTACAGTATAGCCTTAGTAAAAAACAGAACCAAAAAATTCTTTGAATAGGGATATAGCGAAGACTTATTATCATAATACTCATGATAGTCTGGTAACAAACTTTTTTTTAGAACTTGTAAGTCATTAAATTTATCTAATTTAATTTTTCGCCTTTCATTGTACAAACACGGAAGAGATTCGTATGGAACAAATAATTGAGTTTGTGAAATTGAGCAGGCAGCATCTGAGTGTTTTAGTTTGTACGGAATAATGCCGTCGTCAGTGTATTTTAATTGCTTAAGGTCATTAACGGTGGGATCGCCAACTTTTCGACCAGGTCTTATTGATGCATAATAATCTAAACCAGAAAAGTCTTTAAAAAATGTATGATTTAAGTACGACAGGTTATAAGGAAATGGAGTAATTCTTGCACTTTTACAATGAGACACGTAGTCTGCTGGCACATTAATATCCTTACCTCTAAGACGTCTTTCTATTGTAGAATGCATAGAATCAGCTTGCATTTGCGTATGCCCTTTAAATAAATATTTTTGTATTATGATCAAGTTGTACTGCATAGCAATGTTTAGCAAAGCATTTGCCAACACCGAATTCCGATTTTGTGCATTGCACCCATCACTCCAAAAAATTATTTTTTTTGGTCCAATCCGGAATTGGTCTTGACAACTTCCTTTTCTATGAAATTCACTAAAATAGAAGAAAACTCGTTCGCTGTAAGAGCGCCCTCCACCTCACTCCATAAGAAGCAGAACCCATCTTTGGTTTTTACGTTAAATAACGTAAAATTGTGCACTGCCAATTTAGTCTTGTAGTACATAGTGCTAACATTGCAAGCTTGTCAGAGATGTTGCAGCTGATCTCCTGAAATTAAAGCAATGGTGTGATTTCAATCAACTTTGCTTAAATATGCCGAAGTCCCATATTATTGGTTTCAATTTTCAAGCTTTTCAAGAGAGTCTTGATTTTGGTGAGAACGCATTGGACATGGTAGACAATTCTGCATTTCTTGGTTTAGTCATTGATAAAGATTTAAAGTTTTCTGACCATATAATAAAGTTAAATAAAAAACTTGCTTCTGGCTGCTTTTCTGTTAGGGCAACCGTTCATGAACTGGGGAGAGATGTTGCTTGTGATGTGTACTTTGCTTTGTTCGAGTCGCATTTAAGGTATGCTCTTCCATTTTGGGGTGCATGTTCAAATTATCTGTTTCAGTCTGTTTTTGTGCTGCAAAAGAGGGCTGTCAGAAGTTTATTTAAGGCCCATTCTAGAATGCATTGTGGTAATCTTTTCAAAGAGAGCCGTATTTTGACCCTACCATCATTATTTATTTTGGAAACTGCATGTTTAATATTCAAAAATAAGAACAGTTTTCCAATCCGACATCACAGTTATCCTACCAGACAGATTAATAATATTCCCCTTCCTATTCCTCATTTTACATCTATCAAAGATTCATTTATATATCGCGGTTTAATGATTTATAATCGCATTAGCATGGAATTAAGAAGTGTTCAGTCTTTGCGCCAGTTTCGTTGTAAACTGAAGTCATATTTGCTTCTAAAAGCCTTTTATTTGATTGAAGACTTTTTTAAGGCTGAGGATGTTGTGTAGTAGATGCTAAGCTTTTAATCTGTTAATTTTAATTTTGAACATACCTTTATGTGTCCCTTTATCTCTGCTACCTTTGTCTACATGCATATATTTTGTTTTATAAAGATTTTGTTTGTAACATTTTTCTCTTGCATTTTTTTTTTTTAGGCATTTTATATGTTGTATAAGTTTTTTATATTTGTTTTGTAAAATCTGATTTGATTGCATTTATTTTCTGAAGCTTTGTCAATAAAATTCGTGTACATGTACCAAATTTTCGACAATAAAGTACCTGAAAAAAAAAAAAAACATTATTTTTTGAAGCCAACAAGACAGATTGTAGGTCCATGGTGAAAATGAATTCGGTGTCATCGGCTCTTTCTTCATCTCTTGCTTTTTCTTCTCTTGCTTGGTTTTTTAGTAAAAGGTGTTGCTGATATTCCTCTTTAGAAATATTCTTGTTTTTAGATGCAACACAAACCTCACATTGATCTTTTTTCGGGTGGTACATTGAAAGATTTAGTTCCTGAAACACATCGTTAAAAATCGTTCTTGAAAATGGCTTAATGTTTTCATCTTTGCAGTACTTCTCACAATAAAAGCGGTAAAGCTCTTGTTTACTAGTCCACATGGGTTCTAAATATAATTTTTGTGTAGAAGCTCGGCAATAATGGGACTCCACATTTGGTAAAGAATAAAAAAAGGATTTAAGTTTTTCCTTAATGAGTCTGGATGCTTCTGTTCTTCTGCTACTCATCTTTAAAAGTTCTGGATTATCTATCATTGTCTGGCGCTCTGCTATATTCATAGTTTTCTCTTCCAATTTAAGCCAGTGTAAAGCACAGTTATGCTTTAAACCAAGGCTAGCATTAAACATTTTCTTGCAAACTTTATATTTTACCAAATCTTGCACTAAGTAGTACCTAGCAGAAAAATCTGCGATGTTTCTTTAAGACCTCTCCGCCTTTTCACAGGTTCAAAATCAATAAGACCTTTCACAAACTCTTTTTTTTCTGGCCATGATTTTTTCCAAAAAATTTCAAAAGTTTCGCGTCTCTTATGTTCAGCGAGCTTTTTACATGCAAAAACATTTTTTTTATCTGATATTTTGCAATTGCAAGGATTGGATAAAAATTTGCCGGGTTTACTAACATTATATTTCCATTTCCCTTCCATTTTCTTTTTCCCTAAATAAGGCAATCCCAATTCTCGCTTTTTCTTATTTTCTTGATAAGAAGAATCTATTTTCTTAATAGGAAGTTTTCTTTTCTTTCTTCGTTTACTAGACGTTTTGTTCTCCTCATCTTCATCAGTGCCTTCATTTTCCACTTCGGCTTCAACTATTTCTTTGTCAGTATTATTTTCTTTGTTCATAAAACTGATATCGTCTTCTGTCTCTGATGGTGAAAATTCGCTTTCGTCACTCTCTGTAGAAATTTCAAAATTGCCATCAGTATTTCTCTTATTCAATCCAATATCTGAAACTCCAACTTGAACCTTAGGTTTCTTGTTCTGCACGGGAGAGCTCGTAAAATAGTTTTCTTTATTTTCCTCCAAAATTTGCGCATCAGTTGTAACCAAAGTATTAGTAGAATTTTCTTCAAATGGTACATTATAATCCATACTTTCATCAAGTTGCAAGTTATCATTGTTAATAAAACTGACTATTTCTTCAACATTATTATTTGAAGCATTTATGTCTATTTGGATTTCTATATTATCCTCAAATAATACATCATTTTGGAGTGCTTCATGTAATAGTCGATTTGGATCTTGTGTTTCAATTTTTAGGAGTTCCAATATTTTACGTCCGCGTGACATTATGGTAAGAACTAAAAAGAAAAGTGTGGTATACGTCAAATATTATGGTATACGTAAATAAAATTGAAAGATTTAACAAAAATGAAACTAACAAAAATTAAAGTAAAATTGGAAAAATTGAAAATACAGTCTTCTCTATTGATTATCTCATTTTATTGATTAATACCAACTCATATTGAATTGGTATTAATCAATAAAATTATTTTTGCCGGCATGTTTCGAACACAGAGGTGTTCATCTTCAGGGCTATAATAAAGAATCAAAATTTTATAAATAAAATGGAACAGAATAATATAGCCCTGAAGATGAACACCTCTGTGTGCGAAACATGTAGGCAAAAATAATTTTATTGATTAATATCAATTCAATATAAGTAGAGAAGACTGTATTTTCAATAAAACGCTACTGAAAGTATGGGCTACTTCTTTATTCTAAGAATTAAAGATTAGAGTATTTTTGTGCTAATAAACCTTTTCAAACCATAACAACGACGATTAAAATGACCTATGAGAAAATCGTGTATATCCATTATAGTCCAGGCGAATTGTACCAATTTTAAGCAAAAAAGGAAAAAATTGTTATCCGGAAACTAACGACGGGAAAAGGTTTGGGGGGGTATCAGGAACGAGAAAAAAATTCATGCAGGAGCAGGTTAAGGGAAGTAAAGTTTTGGGGGGGTGAAAATTTGTACCTTTTCGATTTGCGGCGAAAGTTGACGTCAAAGAAAAAAATGTATAATGGAAAAGTTGTAGATAATAAAAAAATCTACAACTTTTATAGAGGCCACTTTGTGACATAACCTCAAAATTTCCAAGAAAATCGCGAAAAATTGCTATTTTTTAATTTTTTTGTTTTTTATTTTTCATTTTCGGACAAACACAGTGATTTTGATCAAACTTGGCAAAAAGATACTTTCATGTGTCCTTAAAAACCACAAATTTTTTCAGACCAAAATATTGAAAATTTTCCGAGATATTAAGTTTTTAAAAAAAAAAGACGTTTTTTTCAATTAAAATTTGTCCTTCAAAAAATCGTCGTAGGAGGTTTATCCAGGTCTCATTTTGTTTGTTTTTTTATGTACTTTCAGATAAAATAAAAAAAAATAGACTTGCCATTTAAAAATGTGCTCCCCCAAACCTTTTTCCGCCGTTAGTTTCCGGATAACAATTTTTTCCTTAAAAAGTACAATTCGCCTAGACTATTAAACCAGTTGTTAGAATAAAGTGTATCGTCACACCCTGACAAAATTTTAATTTATTTCCAAATCATTAGCGGCATTGTTGAAGAAAAAGTAAATAACTAATGCAGAAACTTACCTTTTGTCACAATTCTCACAAATAAATAATTAAATTAACTTTTTTCTTGGTAAAAACTTTAAGTTTCTACTGAGCTCCTACCACATAACCTTGCTGATAACGGTACTGTACGGAATTACACTCTTTTCCCGTCAATCTAACCAACGCTGGATTTACACACAATTCTAAATACAAAATACAGAAATCTGCGCGTCCAAATTAATTTTAAAATTTTGCTAGTATAAAGATTTAAGCGTTCTTTACAAGTTGGCACTAAAATGTAATTTTCGACAAAAAGTGGAGTTACACGGTTTTCTGCTTTCACCGACGATATTTTAAAATGTCTTTAAGGCTATCTGATCTGCCCTTATTTTCTCAAATGAGTTTACTAAAACACCAGTTTCCAGACACTATATCTGGTTCTGTGTTAGAGTTTAATAGGTATATCTTTGTTTTGACTTATGTACAGCATCTGATCTACTCTTTTTAGGATTTCTTCTCTATTTGTTGTTGTTATACCTTGTATGGTCTTTAGTTTGATTATATGTTTTTCCCTAATATCAGGTTTTTTCTTTTAATTACCTTCAATTAATACAATACTTGTTGCATCATATTAAATATTTAAGCAAGAAGAAAAACAGAGAGAAATGAAAAATATTATAGTAAAACTAATTAAAATATCAAAATCACATTGAGTGAACCTACTGTTGGTAGTAAATCTATTATTTATCACTTCTGTTTACCTTTAAGTAATTCGAACAACTTTTTTTATTTTTTCTACTGAAGTTTCCTGGTGCAAACAAACCTATCAAACTTGCATCAACAGTTTTTCCTTATTCTTATACTTCAGGAGGTTTTATCATAAATTGCTTCCATACATTTTTCTTTGGACTTAGGTCAGGACTACAGGCAAACCTAATTAAAATCTTAACTTGCTAATATAGAAAAAAAAATTTGGTCTATGCTTGATGTTTAACCTCTTGAAATGTTTATGTTAGTGGAAGATTTCTTTTAGCATATCATTACAATCAGACACATCCAATTTTTTCGTAGCAGACCCAATCTATGTATCACTATCATGTGGATCTAGTATACTTTTAATTAAAATGTTTATGTGGTGAACCCAGATATAGTCAGGTAATAAGTCCATGTGCAATTTTCTCCAGTAAATGTTTAACAAGCTTTTGTGGTATTTTCTTGAAATAAATCAGGCATTCTACGGCATAAAGGTTAACCCATATTTTACCAGGGCATAAAAAAACAATTTTTCGAATAGCAATATTTATTATGTATTAAAA
Organism: Anthonomus grandis grandis; assembly: GCF_022605725.1. Taxonomy (NCBI): domain Eukaryota; kingdom Metazoa; phylum Arthropoda; class Insecta; order Coleoptera; family Curculionidae; genus Anthonomus; species Anthonomus grandis. The sequence continues at coordinate 18,354,384 of NC_065556.1, read as the reverse complement.
TAGGTTAGAAAAGAAGGTTACGACACAAAAAATAAGTTATTTTAAAAAAAGGGCATGTTGCGTTTTCGCATCATCACGTTGCATTTTTTACATAAAAATACCGTTTGACTACTACATATTTTGCATCTACGTCTGGAGTGGAGCGATTTAGTAATAATATGACCGATATTATCATATCTTTGCTCAAGACCTGCCCTAGGGGTCACACATGTACGAATGGAAGATTCAGTTTTTATCAGGCAAAGGGCAATATACGATTTAAAGTCTAGTTGACTAATATTTTTGTCACTGATAATGTTATAAACCTTCCAACAATTGACTAAAGTGCTATCTATAGTGTTAACGAACAAAGGCCACCACCACTTTTTTCCAGATAGCCCTATTCTATAATTGGCTATCCCGTTATAATGGAGATCTACTCCCCCCATGAATTTGTTGTACATCTTGATAACATTAGATTGCTGAATAGGATTGTCTTTTTTTGCTTTACGGTCATACCTTTTAGCTCTGTATAATGGTTCGTCAATGTAATGGTTACTTATTAGTGTGACCACTGAATTATCGTTCCATCTAACTAATGAGACTCCACTGACAGTGTCATGTGCCGAAATGTAGCAGCGACGTTTTTGTTGAGAAACACTTTTGGTCCCTTCTAAAGGACAACGGAGGGTTCTGTTTTCCCTTATAGTTCCGCTCGCAAAATAACCTTTATCGGTAAGATATGAAAATAATTGAAACGAAGAAAAATAATTATCAAAAAATACCTGATGCTTCATTGGGTCATTCATTATAGATAATAAATCAACAACAACTTGCCCACCCATAAACAGATTTTTGTTTATTTGGATTTGCTCCTGTATGAAATGAACTGATATAAATAACCGTCTGACGAACAAATACACCATAATTTAAAACCAAATCTAACGGGTTTACCCCTAATAAACATTTTGCAGGAGTGCCTGCCAAAGTAAGGAACCATTTGTTTGTCAATGGACAGACAGTGTGAAAATATACCAAACTGCAACATTTTCTGATTTATGAGATCAAAAAAAGGCATAAGCTTACAAAACTTGTCATTTTTATCTAATTGTGCGTTATCTGACAAATGAAGGTTTTTTTTTATATTGTAAAATTTATTTCGACTCATAAATTTTTTCACAATGTCTATCCCCTTGTCTTCTTCAGTTGAACAATATAGTTGTGTTTGTGGTAGTTTATGATAACCTGTAAATATTAGCAGTCCTATAAACTTTAGTAATTCATATTTATCCAACTCAAAATCATGTCGATTATTGTCTTTTGCATATTTTTCCGAAAATGTTACAATAAGATTTAATACTTGGTCATCAAAGAACAAAAAGAAAATATCTAAAGGTGACTTTCCGTGGAGTAAATCTACCAATTTCTCAAGCGCAGGGCCTTCATTCGAAATAGGCTGGGACATCATAGGAATTGAACCCTTTTTCCCTTTTGGTTCCCTACTTTGAAATTGGCTGGTGTTCGACCTTTTGATTTTCCGTTTCTTTTCTGCCAAACTCTCATCATCAGACGAATCCCAGTCAAATTCATTGTCCTGTCTTATTTGTTATTCAAATGTGCCTGCTATGTCCACATCATTTTGGCTGTTTTTTTCGTTTACAGCAATTACATCGTCATCTATATTTTCTTCGTCAGTCAAGCTATCTGGTTCTGGAGGAATATAAACAGCATCAATTTCAACTAAAATAATTTCCGTCTACATAACAGGCCTAACAAAAATACTTAGTAGATCTTACCAACATTTCCGGAATGCTCTGCTTCCAATTCATCTACTACTTCATATAAAGCACTCTCCAGCTCTTTTTGCGTAAGAAATTTAGGATGTTTGTCAGTAAAAAAAGGTCGCGTGTATTATGCTTACCAATAATAAACTATATTATTCGAAAGTATGTTTAGACATTAAAAGTTTGCTTGAATTGGAACAAAAATTTAAAAATCAAAACACTGGTTTATTTATTGAGTGTTTTAAAAATCTTTTTAATTCAACCTTAGTAAATACTATAGTAATGTTAGATATTTAATTTTTTATTTTGTTTATATTATAAAAAAAAAATTAATATGACTGTTGCGTTTTCGCATCATTGGTAAAAAATGGGTTAAGGGATTCTTGTACCTTGAGCCATTGGCCATTCTACCATTGCCTTATACAACCATGATATTATTAAGTTAAAATTACCTACACATATGTAAAAAGCATTTGATAAAGTGAATCACTCTATTGTACTATTAACACTCTTCAGTTATGGTATCACTAGTAAAATGCTTTCTTGGGCTGACCTCAAGTCTTGATGAGAAACAGCAGCAAGTTAAATAAAATTGATGGGTACTTGTGGATTTTTAAATGTTTGTAACACTCACAGCTACTTGCTTTTCCCTGATAAAATGAAATTATATGCTGCTATTATACAGAAATGTGATTTGGCCGCAAGTGACAACTGTGCACTTTAATTTACCAGGTCTCTTAATCCCATGTGCCTTCTCTGTATTGTTGGCAATAAGGACTAAGTTCTAGTTCAAGTTCAAGTAGCTAAGTGTTTTACAACACTTATAGCATCTATCTTGACTCCAAGTTGACATTCTGTAATCATTATGACAACATGATAAATAGAGCTAATAGGATGCTAGATTTTACTAAGAAATCTGTAAAGACTTTTAAATTTAAACTCTGTTAAAACATTGAACATATTTTATGTTAAATTTATATTAGAATGTTCCTTAATAATCTTATCTTGGCACTACTAAATCAAGCATTGATAGGTTTGAAGCCATTCAGAACAAATTTAGCACCATACATTTATCGCATACATAGATCATGTCCTGTTTAGGACTATCTGCTCTTGCAAGTAGAAGTGCATACTTTGATCCGTTTTTTGTTTGCAAAGTACTTAACAATATTTTAGCAGTCTATCAGAGTTCAATAATTCAAACCATACTTATCACTCACTCTATGTGCCTTAGTGTCATACTTTTACTATTCTCCTGCTAATCGAATGACTCAAAATGTTATATTATGTTGAATCTTTTTATTTCTAAACTTAAATTAAAAATTCTTGCTGAGCTGTTAAGTATAGGCTTAGTTAGTTATCTATATCTTTTTTGTAATTGTAATTGTTAAGTTTGATGTTTAAGAGTTCAAACAATTTGCAATATACAATAGTATTCGTCCTGACAGTATGTATGAAAATAATAATAACAGACCAATATAAATTAGTGTCAAATAATATCACCATGAAACTTTCTTTTCACAATTTTTTTTCATATGGGTGGGCTAAAAACAATAAAAATATGAATCATTGAGGTGAACCATATATCACACAAGATTCTTTGAAATAAAAACAAAATATCTTAGCTAAAAAATATATTTCAGATGATGAGAAAATTGATTGTTAACCAATGGATTATATAAATTGATCATTCACCAGTAACATTGACTATTCCATTAATCCTCACTTATTATATATCTTCTTCTGCTTGATAAGTATTCATTTGGCATTTCCAGGTACAACCACTGCAATTGCCGATCACTTAACCTCCATCATGTCAGCCGCTATGGATATGTTCCTTAACACTTCTGACTCCCTTCCGTTTCCAGACATCTTGGACATTGACATTAAAACTGATATGGACCTATTAGTGGGAGGTCATAATGACTTTTCCGGTTTTAATTTCAACAGTCTGGAACCGTTAGAGTTCGAGGATGCTCACGAAATCAAATGGTATAACTCCAGCTCGAACCATTCGATACTGGATTTTAGTGGAGATGATGGCCCGACCATGGTCAATCCGAATGCAGTTATGCCAGTTATGTCTTTGGCAGGTAGCCTAGGCAGAAGCCCTTCGCCAGCATTAAGGGAGAGCCATCTGACGTTCTCCCCTGCCACCATTAAAATCGCGTCAATTAAAGCTGATACGGCGACAGTCAAGAAAGATCTGTTAAATCGCCTGGAATCTGTCGAGAAGAAACGACTGGAAATAGCGGAGAAGCGAGTACCACAACCGCGACCGCCACTGCAGCCTGTGATCAAATCAGTTTCAAAAGTCACCCCTATCTTAGCAAAGCCAACTATAAAACCGATAACCATAAGAGCCCCCAACGCAACCCCTACAATAGTGATAAAAAACGCGGTTCAACGCACAGCTACTCATCCAGTATTAACTCGAATCACAAATCCGGTAACTATTAGAACTGTACCAGCTAACATCATCACTACAGTCCAGAGAAAGAATGTAGCAATTCAAAAGACTTTTGAGCCTGTAGACGATATTCCTGCCTATCCGAAACCCGCCTACAGCTACTCATGCCTCATAGCCATGGCATTGAAGAACAGCAAGACTGGTTGTCTTCCTGTTTCTGAGATTTATAGTTTTATGTGCAAGCATTTCCCTTACTTTAAGACAGCACCCACTGGATGGAAAAACTCCGTGAGGCACAATCTGTCCTTGAATAAGTGTTTTGATAAAATCGAGAAGCCCGCCTTAAATGGGTCACAGAGGAAAGGCTGTTTATGGGCAATGAACCCTGCAAAGATCAACAAAATGGATGAGGAGGTGCAGAAGTGGTCAAGGAAGGATCCTATGGCAATTAGGAAGGCTATGGTGAATCCAGGTGAGATATTACATTCAAATTTTGACAATGAAAAATTTGTAAGGATAAACACTTTTGTAGCTTTGGTTAAGTTTACCCAAATGTCTAAGTTTCTCAGTACCAAAAAGTAGTAGGATAAGAAAATATATGAGCTATAGGAAAATACAATTTTTTGAATATTCTTATCAATCTTTATTTTAAAGTCTACTCAAGAAACTTTAAACACAATGAATGCTTAATGTCTGATAATAATTTGAACTGGTTTTAATGAGTGATTACATTTATCCCAAGATCCATTGAATTTATAAATTTTAAACTTAATTGCTTCAGAGGAACTTCATTTTGTAGATATTAAAAGCAAAAAAATGTGTCCTTTACTTATTAGAATGCGACACAACAAAAACTAGGAAATGCGTTTGCCGTTATTTGTTAATTTATATTAGCGCTAACATATTAAACTTTTGTTAGCAACGAAATTTTGAAACAGTACAAAAAGGAAGTAAATGGGTATTATGGCCCCAAATATGAATGATAAGTATCTAGGTCAATTCAAGTATTTTTTAACTTAAAAAGTGAAAAGATCTTGAATCATTGTATCACATCATATGGTATCATAACATAGAATTATTTAACAATTTTCTAACAGGCAGTATTTAAGACAGAGTTCCTTCAGTATAAAAAGCCAGTGGTTTTCCTCATTATTTTTCTACAGTTGCAATTAAGGTTATTAGAGACAAAAATAAGTTTCATAAAAAATGGAAAACTTATAAGAATCTTGGCAACTTAAATACATTTAAATTGCTAGGAGCTTGATCAAAGGAATTGATGAAATAAGATTATGGTAATCACATTGAACAAGATTGTTACTAATGATTCTTAAAAATGATGGAGCTTTGTCAGATGTAAAAGGTCTTTTTCGCCTATACCATCTAAAATAAAGTTTATTAGACAGGTAGCTTCAAATCTTTTAGATATCTCTAATTTATTTGCATAATATAGTGTTTTCATACAGTCGAATCATTTAAAAATTCACAATATTAGCAATAATAATAACATCAATAGTTTTAATTTACAATTGTATATTAAACAGGTTTGTGTGGTGGATTTGTGCATTAGATCCTAAGAAAAGAGCCAGCCCTGATGGAGTTCTCTGTATTGACCCATTACAAATATTATATAATCAATCACTCTTAAATGGTCATTTTGGAGATATATGCAAATTATCACATTTTGTGCCTATTTTTAAGAATGGTCACAAAATATAGTAAACCATTATCACCCAATTACTTGCAGAAAAATTACTTGAATGCTTACTAATAAAAGAAGATTTAACATGCGTTAAAAGTTATTGTAAACTTAATAGACTTCCAAGAATGTAGATAAATGATATTGTGTATCTTTTGCAAGATATATATGTATAAACTATTTAAAAAATATTTCAACCAATTGTGGATCAAAATATTTTTACTGCTTATTATTTTAAGAACTTGTCTGCAAATAAATACAAAACGACTGTAACGGATTAAAATAAGAATTTTAACTGTTTCAACTGCCTGGAAAAAAAAATTAATTTACTGAGTACAGGTTGCGCATTAAATTTGAATTGAGAAAAAATTATATTTCAGGCAGTTGTACGAACACCAATACATTTTTATGTTTAATTGCACAATACTTAAAGATCATCAAAACAAATTTTCTGTCCTTAACCAGCAGTGAGAAAAACTTGATTTATTCCAGGCAATTAAGAAAGCAACTGTTTAAGAGTGTGTTTCCTGAAAAACATTATGATGTGAAAGCAAATATAAATTGATTGTAACTGCCTAAAATAAATAATTTTCTCGTTTTCTCTACAAAATATGGTGAAGTTTTTTTTTAACTGCCTGGAAAAGAAAACATCTGAAATTGTGTAATTAATTACAAGCACTTGGGGTCCAAGATACCGTTAAATGATTTTCATCAGCTGATTGATAAACTAAAATTCAAGCTGTTGAAAATGAAAATATATAATTGTAAAGAGAGTGCAGGAAATGAGAGACCCCGGTATAACTTTTTGACGGGATAAATTGTTATTTGATAACATTTTAATTACTTACTGACTAATTACTCGGATTTATTAACAGACAATCTAGGTATTGAAAAATGTTTAATCATGCATATCTCTATGATGCATTTGTCTATAGTAGATTCAATTTTCCGCAATTACATGGAGTCCTGTACTCTACTTATAAAGATAGAATTGAAGAAGAGCAAATCTAAATGGTTTCTAATAATAGAGAAGATGAAAACAAGAAAAAAGTAACGGATCCTATTATACAGGGTGATTTTCAACCTATGCACATAAACTTGGGAAATGGTAGATGAAGATCAATAATGAGTAATAATGAGAAAAAAATGTAGTAAAATATTTTTGGTTTCCGAAATAAAGTTAAAAAAATGTCAACAGAACGTGTAGCAGACGAACTTATCTTGTTTATTAATAACTGATAAACAAGTCATATTGTTTGGAATTTGTTGTTTGGAATCTTTAGCAGTACTTAGTTTGTTGGTGGCTGTGATCGTTTTCGATCGTTATTTTCACACGATCAAAAAAAAGCGGCAAATGTAATGGCGCACATTTTTACAAATGAAGAACTTGTCGACATGGTTTTGGTTTACGGAGAAACGCATCAGAATGCAGTGGCAGCAGCTGATCTGTATGCCCAAAGATTTCCCCGAAGATATCACCGGAGACGTGGGGCTTTCTTACGTGTTATTCAGCGGGGTAGAAAAACTGGCAATTTGCGGCCGCGGCCTGGACAAGATGGAGGAGCTATTAGACCTAGGCACATTCTAAATCTGGAGGAGGATATTTTAGAAGTTATCGAAGAACAACCTGGAATTAGCACTAGGACAATCGCAGCGCGATTTGGAATATCGCAATCTACAAGTTGGCAAATTTTAAGGCACGAGTTGCTGTACCCGTTTCATGTGCAGAGGATACAAGTCCTACTTCCAAGAGATTTGCCGCTTCGAGTACACTTTTGTGAGTGGTTGTTACATCACCAGCAGTTAAGCCCAAACTTTTCCATGAACATTTTAGTTACGGGTGAGGCAAATTTTACGCGCAATGCAATTTTAAACTTTCTCATACTCATTACTGGGCTTTGGAAGATCCGCATATTACACGGAGAACATACTTTCAACAACGTAACGTTTTTCTGTAAATGTATGGGCTGGAATTCTGAACGGGATGCTCATCGGACCTTTTATTCTGGAAAATCGTTTGACTGGTGCTCGGCATTTAGAATTTTTGCGCAACAATTTACCAGTGCTCCTTGAAAATGTGAATCTCAACGTTAGGCAGAACATGTGGTTTATTCATGATGGTGCTCCACCACATTTTTCACGAACAGTGCGACAACATTTAGATCGTGTGTTTCCCGGACGATGGATAGGCCGTGATGGTCCAGTTGGGTGGCCCCCTCGCTCGCCTGATCTTAATCCATTAGACTTTTATTTGTGGGGTCATATGAAAACAATGGTGTATGTAAACGAAGTTGATACTGAGCAAGAGCTAAGACATCGCATAAACGCTGCCAGTGACGCAATTCGCCTACAGCCTGGTTTGGCCCGTGCATGTACGTCTTCATGGATTCGACGAGCTCAAGTCTGTATCGAAAATAATGGAAACAACTTCGAACAGTTGCTTGAAATTAGTTTAAATTAAACACGTTAAAAAACAACACGTTTTTTATTTAAAAAAATATGGATATCTCCAAAACTAAAAATATTTTACTACATTTTTTTTTCATTATTACTCATCAGCTATCATTTCCCAAGTTTATGCGCATAGGTTTAAAATCACCCTGTATATTTATATTAAATATTAAATAATAGGGTTCATTTGCCTGAGTTGGTGCAACATATATTATTCAAGATTTCACCTAGACAGCTTAGGCACATATATCTTTTCCGGTTACCATTTCGGAAAACTATGAGTTCATAATTTTTACCAATTTACAGACTACTAATTTGGTAATATGTACTTACAAAACTAAACACAATATAAATTTCTTTCTTCATTCTTAAAATGCCTTGAAAGGTATATTGAGGAGGTGTCTTTTGAAATTGTAGAGGTGAAAAATTTTTTCTTCTTTAATACGGATTGTGTATTATTGGTTCAAAGTTAATGTATCTCTATCTCATATCTATATTTTTTTTAATCTCAAAATCACCATAAGCTTTTCTAACACCCATAATTTTTTACATAGTTCCTATAGACCAGTACAAGATATTAGGAGCTTTAACCATTATTATAAATTCTTCATAAATTTTTGCATGAGAGCACATTTTATATTGTAGTGCAGAAGTCTACTTAGCAGAGTGGAACTATAACAGTTAGGTAAAGTTGCCCTACAATAAAATGCCAAACATAGAAACCATAACTGTCTAATTTCTAATCCTAATCAGCACTAAAAACCTACCAGAACTATATAAAACACATCATAAAAGTCCTAAAGTTCAAGATAAACATTGATTTTATGGTACTGACAAAAATAATCAAATATTACACACAATACATCTAGAAGCATCTATGTTACGTACATGCACATTTTTTTTGCATGTACATACTTAACATAGATTTGAATGGTAGCAAGGAAAAAGGCAATTTGAAAAAATAGATTTATGAAATAACAGAAAGCCAACTATTAGCTCTTGTAAGCAAATGAAGACCTTTTTTAAATAATAAATTTGTTTGTAACTGGTATATTAAATTCCTATATTCATAATTTTTAGAGACCCTTGAAGCTCTAGAACGTGGTGAACTAAAGTTCTCGTGTTCGTTTGATGACGAGGAGGCGGAGCAGTATGGTGACTCGTGCGGCTCTGTGGGAAGTTCGGGCGAGGGTTCAGATTCCGGAGAAGACATTGACTCTCAGGAGGAGATGGAGCAGGAGGAATCGAGCAATTTAAACTTGGACGAGATTCAAGTCCAGTACATTCATGTTCGGGAAGGGGATTTTGAGGAATTTCGCCAGGTAAGTTTTAACATAAAATCAAAAAATTTCCATTAAACATTTTCCATACAGACAAAAAGACCAACTTTTAAACTATGAAGTCTAATAAATTTAAAGGATTTTTTTTTATTGTACAATCTTGGTTAATTAGTTTTTAAACTTCTTTGGCTAGGAATTCTATGGGTTACTGTAAAATAAACAAATGTCTTGTTAAATTGTTCTAGGTAGTATAGTTGACACAAGTTTAAAACTCTTTAATTTAGAAATAAGTAATAGTAATAACAATATTCTGCAACACTATATAGATTAAAATGCTAAGTATTTTTTATTTTGATGAGACATTCTTTAGTAGGTTGAATATTGATCAAATTATGAATAATTTGGAGAGAAAAAATATTAAATATGTATCTGGGAATGGTAGCCAAGTAGGGATAAACCTATAAGTTACAGTAACTTATTTGAAAAAACAAGAGAATATAAGTATTCTTTGACGTTTTACATAAAATTCAAATTAGTCGTTCATTAAATGGGTATTGTACACATTTTAGACAGAATTTGCCCACAAGCTATAAGAATTGAGATATTTTTTTTTGTTTTATCTAAAATACTTATTTTGGTATTATTTTATTATTCCTATAACATTTTTTGGTCACATTTTAAGTATCTGATTACTTAAATGGGTATTGTACAGATTTCAGACCATAGTTCCTCAAATCATTTTGATATTTTTTTGGACTTTTGAAGCATTTTTTGGGATTTTTGATAAAATGAAGTTGTTAAAAAAAAACATGTATTTTTACAATTAACATTTTAGATTTATCTTAACTTTAATGGGTATTTGGAATCTGAAACTATTGAACTATTTTATTGTTCAATTTCTCATTTATTAAGTGTTTCCTTAACTTTGTAGGTTGGCTTGTAGGCTTTACAACTACAAATAGTTTATTCTTGTTAATACAATCAAATTTATAAATTTAGAAAATTTTTAGTTTTATATTCCTAGGTCATAATAAAAACACACTTAAGAATAAAAACACGAATTACATCTTTAATTTTTTTTAATTTAAATATAAAATTAAATCTTAAAACATTAATACAACGTAACTTGGGCGCCTACAAGAATAAAAAACACTTATAACATACAACTTTTAATGAGATATTGCTTTATAAACTGTTCAAACTTAGTAATGTGTAAGGATCTGATAGTACCTGGTATGACATTAAAAAGCTTTACTGTCCAGTACTGTGGTCCATCTGAACAGCTTTCTCGCCGCCAGTATGAAGGGTGCACATCAGACCCACTGCATGTATGGTAGGAGTGGACATCTCCCTGAGTTTGATACTTCTTCGTATTCTCTCTAATATAAAGCAAACATTCCAAAATATACACACAAGGCACAGTCACCAAACCCTACTAACACACATATCCTTGCAGTCATCTCTGGAGCCTAAACCTGTCATTATCCTCACAGCTTTCCTCTGTATTCGGAATACCCTGTGTATCTTAGATTGTATGGCTCCATACCAGAATGACATACGAGAGATGTGCATGAAATATTGCATAATATGCAGTTTTTAAGACCTCTGCAGAAACACAATTTCTCAGGTTTTTAAATACATATAACCTTTTATTAAGTTTCTGTGCCTCGATAGACCCCTCCAAAGCTCCTTGCTAATTACCTACAGTGTGCAAAATAGTTGTGTCGTCAGCAAAAAGGATATAACACTGCTCTCACTTAGTGGCAAATCGATTATATAAGTAAAAAATTAAATATGACCATGCACAGATCCTTGTGGAATACCAATATTGATGACACTATCCGCCGATGTCGCCCCAGCGGACAACCTGCTGACGCAATTCAAGATATGACTTGAGTTATATACTAGAAGCGCTGAAGTTATAAAATTCTAGCTTTTTTAAGAACATGGTTGACACAATCAAAGGCCTTGCTCAAATCACAGAACAGAGTCGATACAAACTTCATAGTATGATATCTCTCAATTATATCCGATATTATATGGATAATGGCCAGAGTTGCATTTCATTGATTTCTAAGATCAAACTGTTGTTTACAGAAGAGAGAATTAGCTTCAAAGAATTGTGTCATTTTAAGAGCCATACACTTTTTAAAAATCTTACACTATAGACGAAAGGGGGTATAGGTCTAGTTTTCCAGTAGTCCTTTCATGAAAACAAGAATTACTATTGCTGTTTTCAGTTTAGCTGGAAATATGCTTTGCTTAAAACATAGTTTTGTTACAGGTATGATTAGCTGATTTTTAAGTGATTTTTTTATAAAAAGTTAAATTCAGCAGATGTTACAATTACGTTTTTTAGTGTTGTATCCTTTTTGCGCCTGTTATTACTTATGTTCCACACAAATTTTGGCTGATTGGTCGAAGAATGAATGAAATTATTGTTTGCCTCAATTTTGGCAGAACTTATGGCCTCCTTGTAAAGTTTTCTGTAATTACTAAACTGTTATTTATTGGCATTGTTTGGAGACTGTTTTTTTACATCACCTAAGAGACACCAGATGTTCTCTCAGTTCCTGAAGATAATCATTGAATCGACTGATACTGTTATGGTTCTCAGATGTGACATGGTATGTCTTCTCAGAAAAAGCGGCGTTCAAATGCCTTTTCATCATCCACACCCTCAATTAAAAAACCCAAGAAGAATTTTCAATTAAATTACAAAAATTATTAAAACCTTGTTGGGTAATTGGTCTACAGGTCTTATGTGATATAATTAACTTATATTTAATTTTTATATTGATTACAAAATGCTTTAATATTCCAGATGAAGGCAGTAAAAAAATATATATAAAAATTAACTTATAGTATAGAGTCAATTAATAAGTTATTTGAAATTTTGCCTAAGCATTGGAACTTCATAACCTTTACTAATGTGTAAAATTATTACTGTATAATAAAATATAATTGACCAAAAATTATTCCATTGTAATTATACTTGCCTTATTAGTATTTTATTAACTATATCGAAACTTACAGGTAATACTCTTCGTTAACAGTTCTGCCTGGTGGCAAAAATTCCATATGAACAATGACTGACAACCAAAAGAGACGGTAATCATCACTTTGGTTTTTGATTTTTCCTTTCGTGCCTTCTTTGGTCGTGGCTCTCCAGGTGCCTTCCATTCACAATTCTGGCGTTTTGTTTCTGGATCATACTCGTACATTACACTCTCCCAAGTTTAACAAGGAATCGAACAGCATCTACTCGTTATTTAATAAAACACGTAAATTTGTGCAAAAAGTGCATTCGTGCACTACTCCGCTCTAAGTAAAGTATTTAGAGTAGGCACAGATTTACAGAATACAGAGGCGAAACTGATCGAAAATACGCGTGCGAGCGCCAGACTTCAGACACGCCTCCTGGGTGATGGATTTCCATCACCCGCCTAGTACGGTGGCAAGGGGTTTAATTTGCTGCAAGCCTCCGCGCCACGTGCTTCTAATTTTCTTTGCGTAGTACGCGTGTTTATGATTAATAATTAAATTGAAATAATATATTTGTATTTTTTTTTTAAATATTTTTTTAGTATTATTTTTGTTGAAATGGGGGGGTATAAGTGTGTATATCTTTATTGTTCCAGCCACAGTGGTGGAGGAACGACGTTATTTAGATTTCCAAAAGATGAGTTAATAAGTTAATATTTCGAGATAATGAAAAGCATTAATTTTACTCACCCATGTGATAACTTTCCTTTCCAGTATTTAATAAAATTATTTATACGACTTAAAATATTTTATACTTTAAAATTCGCCAACAGAGATTTATCATCTGCCAAAAAATCAGATAAAACTAAAGGAAAATTAAGAATTTTGTTTCATCTTTAATGTTTTATTAAATAAGATCCTTAAATCTGTTAAATGAAATAAAAATGTACTCAAGAACCCTTATATTCTGTTTTATTTAAGTCTATTTCTATTTTGACATTATAAATGCATTATAATATCCCAGCGAAATTATAATGCAGAACATCTATCCCTACAAAAAAAAACTTAAAAATGCATTGGTGCGGCCAGTCCAAACCATCCTTTTCAAGGGCATCGAATATCGGGAGCTTATATCCGCGATCTTTCGCATCTGGTATTCTGTAAATCTGTGGAGTAGATTTCCACCACATATTAACCATAAGAAAGAATGCGCAATACATTAAATAGGTTCTTTTCGTAATACAACGACTAATAAAGAATACTCCTGGCAACTTATACTGCCAAAACACCCCACATCGATTTGCCTTTAAAAACCTCTTTAAACTTAAACACCGAAAATTCGACTTATCGATATTTGCTTTTCGAACTAAATTAAAGACAAAGTCTTCAACTTTTTTCCATTTTATTCCAGGTTAAATCAGAATCCTACGACACCTACGAAGATGACAAAAAACTACTCCGAGTGGAAATGGAGTTGGCCCAGAAAGAGCTAGACTACGAAAGGACACTGAACAACAAACGAAGAAAGACGTACTTGTTGCAAAAATAACTTGCCAAATAGTATGTATTCCAAAAAAAAATGCAATTTTCCTATTCTATGGTAAAATGCGTTTAGGCGATTCTGTATAGAGAATGTTATTTTTCTGAGTTTATTGTTGAAACTTTCAGGAAGGTTTTTCGCAAGGTTAATTGGATCTAATATCCAGATTCGACGCTGTGTAAATTGGTGATACTTTTGTAAATAGTGTGAAATAACTAGTATTCACTTAGCTAAGTATTTTTTTACTGATCGATACGCTATCCAAGACTGCCAACTTATTAATCAAACCTTGAGCTTTCGCACATCACTTTATTGTTCTTCTTGTTTCATATTTTTACATCGGTTTTGGGCGTGAAAGTTGGAATGACAAGATTATTTCCTCAAATTCATTTTTTAGCATGTAAATTGGGTTCGAGTAATCTCATGAGAAGTGTGTCTCGGTCTGCTTTAACAGAATTTTGTTCAAATTTTAGATCTTTTTTTTTTGTGATTGGGAGCAAATTTTGTGCATTATTTAAGAAAAATAATTTCCATTTACACCTTTTACTTTATTAATTTTTGTAAACTAAGATGATTACACCACATACTTTGATTCCAACCTCCAAAAGGATCTATAATTTTTTTATTGAATGAAATGATTAAAATTGATATTTTTGTAACTTGTACCGAAAAATAATTTTTTGTTGCTGTTCCCTGTAACTCTCTGGGAGTTCCTTACAAGAACTATGTTTGAAATCTGATTTTTATGTTTAGTGATATTTTTTGATTTAAACTTATTTGCATGCGCACATAAACTCAATCTTTCTATTTGAATTATTTCAATTAATATTTGAACTTTATAGTATAGAACCAATCCATAAACTTTTCATTTCCTGGTTACTTTTTGACGTTTTTTTTTAGTTGAAATATGTAAAAAAGTACCATTTAAAAAAACATTTTCTCAATTCCATTTTATCTAAATAACTAAACTGGAATTGAGTAAAGACTTTGGTCATATACACTTTTTTGTCGAGTTGCTATAGGTGGCTGTTGTCGTTTCACTTTGTTCTACTTCTGATCTTTCTAGATGGGACCAGTTCGTCGGAAATTCTCAATTAGTTTGTCAAAAAATGTTAAGTGTCGGAATTTTTTTTGTCACATTTTGTGTAAAAAATGTGACTGAATAGTGAAAAATTGGGAAGCCTTTAAATGTAATTTTTAAATGTTTTTATACGAGTGTTTCTTGATGACGTGTCCATACTGCAGAATGTGATTTAAGGTTATTTTTTAAAGAAAAATTTAGTTTCCACTAAAGAATTTAAAATTTTTCATTCAAAAGTAATTTCAACGAAACTCAGGAGCACCTGGTTATTTTTAAGGTTAATGGCAGAAAGATATACAAAAAAAACTTTTTTTCTTCTAATTTAGTTAAGTTATTTAATGGTTAATTAGCTGAATTTAGTTGCTAATAAATATGATTGCAAATTCTTTATATTTAGGAAGTTCTGCAGTTAAAGTATACAATCAGTACCGTTCTCTCAAACAAAGCATAAAATTGGTAACTTCATTTAAGGTAAATCCGAGAAAAATCAAGTTTTACTATTTCATTTTCTATTGATTCTCTTATGTATAGTAAACTTTGCATCGATATTATTAACAAAGTTTTTATAAAATAAAAAGAATAGTGACAGGTACAATTTTATAACGAATATATTGATGTAAAAAACTCAATTTTAACAAAAATGTTATATAACCAATTTTATGCTTTGGACGGCAGCGTTCACAGACCCAAATCTTATTCCTAATTATATAGACTGTAGAAACCAGATGTCCTAATGAACTTGCAGCGCATAGGTTGGCGCTTTCCATGTTTTCATCCCGTTTTACATTATTTTCAACCACTTTGCATCTATTCTTCATAAAAATATATAATTAATTTTTCTCTAAAAGACTAAACAAAACTATAAACGAAAAGTAAAGTCAAACATCTCAAATATACATAATAAGGCCATACGTGTTTCGTTCCTAGCAAAGCATCATCAGGCTTAAAAGATGATAAGTGGTTCAAAGCTGAAATGCATAAAAAATGATTTTGAGAAACGCTGGCTCAGAGTTATAGGGTTCTAGGTATATGAATTTCAAGAAAAGATTTTAAAGGTTGGGTTATTGTATGTTTAATTTAGCAGTATTTAAATATGAAAATAATTATTGGATAGAGTTTAACTAACAAATAAATCTCTTCTTTGATGAAATCGCGTTAGTACATACTTCAGTGGCAGATAGGAGCAAAAAAAACATAGAAATTTGTAATCTAAACTTTTTTTTAAAGGTAAATATAGAACTATGAGTGTATTTTTGTCAGTGGCATCCACTTTAGCATAAATTTTAATGCTTCTATCTTATAAATTGGAAGCTCTGTTGATACATTGATGGGTATTGCTTCAATGGACAAGATTCTTTTCATGGTACACTCATCTTTTATTTTACACACACTTAATATATTACTTGAATGTGTTAAGTTCTAGTACGAGGTTTGTCCGGAAAATACGTATAAAAGTGGAATAATATTTTTATTTTACAATTATTCAGAAATTTCAATATGGTCTCCTTCAAAGTACTCCCCCTGAGACGAGATGCACTTTTGCCAACGCCGTTTCCACTGTTGGTATAATCGCTGGAAGTCTTCAGGTGTTAGGCTCTTCAATTGCCGTGTCGTTTCGGACTTGATGGCTTCCACATCACCCAAGTGCCGCCCCCGAAGCACCATTTTGCATTTGGGGAACAGAAAAAAGTCACAAGGGGCTAAATCGGGTGAATAAGGCAGGTGTTGTTGAATGTTACAATGATTGAGCTCCTAGCCAAAAACTCACGCACAACGAGAGATGTGTGTGCAGGCGCGTTGTCGTGATGAAGGATCCACCTGCACCCTTGAGCCAAATTGTTTTCACATTGGACCTTGATTTTCGCGACTTTTTTGTTCTCGGATCTCCTGCTTGTTCCACTCCTTGCTTTGAGATTTCAGCTCCACGTCGAATTCGTAGAACCATGATTCATCTCCAGTGATGACCCTATCAAGAAACTCGCTCTTGTTCTCTGCCTCCATCCAATCCTGACAACAACCAACCCTCCTTGCTTTCTGATCTGGAGTTAAGATCGTCGGAACGATTTTTGCACATAATTTTTTCATTTCAAGTGTTCCTGTCAGGATTTCGTGGACGATTGTTTTAGGTATTGACAGTTTCTCAGCTATCATCCTAACTCGTCAATCGACGGTCATTAAGGACACGACCACGAATTCGTTCAACGTTTTCCTCAGAAGTCGATGTGGAGGGGCGTCCTGACCGTTGGCCATCTTTCACATCTTCTCGGCCTTCCCGAAAGTTTTTCAAAAACAGTTGGTTCCTTTAGAGAATTGTCTCCGTAAACTTGTTTGAAACACTCGAAAATTTCACGACCATTCTTGCCTAGCTTTGCATGAAACTTGATGTTAATTCGCTGTTCCTCAATCAGAGAGAGCTCGATGCCGACGGCAGGTAAAAAAAGGGTTGCTTTAAACGTGTAAACGTAAATTCGCTATAACTCGCAGAGCGCTCTGGCTCGAACTAAGCGTTCAGTGGATAGTATAGAAAGATGAAACCGCCGGGCCGCCCCTCCCCTACGCGTAGATATCGGAACATTTCATACGTACTTTCCGGACAAACCTCGTATACAATATGTGGCATTGATTATGAAAAGTGTTACAGCCTAACTTTGGAAAAAGGTATTTTCTAATAAAGTAGTTTGCAGGACAGGTTATGGAAATTTTTAAAATCATTCGCTTTCATTTGAATTATTTTGTAAGGGGATTAACTTCTAAAAAATTCTGATAAGCCAGAATGGACTATAATATTCTATTTTGTTTAATACCTTTTCTATTGCGCTATCTGTAGAATCAACTTCCTCAACACAAGAGTGACCAGGAATCGAATATTTGACAGTTATACTTTACAAGTTATCTGCTTTCCAAAGAAACTGTGTAAGGGCAAAGGACATTAGAGAGTTCCTGTTCTGTGGAACGCAGTTGTCACTCCATAGGGTTAAATGCTCTATTTTGGGATGATCCTTTATTAGGCTTGACAAAATTTGACATAGGGCTTTGGCTATATATATCTGTGCGTTTTCAAGTGCGCAGTAAAAAAAATTTGCTAACTTCTGCTTTTTTAGGACGTTTTACCAATTATTTAGGATCAAAACAAAGGTAGTAGCCTTTTCTTTATGCTCTCTATCAATGTTTTTCTTGCTTCGACATGCTTTATTTTCCTATATGTGTGCTGTATGCTTGTCGCGATACAGCATCAATCTCCTGTTGCTCATTATCCTGCAACCTTTGTAATTCGCAAACGTCACATCGATCCTTTTTTGGTCTTTGAAAAACAAGGTTAAACTCTGTTGAAAAAATCTCTTATCGGAATCTTTGTTTAACGGGATTTTAACCATATCCTCCTTATAATGATCATAAAGTATTGCAATATTAAGATTGAATCCAAGTATTCTCTTGATGTGTCAGCTTGACAATAGTGTCTCGTGAAGTAATGTGGTCCCTTAATGCTTGCACTTTTTCTTCTGATAGTGTTTACGGTGCTTTCCTTACATCAGCCATTTAGCTATACGAGGTATGCCAAATAATTAAGTAGACATATAATTTTACTCGTAAAATGTACTTTATTCATTCAAATCAAAGTGGTTGCCTTCAAAGTACGACCCTTCTGCATAAACATATTTATTCCATTGATTCTTCCATTGCTGAAAAGCTTTCTGGAACTCCTCGGCTGCAATAAAGTTTAACGTCGTGGTCGAAATTCGCTTCAACTCCTACGGTTCCATAGTGGCGTCCCCACATGACTTTTTTCAATTGGGGGAAAATAAGAAAATCGCATGGAGCCAGGTCAAGTGAGTAAGGGGTGGTCCATGATGTTCATCTTGTTTCGAGCAAAAAACTGACGAACAACACAGGCGGCAGGGAATTGCTTCTCCACAACTCTGGACGGTATCGTCTTACACGTTCACGGAGACGTTTCGAAAGTTCCAGATAATACTCTTTGTTAATAGTTCTGCCTGGTGGCAAAAATTTCATATGAACAATGAGTGACAACCAAAAGAGACGGTAATCATCACTTTGGTTTTTGATTTTTCTTTTCGTGCCTTCTTCGCTCTCCAGGTGCCTTCCATTCACAACTCTGGCGTTTTGTTTCTGGATCATACTCATACATCACACCCTCCCAAGTTTAAAATCCGGTTCACACTAATATAGGGGCTGTTTGAAGCTTTCTTTGGCACTCAAAAATCGTAGAATTTAGGAGTAGCATTGAGTTCGATTAAAATATTTCATTTTTAAAATAAAATTATTAAAGGTATAAGGCACTTTTTTAATAAACGCATTTTTTACTCCAACCAAAACAAACTTTAAACTTATGAATTCTTAACATAAAACGAACATATTTTCTAAAAACTAAAGAGAAAAATAAATCAAAGCGTTCATGTCTTCAATAAGAAAAGTCAGCATCTTTCACAAAATCATCACTGTCGAAATCGCAGTCTGTACAAAGGGAACAAACATAAAATAGGTCACTCATTTCATTACAGATCCCACAAATCCACTTTTTGCATTGAGTGCAATTAATCCAATCAGGGCCTATGTAGGTTTCCCATTTTTTTGAGAAAATGGCGCCTGAGGCAATTTAATTAGGCTTCAATCAAAAGGACAGAGTCTTGTGGCCCTAAACCCCGATTTTAAATTGTTTGACACATTTTCGTGTATTCCAATCCACAATCTATTTAAGAGTTTCGGAAAAAATTCTTTTGGGATTGAAGCACTGGATTTTGTTTCGCTGCGCCATTTATCCAAAATCTCCCTCCATTTTTTTTTGCATTGGTGCAAACACTGCAACGTCCAGTAGTTGCATCAAATGGGTGCTATTTGGTGGGAACGCTGTCCTATAGATATTGTTTTCCTCAGAAGCTTTTATTACGGTAGGTGAGAAATGAGACGCTAAATTGTCCCCGACAACAATTTTCTTTGTGGTTTGAATAAATTTGCCAAGTTCTTAGCTTCAATGATTAGCTCAG
Source organism: Anthonomus grandis grandis (assembly GCF_022605725.1). NCBI lineage: Eukaryota > Metazoa > Arthropoda > Insecta > Coleoptera > Curculionidae > Anthonomus > Anthonomus grandis. Next base: position 18,334,175 of record NC_065556.1, on the reverse strand, counting down.
CAATATTAACTCTTGAATAGTCATTAAGCTACCACTCCTAGGTATTGAAATTGCATCTATGTCGCCTGGATATCCCTCTTCACTGTCGCTATCACTTTCCGTGTCAATGGTTTCAGTTTGAGATCTTGCTTTAGATGATAGTGGAGTAAAATTCTCCAACTCTTGAAAACATGACAAGATCGCTCGGACCCAACGGAAATAGTGGGCGACGTAGTGCGCACTTCCAGCTGCTCATTACTAGCGCGCATGTTACTACTACACATGAGTTGGTTCTCTCTATGATGGTTGTAATCTACCCACTACAATTTTCTTTCTAGGATTGTCAATCTCTCTAATTTTAGGTAGAACAATTTCGAAGAACCACTTTTCAAATTGATCCATAACGAACCAGCCACTAGATGTGTGGCTATAGACTGCTCCAGCAGGACCTCATTTTGTCCAAAATAAATAGGTAGGTTCCCCTTGGAACTACGACTTTATTGGCACCAGGATCATCCTGGATTGGATGATCCTGTTGTGTCCAACCTGTGTCAACCAGATTTAGTGAAAAAAATTTCTACTTAATTAATTGTCAGACCTCCCATTTCCCACTGTATGGCTTGTTTCATGAATGTTGTATATAGTTTTTTGGCTGATTCAAAGTTACAAGAAAAAAGTGCTTACAGACCTAAATTTTTTTCCATTGACATGAAACTAAAACAAGTATGTGTTCTATTTGGTTGAATTTTCTTGAGTCTTGTTCTCACGCCTTGTCTTTGGTTAAAACTTTCCCGTGTTTGATAAAACAAAAAGTCGTTTTTCTTCCTGTGTCAGTTTGTAGTAACTGAAATAAGCTTATGCGAACTTCGTCACTAATATTTTCACAGCACTTTTTCCTACACTTCATAAAATCTTTTAAGTTTTTAACTGTTTTTGAGGGTACTAATTTCTTTCGTGAAGAAATATATGCTTCGCCTCTATTTCATTTATTTTTGCGAACAACTTTCGCGCATTTGGATGGATCTCTTTTTTCATCTGTTCTACTCCGATTTCGACGTCTAAACCAGTTTCTTGTTTCCTTTAGTAATAGTATTTTGTAATTCATTCCTAGTTGAAGTTAAACAGTGTTGAAAATGTTGGAAAACAGAAAACGTACTACCTTCCGCCGTTATATTTAGTGAGGCTTTACAGTTTTGCTTCGCATTTTGCTTTAGCTACATTATTTTAAGATTTACTTTATCATCTCTGCTAAAATAAATAAAAGTGGAATCATAATTATATATAAACCTAACCTCACTAACCTAAATTCACCTGTTGTATAAGTCACCCAATTTTATGTAGAACATAGAACTTTGTAACTGATAAGACATATTCATGCTACCTAGTTTTATGAGATACTGCTATTTAATATATTAACAGATAAACATAGAACTTTGAAACCCTGACTAAAATGGAATATAGCTGTCGTAGAAATTGGGAGATACTAATTCATAAAAGTCCCTGTAACTCTGAGCCAGCGAAAATGTTTTATATAATTTATTATACTACATTTGAAAAATCATAGGTGGAACAGGTGGAATATATGGTAAAAACACTTGGAGATGTTTGTGTAATATAAACACCATTTTGGCGATTCAAAGTATTAAAGTTTCGTATTTAAAGATTTTTCTTTAATACTATAATAATTTCTACAATACAATACTAATATTTTATTTCTTGAATTTTCTATATTATTGTTGAAAATAATAGTCACTAAATATCATTACTATTATCCTACCTTATTCTAAGAATTCAAATTTTGAGCACTGAAAAATCACACCGGTAACACCTTTTCAGTGTATTAGTAGAGTGCTATCTATCGGTAAAAATAGTAACATTGGACACTGACATCTTTGCTCTTTTAAAAGGTAAAAAAAATCAATTTATGGACTTAGTCCACTTCGGCTTTGAGCCCCTCATATAGAAATATTAAAATTATTAATAAAACTAAAAAATTTAAACAATGAAAAGTATAGACCAGCTACACACTGATATTATATATTTTTATATCAGACCGTAATTTTTTAAGCTGGTCTATAGTTTGAGTACTAAAAACTCGAATACTGTCTCCTAAAAAGTCGTTGGTATGATACCCACTGAAGACTTTTAGTCATTTTTTCCTTAAATTCTTCGAATAATTGTTAACCTATCGTAGATGTTTGTCTTGTTTTAAATTGTAATGTGAACTATGTACTACTTAAGAATTTTCATATATGTTTGGGATTTTATATAGTCCCGATGATGCTTCGCTAGGAGCAAAGCATGTATAGTTTTATTATATATTATGTTTCGAAACCGTGACTTATGGTTTACTTTTCGTTTATACATATGACAGCACAGTTTTAGAAATTACAGGAATATTTTAATAAGTATCGTTTATGTTCAAACGTTTATTATGTTTCAGTAATGCTTTTTTAATAAGTTTTATATAAAATTTCACCTTTTGCGTTACAAGAAGTTATAAAAAAAAACTTGGAACTTTTGTGGAAATTCCCTGAAAAATCACCTGAAAAATCACACCCTGCAACATACCACCACATCATCAAGAAGCACCTATTGTGAATTTACTTATAGGTGCTGATAAATTAGCTAATAGTTTTAACGTTTTGGGGCTTTCTTTTAAGTTCCACCCGCATAACAAAAATCTCGAAATTCAACTATTTTTTTAAAACGACTGATTACTTTTTAATAACTTTGTGGCGGTAAACTCGATTGTCCGAGTTGGAAAAACCGGCCGCCGTATAAGTTAAATTTATATAATTTAGACAGGGATGTCGGGTAGTTCCTTAAATGTTTGCAATGGTTCCAGTGGTGTTAACGATCTCTTTCTGTGGAGCTCGTTAGCTCCCTGAAGAGACAACACATATTGGAAATAAATCTTGTAAATAGTTTAGGTTATTTAGTTGTTAGATTGTTTAAATAACCGTTTAGTTTGGCTACTAGACATCGCCTAAATATTGTCATTCTCATAGATTTAGAACTTTTTATTTTTAACATTGATGTACAAAGTTTAGATTTTAAGGCGATTATACTTAATAAAATGTGATTTTTTTTCTATGAATCGACGTTTTTTATTTGCAGTTCTCCCTTAGCAGTAAAATTAGTGAAAATTTGGTAAAGATTAGAATTTACTCGCTGTTTTAGAAACTCTTATTGGTTTATTACAAGGCACCGAATTGGGGTTAGTATACAGGTTGGGGAATTGAAGATCGACATGCCGCATTTTGCTGTGTAACTGCACTCTGCACTGTGGAATTTTAAGGCGCTATTATATTTTAATTAACTTATTTATGTTTATACTTCTCCCGAAAGAGTTCAAATTCTTAAATGGTTTTATGGTTGCAATTCAGCAGTACGTTGTAAGGATTTGTTTTCAATTACATTTGAAAATAGACCGATTCCTTGTGAAAAACAATTTTTATTGTGGTTTCGAACTTTTAAGAGATCCTTTTGCTTTCGAGATTGTCATAAATGCCGTACTAAAGTGTAAGAACCTTACAGCGAAGGGTCCAGGAGCAAGAACGACTGAGAAATGGCTTGAGTAGAAGTGGATTCAACACGATTAAGTAGAAGTATTGGAGAGAAACTGTATATGGATCAATAAACTGTATTAACCACGATTTGGAAAAAACATAGGTACAAATGTTTCAAATATTTCAAAACCCAGGAGATATTTCTCGAAGACCACCGGTGAAGAATTCCTTGTAAAACCACTATGGAAAAAGCAAATCAAACATTTTTTTACGAAATATTCTATTTTGTGATGAATGATCTTCTTGTCTGCTACATTGAAAACACAACCATTATTCGATATTGGTCTCGGGAAAATGAGCACAGCAGTTTTCAATTCCGTACTTAGCATGCTCAATTGAATGTTTGGGTACAACTTTAAACGCCTAAAAATATCTCAAGTTTCTGCTAAAGCAAGTTTCTCTTGACATTTAAATCTCTGTTTTCAATATGGGATCGGGCTATTTTCGACAAGATTGGAACGGATGTCCTCATGGTAAAAAACATTTATGAAATTTTTTTCTTAACCGTCTTATTAGTGGGAATGGTGATATTAAATGGCCTGCTAGAGCTCCAGATTTATACCCAATGGATAAACACATTTGGAGGAGCTCCGAGAGAAAATTATTGGAATATTGTATAATGGAAAATTATGGAAATACGAGATAGTTTTTATGACAAGTTAACTTATTGTTTAGCCAAAGAAGGGGATGTATTTGAGCCTTTTATTTAAAGAGTTAAGTTTTAAGAGTTTTCATTTTATTTTTGTATAGTCTTCAAATTTTGCTTCAAAAAAACGCTTTTAAGAGAGTAATGCTTTTCATTATGCAATACACAGTGTAATAAACATTTACACATTACGATTTTATGGTTAGTATTGGTGTTGTGGTTGTACACTGATGTACCTATGTGAAGCCTGGATCAGGATGATATTTTAAAAAACATGAAACAATGGCGTAGCAGACGAGTAGAAGAGCGCACGAAATGCGCTTTTCAATATTTCGCCTTGAAGCACCTCTTTATACGTAATCACTGATTCCCTAACCTGTATATTGCGGTTACGAATATTTTTCATACTCTATATAAATATACTAACCAACAACATAAAAGATAAATTATTTCATATGCAGACGATACTGTACCAATCTTTAGTGAAAACACTTGGTCAAAGTTTAAAACTGGGGCTAAAGATGTTATCTGTATTATGAAAAGCGCTTGACTATATATGGACCATATTTGACCATATATACAGGGTGTCCGGAAAGTCAACGATAATACTGAAGGGGCTGATGGAGCAACTCATAAGCACCCAGAAAAACATAAAATGACCTTAGTAAAAAATCGATGGTTTTCGAGATATTGGCACTTTATTGGAAGTCACCAAAATCCTACTCTTGGATCAGATTTTCGATTGTCACGTCTTAAAAATAGATATTTTTTAGAATCTTTTTTTAGCTATGCAACACTGAATAGCCATTGTACTGATCAAAGACAAACATTAAACTAAACGGCCAAGAAATTTATAAGGAAATCAATTCTAAAATAAAGTATTACTTATTTTTATTTTTTAAACTTTGAATTTGACCTCATACTGGACCAAAAAAATTGTACGGCAACCTGGCTAATACCTTTAAAACTTTGCTCATTTAATCTACTTTTTAAAACTACCTTAATGTTTTTTTAACAGTTTACTATTATTGTGTTATAGTAAAAAATAACCCTAATTCACCTTATGATATCATTGTAAAAAAATGTTTAAGTTATGTTTAAAATGTTTTTATTTAACTTAAAAATTTAAAAAATCAAGAGCGAAGGTAATTCTTATCACCATAGCAATAAACAACAAACATTTTTGGAATTTAGTTTGTTTACAGTATTCCGTGAACTAACTACTTTTTTGCTTGTATCCTAACGTTTCTGTTACCTTTTGCTTTGGATTTGTTTTTGAGTTCATTTTCCTGTGAACTGTGTTCTTTAAACTGTTTGTTTTATTGGTTAATCATTTATTATGCCCTTGCCGTATACCGCCCAAGAATATGCAAACATGCATCTCATTTATGGTGAATGCAGAGGAAATGCTCTAGCAGCATCTAATCTTTGTCAAGAAAGATATCCGAATTTGGCCCGATATCCTGACTATCGTGTATTTATTAATGTTCACCGCTCATATTCCGAAGGCAGAATGCCTCATGCTCCTGTTCGAGAGGGAAGACCTCGTATTGATTATGTTGATCAAGTTTTAGAAGAAATTGAAAATGATCTAACTACTTCGGCACGAGCAATCGAAAGAAGAACAGGGATACCGAAATCGGTAGTAAACGACATCACTAGGCGATTTCAATATCACCCTTATCATGTTCAACGAGTGCAAAGCCTACTGCCTCGAGACTACAAACCACGCCTACAATTTTGCCGCAGAATGTTGCAAAAAAAATCAAGAGGATCCGAATTTTTTAAATAATATACTGTGGTCGGATGAGAGTACATTCAAAAAGGATGGCTTTATGAACATGTACAATTTGCACACTTATGCGTTGGAAAATCTCCACTCTATTCGAGAAGAAAGGTCACAGTACCGATTTAAAGTAAACTTGTGGACCGGTATCTTGAACGGACGTGTAATTGGCCCATTCGAATTACCAGAAAATTTGAACTGGCAGGCTTATTTAGATTTTTGTCGAAACAATCTACCAATTCTTTTAGAAGATGTTCCTTTGGCCAGTCGCCGAATAATGTGGTTCCAAAATGATGGTTGCCCGGCACATTAAGCCCATGAAGTTTGTCGGTATTTAAACCAAACATACCCCAATAGATGGATCGGCCGACTTGGTCCAATTTTATGGCCTCCCAGGTCTCCAGACCTAAACCCCCTCGATTTTTTTTACTGGCGTTGCATAAAAGATAAGGTTTATGCAAGACCAATAAATAATATTGCTGAATTACGGTAGCGAATAAATGATACAGCCCAAGATCAACGCTGCCAGGAATGCAAGATGGATCAATAGGTCATTTATTAAAAGATGCCACGCCTGCATTCGCGTTGGTGGTAGACAGTTCGAACATATTATTTGATTTTTAATTTTTTTTTAAGTTAAATAAAAATATTTTTTGAACATAATTATAAATTTGTTTTATTTTTTTCATAAGGTAGATTAGGTTTATCTTTCACTCTATCACAATAACAGTAAAGCTTTTTTTTAAATATATTGGGTAATTTTAAAATTAAATTAAATGAGCAAACTTTTTAAGGTATTACCCGGGTTGCCGTACAATTTTTCGGTCCAGTATGAGCGGTCAAATTCAAAGTTTAAAAAATAAAAATAAGTAATACTTTATTTTAGAATAGATTTCTTATTAAATTTTTTGGCCGTTTAGTTTAATGTTTGTCTTTGATCAGTAAAATGGCTATTCAGTATTGCATAGCTAAAAAGAGATTCTAAAAAATATCTATTTTTAAGGCGTGACAATCGAAAATCTGATCCAAGAGTAGGATTTTGGTGACTTCCACTAAAGTGCCAATATCTCGAAAACCATCGATTTTTTACTAAGGTCATTTTATGTTTTTCTGGGTGCTTATGAGTTGCTCCATCAGCCCCTTCAGTATTATCGTTGACTTTCCTGACAGGACACCCTGTATAGACAGGACTAAATATCTTGCACTATCTCTTACAGATATAAAGAGGCCAGCATTTAGTTGTTTGCAAATGAGTAATATAGGTTTTTAAAATAAATGAAGTCAATAATATTAAATATCTGGGTATAAGAGATGGCAAGAACTTAAAACGGTCTGACCATAGTCACACTCACGTTTTATGAATTCTGCAAATTTATGAGCAAAGAACTGGTAATCATTATCCATAAAGCTTTAGTAAAGTATATTTTACAGTTTGCCATAATTGTGTGGGGAGGTCTGTACACTGGTGCATTAGATCCATTAAATGTTATTCAAAATTATATATTGAAAGTTAAATTTAAGAAGCATAAGCCCTTCTCTACACAGCAACTTTAGAAGAACAATGTTATGAATGTAAGAATGTTGCTAACAACAGCCTTTTTATTTAGAACAATTAACATTCTTACAAAACGAGATAGAACAAACCTAAACCTAATTGTCTCTTTCAGTGGTTGACTTTTTGCCAATTGTTGACTTTTTTGCCAATTTTTAGATTAGAATTTAAGAATTTTTTTCGCTCATTGTTTATATAGATTATTAGTAGTTGAGGTGCATTAAGTAATAAGATTGAGGTTATTTGTTAAACTTAAAGAATTTGATAAATTTGTTCAAATAAATTGAAATTGCATTTTATTATGAAAAATAAAACCTTTATGAAGAGTTGTTTTTGATTGGGTATTTTAACTTATTCTTATGGTTGCGCTTTTTATACGATATCTTTCCTTTTAGCTTTGTAAATGCAATCTTATAGTTTTTTTAACTAAATTTTTTATATAATTTTAAGTCAATTAAATTAGGAAATAACATCTGGGAGTTAAAAACAAGTTACGAAGAACTTAGGCCTTTATATGGATCATGAACTTATTGCATACGCTTTATTGATCATGTTAATCAGTCCCTAAGAAAAGCATATTTCAATTTAAAATTACTTTATCAACAACGGAATATTTTCAATAGAAACCGTAAAATGCTATTGCGCGATTCCTGAATAATATCATATTTAAACTACTGTGATATTGTTTACGGACCCTGTATCACTACAGGAATTACAAAATTAGTGTAGGTATTGCTTATTACATAGTATTCGCTAAACATCAGTCAGGCTCTCTACCAATTAGGACGGTTGTTTGTGAGTGAGAGAAAATATTTGATATGTTTATATCACAATGTTTTATTACTTAAATGTCCGCCATACTTATATAATAAAATTCGATTTCGAACTGATATCCATAAAATAAACATAAGGTTTAAGGGTATCCTAACAATTCCAGTGCATTTTACGTCCCTGTACCAACGATCCTTTTCATATCTTATTGCGAAACGGCTAAATGATTTTCCTGCAGATTAATTTCAAAAAATATGTCATCAGCAAGTTAAGGGCAATCAAGGTGTATCGACATTTGAGAAAGTATATCAATGGCAATCTTCTTTCTTTTTATTGTACACTTAAAATTTGTAATATGATACATACAAATTAATTAAATTAAAAGTTTTTCTAGTATTTACTTTTGCAGTCGTCAATTAGTAGAGTTAAGGTTAGTTGAACAGTTGTTAGATTTAGAATCTGACATACTAAACCTCGCCTTTTTGAATAATCACTTTATTTTTTTTATCTGATTTCTCAATTTGTACAAATTGAGTATTTATTATTATTATTATTATTATTATTATTATTATTATTATTATTATTATTATTATTATTATTATTATTATTATTATTATTATTATTATTATTATTATTATTGAGCTCTATTAAGCTTACCTTTATTGCATTTATATACAAAAATACACTAGTCGCAATTAATTATCACAATAATGTTTATTATTAACCAAATATGTTACAGATTCTTATAAAACTTACATTACGTATTATTTAAATATGTTAACTAATATTTTCAGATGGAATTCATATTGAATATGTTTTATCAAATTTTCTTGAAAAAATTAAGGGTATAAAAAGGTTTGTACCCAAAACCCTTTAAAAAGAATCAACTTCCTACACAACTAATTATCATATATACATATTGTATTTTATTACTTTCACTGCTTAGCTGCTAAATGCATTGATTTTGAGTAATTAGACTACCTATTGATAATCACAAAAATAAATAAACAAATACCGACAGAAATCAAAAACAAACACTTTTCTTTGCACTAAACCTAATAAACTCTTCCTAACAATAGCACACTAAACGTAACAGCCAGTACAGACCTAAAGGTGGCAGCAGAGCTCGTACTTGCTCCTACAGCTGTAGCTTTGGCATCTACTGTAGGTACAGCACACTCCATTTGTTTCCTTATGAATTTGAAAGAGGCATCCACCAGATTCGCTGGGGTGGTGTCTGAGCATTTTTCCAAAACTCCATTGACGCATAGGCGAATCTTTTCGAAGTCCCTGCAGTAAAAACTGGTTTTCGTCTCTATTTTTTTTTTTTAACATATCAGTGAATTTACTTACTCGCAGTCTTTTTCCTCAAATAAGAATGTTGGCAACGTAGCAACACTAAGGGTATCCTGATCAGGTAACCTGCCTCCGATTGTGGCATTGAAACATTCTTTCATACCTTCCTGCTGTTGGTCAAGGCATTCAATTCCACCTTGGGCCACAAACACTAGAGAAAGAAATGTCATGAAATGTACGTTCATCCTAAAGAATCTCAATCTCATCAATAGTGAAAATTTTATTGTCTAAAAGGAGAGAGCAAAGTTCAAAGCTCATAAAAGTTGTGAAGAGTCCCTTTGAGTATTATAGCACTTAAACAAACATTAAACTAGCACAAGTTATAGCTGGATGAAGTCTGCATTAAGTCCTAAAAGTAATAGCTGCTGACAGAATCCTCTTTCACAGTATACTCCATCTATATTTAAACTGACATATGTATAGAGAATTTTTGTTGAAGTGAAACATGCCTAGCAATATGAACAGCATAGTGAAGAGTTAAAGTGTTCTAAGGATCGTATTATAAAGTCAAGGGACTTCAAAGCTGAATCTCTAACTGTATCAATGTCGGGGAATAAAGCTAAAGAAATAGTAACAGTTAGAAGGTTTATGGACAGGATTATTTTGAAGAAATTTGCAATCCTGATAGCTTTTTACAGTGTGAAAGAACCTCATGTCATCCGCAAATAGTAGAAATTTCCAACTCATGGAAACATCATTAATAAAAATGCACCTCTTGAGGCAATATAAATATTTGATCCAAAATGATATATAAATTGTTGATAATAAGTTTTTAAAATATAGCAGCATGTTTACATAGAAATATATTTTTTTTTGGATAAGAAGTCAATTAAAATCCAAGCTCTTCAAAACTTTCTTTCCTTTATTGCCAATGTTTCGACCTATATTACGCCTTCTTCAAAGCACTTAGCATATATGTTTTCAAGATGTGAGTTTCAAGTATTGAAGTACTTCTTATATCCTGGAGAAATCCCATTCTGTGTAGTTCTTTTGTCAATGTGATCCAGAAATTAATTAATTTTGAGTGCTTCATTTTGCTAACTTTTAAGGGTTAAGTTGAAAAAGAGGTCGGGAGGACCTTTGATTTTCGTAAAATATGAAATATTTTTCAAAGGTTTAATTGAAAATGTCATATTTAAATTATATATACTTTACCAAAATTGTCGTGGATTTTCTAAAATATTGTAGCATATTTTACATAGAGTAATTTTCATTCTCTAATTTAATTACTAGGAAACTATTGTTTAAAAAATATTAGGATATATTTTACAAAGGAGTAATAAGAAAGGCATATAAAAATGTTATAAAATATAAAGTTTTCTAAAATATTATGGCATATTTTAGATCTACAACCATCGAATGCCCCATAAAGAACAGAATGCCCTCCTGCTCCTACATTGAACTCTACAAACAAAAAATACGAATTCCATGGTCCATCTTATCAAAAGCCTTTTCAAAATCTTTATAGACTACATCTAGTTGCTATTTGCAATTTAGAGCTTCATATGTATTTTGGAAAGTTGGTGCTAGGTTGGTAGCTGTAGATCAAAACGTCCCTTCTACGCATTGATAAGAAATATTATGCGAATAAAGCAGGGAAGAACTGAAATGAATAGGATCGGCATTAAGTCTTTTCTACCCTTGTTCCTACCCGATTTCTACTATATAAGTTGCATGTTTGTAGATCTGTCTTTATAGTAAAATCTATCAATACTATAAAGGAACTATGTAGACTGAAGACAAAATCAACATGAAAAGAACTACATACAAGGCGTATTGAAACACAGTGATTCTTTCAATTGGTGCAATCATCCTCATAAAGATAACCAGGATATATATTACACCTGAACCCAGATGTAATACCTTAGCTACCAAAGGCAGTAGTTTCGGACAAATTATTAGGCATATTAGAATGAAATAGTTGTAATAAAGAACTAGACTAAACTAAATAAAAAAAAAGAATCTTAGGAATAACAAAATATAGAATATGTGGCTCAGCTAAAGAAACTCATGTAATATTTAAATAAAATGCCATATTGTTTGATCTTTTCAGTGGAATCTCATACCGAAATCGTCAAGAAATACTATGGTGAAACCTGAGCAGCACCATAATAAAAACTAAAAACGAGGACTTATCCTAGCACTCTGAGCTGGTAGTAGAAGTGAAGACTATGAGAAATTAATAAAGCCTCATCCCTATGATTGTCTCAATTTTTAATCTACTCACAAAGACCCATAGAGAGAACCAAGGGCCACATCTGGATCCAAATGTAATACCAAAGTCATAATAAGGCTAGCGATTATTGATACCTTATAAATTAGATAGGTACTTAAGATTCCAGAGGTCTACCCTTTTTTGCTGAATACTACTTACTTGCCAATCTATCGCCCTCCTTGAAACACATAAACTCCTGAAAATCCTGTACGATCTTTAAAGATTTGTCCAGAACAGTTTCCTCCTTTTCATTGAGGCATTTTTTGACAGTCGTGGTGACGTTATTAAAACAACTGTAGACATCGGGCCATTTTTTACAATATTTTGTAAACACTTCGTCCATTGAACCGGTTTTTTTCGCTTCTTCCAGTTCCTCGTTTATTTGGGTCCCGTTTATGTATTGGGTGACACAGTCTTTTACGACGTTTTGCTGTTCCTGAAATAACATTTGAAATATAAAAATATTCATAATTTATTATTTTTTAACCTTTAGTTCGTCAACGGCATCTTCAGCATTTTCGTTCTTGCATTTTTCTTTAAGGGCATTTTCGATTTTTTCTGTGTCGATTTTAGTTCCGTTTAAAGGAATATCGATTCCGTTTTCTTGTAGTTTCTTTTCCAGGTCAGATTGCATATCTTCCAAGTTGTTAATCTTCAAGGGGTCCTGCGATATGTCTCCGAGAACTGACCCTAAAAAGCAAGAAATATTTACTAAAGAGTTTGTATGTACTAAATATACCAATGAAAATAATCTGTAATCATTTTTTTTTTAATTGGAACTTTTATTTTCGCTTAAATAAAAGTAGTAATTTTTGCGTTAAATATTTTTATATTCCAAGGAATTACGGCAAATATGCTGACATGATTGCCAAGGCCAATGACCATAATAAGTTCAAGTTAAAACTTTGGAAAAAAACTTTTGAAATTTAAGAAAATACGCCTACTTAATAATAAATAATTTAATAATAAAGAATAATAAATTAATATAATTCCTCTGTTACAGTGGTAATAAACAACATAGTGTGGTAGAGCAAAATCTAGATTATTGAAACATAGTAGGAGAAGATATAAGAGAATATCGGAATTAAGGTTTTCTTTTCAAAATTAGAACTCAACCAATATTCTGAAATATCTGCGAACATTTAGGATCATTTGTCAGGAATTTAAGGATTTCTGAATTAAACTGTGTACTGACCCTAAAAGCTTTTGGTATCACCTCAACAGTAGGAAGGCAGCAAATAAAATTCCAAATTCAATGTATTATGGTGATAATGAATTTTCTGGTTGCGAACAGATAGCAGAGGGTTTTGCCCAGTTTTTTTCAACTGTCTACAATACTAATATAAATAAAAAAAAACAATTATTATATGGGTCAACAGGTGGGAGAGAATATGACAATTTCTAATCCCCAACTGTCTGTTGGCTTGATTTTTGATAAAATTTTAAAATTAAAGGCCAAAGTTAGTTCAGGTCCTGATGGAATACCAAACTATTTTTTACAAAAATGTGTCTGTACTGTCTCCCGCCCTCTATTCTTCCTTTTTCAGAAATCCCTTGGCTCAGCACTCTTTCCGTCATTATGGAAGCATAGTTTTGTGGTACCAATATTTAAATCAGATGATAATGACCAAATAGGCAACTATATTTATTTCTATTGCAAGGAGCTGTTGCTCAATCAGCAGCATGGGTTTAGTTCGGGCAGATCTACGATCACTAACTTGTTGATCTATCAGCAGGATCTGTTGGATGCCTCGGAGAGGGGATGTCAGATGGATGTGATTTATACAGACTTCTCCAAGGCTTTTGATAGAGTCGATCACAGAATCTTGCAGGAGAAACTTAGAGTGTTTGGTTTCTCCAATCATATAGTTGCCTGGTTCACAAGCTTCTTGTTAGGCCGGACTCAGCAGGTTAGATTGGGTAGTGCTAGATCCAGCAATATCAATGTATGTTCTGGTGTACCTCAGGGTGGACACTGCTCACCATTGCTCTTTAACATTTTCATTAATGAGCTACATGTTTTGAATAAAGTGCCTTTTTATTGTTTGCAGATGATGACCTGAAATTTTATAGAGTAATCCAGACTCCCAAAGACCAAATTTTGTTACAGAATGACCTGAATAGGCTAAATGGTTGGTGTGTCAACAATATCTTATTCTTAAACATAAAGAAATGTAATTATATTAGTTTTCACAAAAGAAGTAAAAAAGTTGTAACATCATACAATATAGAGGAAAGCCCTGTTCAGTATTCTGATACAATCAAGGATCATAACATTGAGCCATACAAAGAGTATGGCTCAATGTTATGGTCCCCCTATTACATGAACAGCTGTCTGGTCCTTGAAAGGATTCAGAAAAAGTTTTTAAGATTTTGTCTATTTAAATTAAATTTGGAAATACCGAACGATCATGTTTATGATGATGCACGGGAAGTGCTGGCTATGACAACATTGAGAGAAAGACGTATTCGTGGTGATTTAACCTTCTTAATGGTCTGATTGTATGCCTCGACTTTCTCGGTAGAATTAGCTTCAATGTCCCCTCAAGACTCTTGAGACGAAACCGACTATTTGCTTTGCCTTTTCACAGTACCAACTATGCCACTCACTCGTCTATCGAAAGAACCTTAAAGATTATCAACCATGAGGATATTGAAGTTGTGGGCATTGGCTTGTCTAGTTTTAGGAATCAAATTAGAGAGATTGTGTAAACTCTTCTGTTAATTTTATGTTAGTTAGCCTGTAAAAACGTATTTCTATTTTAGCTATTTTAAGTTATGGTTAGGTGTAACTATTGAACTTTGTAATATTTTTTTTTTGTAATGGGGTTGATCCCGTCTATTAAATAAATAAATAAATTGTTAGAACCTTCTCTTCTATGAATTAGTGATAAATATCAAGATTAAAAGAAAAATATGTATATATTTTTTTATCTGAAATTAGAATTGAAGAATATTTTTAATATTTTGTAACTTAATTTCTTATTAACCTTTTTTAATAATAGCTTTTCCATCTAGCAGAGAGCTTGTAAATTTAAATCCTTAAGTTAAAATAAAATAAATAAATAATACGTTTATTTAGCTAGGAGCTACATATAAAAGCAGAAGAAATACATATATAATTACAGGTAAGTTAATACATTTTAATTATTTTTTAAATGTACCTAAACTAGTACCATTTTTAATAAAATGGGTCAAATTATTAAATAATCAATTGATGTATATCTATCACAGTTTAGAATCACAATGAGATGCGGCTATACTATTAAGCTGCATTTACACCGAGTTGACAGAAGGTGAATTTGAATATTTATTACTAAAAAACGGGCCAAAAATTTGTAAAGAAGACACCAATTATAGACCCGCCACTCCCATAAAGGAGCGTCTTGCTGTAACGTTACGATTTTTATCAACTGGAGATTCGTACCACTCACTAATGTATCTTTTCAAAATTTCAAAACAGGCAATTTCCAAAATTGTTGTGGAGGTATGCAATGCCCTTATTGATGTATTACAAGACTATATTAAGGTAAGCACTTTATTTATTAAGATTTAACGAGATTTATATAAATATGAAAATATAGTTATAGCTACTTGTTAAATCAAATTTAAATCATAACCATAATAAAGAATAAATAAGCACAATAGTAGTAAAAATAAACTATAACTAAAACAATTTATACCCTAAATGAGAATAGTTGTGCGCATATCTATACTTATGACCGAGCTTATGAGGTATGCGTTCCTGGAGATTGCAGTTGGGTGATGAAACGATCTGCAGCTTCATCTTCATCGGTTGTAAGGTCAGTAGTTGATTGTGCCGAAGTAGGGGGATTGCTAAAAGGAGAGAATGAGGAATATGATTCCGGGGAATGCATCGGTGAGGTCGTCAGTAAGCCACCTGAATTTGCTGTACTGGGAAAATATTTCTGTTGCTGAGAATGCTGAGATTGAGGATAATAGTGTTGTTGCTGAGCCTGAGAAAAATACTGCTGCTGTGGTTGTTGTGCTACGGGATAATTGTAATTTCCCAATTTTGCTTCAAACAGAAGTGTGCTTATTTTGTGTTGCACTGTAGCTTGAGTATAAGTAGTGGGCAAATTTCGCAATGTCACAGCCACTTCTTCACCAAATATGGTAAACACATCCTTTGATTGTTTTGTCGCTAATGTTTCAACGTCGATAGACATAGACGGTGTGGACGCAGCTTTATACAACAGAAGTGTGTGTACGATGTTACATAACGACTTATTCTATATATTAAAATAAAAAAAGTTAAGAATAGAATTTTCTCATAGTGTAAACTGCATGACTGTAAAAGTTTTAATTGGGGTCAAACATTACCCTCAAATACTTAATGTTACTCTGATATACAATTTTCTTTGCGTCTTTGATTGCATACATTTCAATAATTTAAAAGTTAAGTTTAATCATAAGATCATTATTTATAGTCTCTTGCATGACGTTATTTTCTCGTCTGCTAATAGTTTTCAATTTACTATTTTCTACTACACCAACAAGAATAAATCTTTTGTCAATATTTATTAAGTCTACTATAACATCTATACTTTTTACATTTATAGAAAGTTCTTCTTTAATTATATAATTATTATTTAACTTAAAAAAAATCCTGAAGTTCATATGGGTTATTTTTCTTATCATCAACAATTTCTTGATAATAGTTATTCTTGTCAAAGATAATTAAATTTCGGATCCTTTTGTATTCATCCATATATTTTTATTCTTCTCTCATATATCGCTATTCTATAAATCATGTCTCTATTTTTCATCAATTTTATAATATCATTTATCCATTTTTTATATCTTTTTACTTGTGACTAATTTCAATATTTATTTTTGGATATATTTCATTTATGATAACAGTTAGGCTATTTGTCAAACAATTTGCTAATAAACTTGCATCACTGGAAGTATCATATCATGTTTCATCGATAATACTATTTTGCAATAATTCCCACTTATAATTCTACATATTTCATATGATATCTTTTGCTTCTGCTTTCTTGTATTCAACATAATTTGACAGAAGGCAGTGATCACTGATCTTCGGCGTCAAATGTATTTTATAATACGTTTGCTTATCATATAATCTAATAACGTTTAACTTGTATTAGTTATTCTTATTGGATTTTAAAATTATGAAAATTAAATATTTTCTGATTATAATAAGGCTTTAGCAAATCAAAATGAAAATCACCCATGATTATGATTGTTCCATCAAAACCGCTGACTGTATCCAAATAGTCAGAATAATACTCGATAAATTTAGCATTTTCTTGTTGAGGAGGGTGGTAGAAGATGCAACAATAATACTTGCTAGTTTTCATATTAAATCATCGAGAAAGTGTTCAGACTTAATTCTTACAGCATTCATAGAGCCATTTGACGTTAATACTTAGTCCATTTGGTAACCATCTATTTTCAATTCTGTCCCAGAAATATCATTAATTACATGAGTTTGCAACAAATAACAATAACTTGGGTTTCTAGTCATTTATAAATGTCATCATACTATCCTTATTATTCAAATAACCTTGACAGTTAAAACACAACATAATAAAGCTCATATCTGAATTCATTTTTCGATTTAATTACTATTGCAAAAATCTATTTTTCTGCGCAAAGTTTCTATTCATTTGTGTGTTTTACATTTCATTACATCCCAAGCTGAGTGTTTAAATAAATACCATATTTTTGATTTCATATAATACATTTTATATTTGATAAACGTTTTTTATCATGACCCGCGCTAACATGTACATCATTGAGAACATGTACTTTTATTTGTACAATCTTTTTGCAAATGAATATATTTATTACATTAATAACATCTTATAAGTCCGTAGTCATTAAAAACTCACCATTCATTCCAGCCTAAATCCATTCTTTGTTTACATATCAATGTGTTAGAAGAATTAGAATCAACTGCAAATATGATATTAAATTTCTCGTTTATAGTATTTATACTTGTATGTGTTTTTATTTTTAAATTTGCATCATCAAAGTAATGTTGATTTATAACTCTATCTATCATATTTTTATCATCAATTTTAAACTCACATTCGTTTACTCCGACTACTTTAATCCTGTGTTTAAGGTCTATTTACCTCATAAATTTCACCCAGTTTCCTTTGAACGTTGATTGAAAAGTAGGTATTTTTCAATCTACTATTATACACGGTGTCCAAACTCTATTTACACGATTTTTTTTCGCCCCTGTATATGATATAAAAAAAAGGTAAGATAAAAAGTCTTTATTTGGAAAAACTAATTCTGTTGATAGTATTGGTAAATGTACGTAGTGATAACAAAGACTCAAAAACAAAGTTTTCATTGTCAAGTTTTTTTTTTAATTTTTGCTCTTTATTTAATTCTACATCAAAAATGTACAGGATGTCCCGGTTCATGTGAGAAATCTCTCGGATTCAGGTAGAACATCGAAAAATAATACCGAACGTTCCTATAAAAAAAATTCCTACAGGCCTTCTTTACGAAGATACAGCCTCCTAAAGGACGCTGCTGGAAATTGGTTTTTCATAAATTACTTTTAAGCTACCCGGTAGAATTTAATAAAAATTTTAGGTGATGAACACTCTTAGGGACCTCTTAAAATGACATCCTTAAAATACATTTACCTTGTTTACTTTACCAGGGGCGGACTAGGTTGTACACTTTAATGCGTATATTTTTAACACCATGTATGTTAAAGTCTGAAAAAAATGAATTTGGATACCTTGAACCCTAGGCTAAAAAAGGGTACTTTTGTTCATTATCGATAAAATGCACCGTTTTGGAGAAAAAAAATAATAAACGAGCCAATGTTTTTTTTTTTAATTTTTTTTAAATGAGATAAGTACGTCAGTTATTCAAAGACCAGAAAATTTCGATGCAAGTCATTTAATTTAAAAAAAAATACATGTTCCTAAAAATACAGTGGTGTCCTAAAAAATACTTTTACAAAATATTTCTTATTTATTATACGTTTATTTCTTTTTTGTTATTCTTAAGATAAAAACTAAACATAAAAAAAAACTAAAAAAATTCAAATAATCAATAAATATCTGGGCAGTAATTATTGGCAATTTTTTAAAAATAAAAAGTTAAAAATATACGCATTAAAGTGTACAACCTAGTCCGCCCCTGGTAAAGTAAACAAGGTAAATGTATTTTAAGGATGTCATTTTAAGAGGTCCCTAATAGTGTTCATCACCTAAAATTTTTATTAAATTCTACCGGGTCGTTTAAAAGTAATCTATGAAAAACCAATTTCTAGCAGCGTCCTTTAGGAGGCTGTATCTTCGTAAAGAAGGCCTGTAGGAATTTTTTTTATAGGAACGTTCGGTATTATTTTTCGATGTTCTACCTGGATCCGAGAGATTTCCTGCATGAACCGGGACACCCTGTATAGTGTACTATAGATCAAATATTGATTAAATTATTAAATTATTGATTAAATTTCAACGCTGCTGGACGAAGTTCCTCTAGCAGAACGACGTTATATGTGGCTTCAACAATATGTGATGCGAGTTATGAGGTGGAGTCACAAATTGTATCAAATTTCCTTGACAATAGATTTGGAAGGTACTGTATCGGAAATAAAGGTCTTGTCAGGTGGTCAGTCCGATCACCTGGCTTAACACCGCTAGATTGTTTCTTGTAAAGGGACTGAAGAGCTAAGAAATTTGGAGTTTAAAAAAACAAAATTACACGTGCTTGTAGAGCAATTTCGGAAGAAGTTATAAGAAACGCCTGTACCACTGAATTAATAAAAAGGTACGAACTCTGTCAAACCGAGAACGGTCGGCAGTTTGAAGATTTACTAAAGTTTTTTTTAATTATTCTAGTTTTATAATCATTTTTAACTGTTTTAATGGTATATTAAATAAGAATTAAGTAATATCATCATAATAAGTAATTATCTCAAAAACCGTAAATATTTGATGAATAGTGTATTATACATTTTTGATGTAGAATTAAATGAAGTAAAAATTTGATAAAATATACAAGGCCTTTCATTGCAAAAAACTGACTTGACAATTAAATCTTTGTTTTTGAGACACTCTGTACATTTACCAATACTGTCAATAAAATTACACCTTGACACCTTGTATATTAATTAATAATAATAGTTAATAATTTTAATTTAATATATCTATTTTTCAATCAATGCTTTAAATTTCTGCCTGTACCGTTTGATTTCCACAGCGGAGTATAAGTCCTCCAGTTTTTGTAGTACGACCCATAGGTGTTTATATTAGATTAAGACGTTTATATTCAAAGTCCACTTAATTCACGACTACTTTTTAACTTCAAACCCATCTTCAGTGCCCAATATCATGGTTTTTTTATCAAAAGCGCTCAATGTATCCAAATATTCAGAATAATACTCCATAAATCTAGCATTTTTTTTGAGGAAGATGCAATATTTGCTATTATTCATATTAATTCGAAAGACAGTGTCCAGACATAATTATTCTCACAGCATTGATTTCTGACGATTTTTTATTTAGTGCCTTTTTTGATTAGAACGACCATCCTACCAGTCCTTCTATTTGATGTGAATACTTGTACCATTTAGAAATCTATATATTTTTAATTCCGTCCCAGAAATATCATCAGTTACTTGACTTTCCGACAAAAAAAACAATCTATTTTCTGCAAAGGTTCTATTCATTTGTATGTTAGAATATGCATTTATATTATGCATTTCATAATATCATAAGCTGAATGTTCCGTATACATTTTAGTAAATTACCTGCTAAGCATTCCTTAATTTTACAACCCTCGCTACATCAAGAACATGTAATATTATTTTTACAATCTTTTTGCAAATGGCTATATTGATTATATTTACAACATCTGAATTATGTTCGTAGTCGTTAAAAACCTATCATCCGTTCCAGCCTAAATTTCCTCTTTGTTTAATTCTTCATAAGTATTAGAGTCAACTTCAAATATAATACTAATTTTTCCATTTATAGTATTTGTCCTTCTACCTATTTTTATTTTTTAATTCTTATCAATGTCATCAAAACAATTTTGATTTATAACTTTATCTACAAAATTGTCATCATCAGTTTTATACTCACAATAATTTACTCCGACTACTTTAATCATATGATCGTGCGTTTTAGGTCTATTTATATCATTATTTTCCCCAAATTTATTTTGAAGTTCTGCCTGTACCGTTGAAATTTCTTTTTCATTTCCGCAACTTAGTATAAATCCTCCAGTTTTTGAGGTATCCATAGATGTTTATATTAAATTAAGATGTTTATATTGAAAGGCAACTTCATTTACGACGATGTTTTTAACTTCACACCTATCCTGGGCAATTCTTTTATTTAAACGAAGTATTTTACTATACATTTGAGAGTTTTAAATTTGACCCTGAAGACAAAATTGCTTATAACTTAGAATAACTTGAGGTGCAAGAAATTTTCTTAAATGAAACTCTTGGGTGAGAAAAACCAAAATCCTAATCTAGAATCTCATATTTCAATCCGTCCTCAAGAACCTAACTATATTAATGTGAAAAAAATAATGAGAGGGGACTTAAAAAACCACCAAAAAATAAATAAAAAATATGTTTCCGTAAAAAAGTATTTTCTTCACAAAATAAGTGCCAATTTTGTTTTAAAAGTAATGCATTTCGATGAAATAAGTCATCATAGTCAGGCTCAACACTTACATAAAACATAAATAAATGTATACAATTAGTTACTTATTTAGTCAGGTTTTCCGCCGAAAAACTCTTCAGATGCTGATATTAAGGCAAAAGTGCGAGGTATGATCATTAAAATTAATACATTTTTTGGAGACTAATTATCAAGACAGCTAACCTACTTTTTCTTGACACATGGGACTTCCAGAGTAATTTTTGATTACTATACATATTCATCCATATAATTTTTCAGTAAGACACTACTACAATATCTTGATGCATTACTATTTTTGTAAATATTAGAAGCGATGTCCAGCAGGTAAAAACCAAAGTTAGCGCATACAGTATATTGTGTTAATGGCTTCATAATCCTAAACTAATGGAGACTCCACTTTCTTTTTTATTTATCTAGGAGTCATTGTTATAAGGTTCAATAAATATTCAACCAAGGACAGTCCTTGCAGCTTTTCCTAAGGTATAAACAGGAAAGGCTTACATTCGTTCCAATCTCTAGCACCAATAAAGTTCTACACCTACAAAAGCTACTTCCAAAGTTAATCATCTTCTATATTATGTTCACTCTTCGAAAATCATTGTTTCAGATAACTGGAGGTTAAGTATTAGCTGACCAATTATCCCATTAAATAAAGTGGCTACAAACGAAATCAGCAGCAACTTTCAACGCACCACTTAAGAACTAGGCACCGTCTCCTGCAGAAAGAAATTGGCCTCAGGACTACTAAATGCAATAAATTTCTTTATAATTTTAAGTATAAGCTAAACTTCCTTTTTAGAAAACATCTTAGTCACTCCACTTCCAAAATGGATTTCAACAATAAATATTAAATATTTCCTTTACAACCTTTGTTCCAATCATCTTCCATCTAACATATTATTACAGTATCGTCCTAGGATATACCACTCATCCCATCACACATACCTAAACATACACTGGGCGTAAAATGTTAAGAATATTTTTATCTAAAACATTATAATAAATATATAATTTTCTAAATTGAATGCACTTATAAATAATAGATAAATAGTTTTTTGGAAACATCTGTAAATGTATATAGAATAATATAGACACACGTATTTAGTGGGTGCAACAATTATGTATTTGCTGCACGCGGTACATGTATACAAATCGGGGTAAATAAAATATTAATAGAAGTCCAACAGTCAACTAGTAAAAAAAATTGATATTCGCACCTATGTATCTAAAATTAATATTTCGCAAATTAATATAGTTATAGGTCAAGGATCAAGATATGATGGTTTTTTATATTCCAAAATGTAGATAAGTTTCGTCACAAATAATAAAAAAAACTTATCTGATTAACAGATAAAATGCTTTGTGAAATAATGACCATGATTTTTGACTCATGATAATAAACTTCCTATAAATAGAAATGGTACTTACCGAAAACCAACACAGATACCATCAGAATTGCCAAAACTCGAAACATGTTGTTCAATTCCCCACTAAACTAGAAAACGTTTCGAGGTGATCTAAGGTACTGCCCGTCTGTCGGATACTGCTACTATTTTCCGGTGCCTAATGAGCAGGTAGAATCCCTACTCTGTAGACGTTAATCAGTCCGAAGTGTACTGCGATAGTCGTTTCGTTTCTCTGTCTCGTTTTTGTGCCCGAAGTTTTATCGGTATACAGATAATTAGTAAAAGATTATCAGATTCTTATGATAGTCTTGAATGGAGGACTTAATAATTAGGGCTAAATTATTTAAAAAAATGAATAAAGGTAAATATTTTTTTTTCTGTATAACGTTATGGTTTATTAATCGAGTTTTTCTTGCTTATTTTGTGCGAATAGTAAGAGTTAAAATTATTTTTGGTCTCTACCGGTTACTTTAAGTAAATTGTTTTTTTCTGATATTTAAACTGATTTTTTACATTTTCTTCAGAAATTATTATTGATGTTTGATTTGTTAAAGACGTATTTCGTTTTCTAGTTGATACGTAATTTTTGAAAGTTTTCCAGTTAGTTTAATTTCCAGAACAATTATTTTCCCTGCAAATAACTTACGATAATATTTTAAAGCTAAAGAATCCATCTACCTAGACCTTCATAATATCAATTGTAAGCTCGTAAAAGAAACTGCATATTTCGTATTTCCACTTTTAGAACACCTTTATTACTGCTGCATGATCACTGGTATATTTCCGAGCCAACTTAAACTTTTTAAGGTTTTACCACTGTATAAAAAGGCCAAACAAGATGATGTTAATAACTATTAGCGCATTTCCATTATCCCTTAAGAGGGGTCTTATATGTCTTTATCAGTGTACCATACTTCAAAGGCATTTGACTGAATTGGTTAGGAGATTCTCATTTAAAAATTCGGTTGTCCAAACTCAATTAAAGATATAGAAAGCAGAGAGTTTTAGTTAATAATATGAATTATTAAATTCGTTACCACAGCAGCATGGGATGTTTACTTATTCTGCAATTTTATTAGTCAATAAGTGGTCCCTAAGCTGGTTTTGTGCAAATAATCTGCTTTTAAATGTTGACAAAACTCAAAAACTTTAGGGTAGTATTTAATCGAACATCAGTTTTTATACTTTTTAGCACGTTTAAAAACTGGGTGGAGCAACAAAAATACTTATTGAGCATCTAATCTTTAGCATCTAATAAAGTTAATATTGTCAACTGTTTTATACTAATCTGGATAGCTATTTAAATAATAAAGCTTCTAAAAACTGTTTGAACTTCACACTTTATAATATGACAAAAGCTAGTGAGCATAAAATAAAACAAAAATAGGCATCACAAATATACTTTATTGTCTTCTATTTATAAAACAAAAAGAACAAAAATGCCATTTTTAAAACAGTATTTAAGCCACAAAACAAAAAAGAGTGAACATTAAACAAATTATTAATAAGACTTCAATAAATTAAAAACATCACTGAATTACCAAAGCAGGTTTGGATTTTGATGGACGTCCACCCTTTCTTTTTTGTCCAATACGGATATTTTTTGCCTCTACAGGCGGAACTGTATATTTTAATCCAATTGCTAGGCCCAGAAGAGGTTTGCACATATACATCTTAAAAAACTGGGGATAATTGCAGCTACCATTCATCCAATCATCTTTTTCTTTGGGAATTGTTACTCTCCAAGTGGAAAAAAAAATTCTTTGAATTCATCAAGTTTCCCAAGGTTTCCCAAGGTTTTTCAGCCTGAACATCCAATACTTGACCTCCTGGTACTATATAGACATTGTTCTTCGTGTCAGCATCTAACACCTTTATTTTTTTGTCTAATTTTGCCCATTGATATGCTTTTGTCCAATCAGGAAGTTTAATAAGCGGAGTAATTGAAAAGGACTCCTCCGTAGTTTTGCAGGACCATTCGTTAACCATCTCCGATGCGATAACCAGAAAACGAGACAAAGGAAATCTTTCGCGTAATGTATTGCTATCTTTTATGGTTCTATTAAACGATTCCAGTGCGTTGTTTGTGGCTGGTGATCCTGGGGCAGCACCTAGGTACCAATTGCGATTTTGAATTAACCACTCTTCTTTGAAGTACTTATTTAATAAAATTAGTTTGGGTTTTCCATTTCCTCATAAAAAGCTGTGATGCGCTATTAAAATGTTCAGGAGAAGTAACGGACTGTAAAGCATCAATGTCTTGTAATATATTCTTTCGGGCGTTTTTGTCTGAGCAAGTTTGTTCAACCCTGGTTTGCATTTTTGTTTTTGCATGTGCCCAACACATTCTCACAATGGGTTCAGGACCAAAGACTTCTGTAAAAGCATTTTGGATGCTCTTTGCGGTATCACAAACTAATACCGACGGTTGTAGAGAATGTCCGTATACAAACAAAACGTGTTTTTTTAAACTATTAAATAACATGGTAAAATCTTCCTGACGCTCGTTTGTCGAAACTCCTAGACATATCGGATGAAATTTTCTATGTTTATCTGTAGTTCCTACAACTAATACCAAGAACCCTTGCCAAATCAACTTGTATGTCGCATCAGCATGGATAATATTTGCATGACGTTCTGCTAACCCCAGTAAATGTTTTGTAGACAATGCAAAGCGAAAGGACATTGGTTGATCCTTGAATATATAATAAGAAAGTACAAATACTTGGTGTATGTCCTCGGGAACTGCTGTATGATTTAATATCCATCGCTCCAGTTCTCCTAGACCTATAGTTGAGAAACCGTATTTAACACGTCTACGATTTGATAGATAATTGTTCAATTGTTTCATTGATGGTAATTTTACTCTCTCCATCTTACTAAGACTTTTTAAAATAGCTTTAGGATTGAAATGTAAATCAAACAGTTTGTTTATTTCTGTTTTAACTTTCTGACTTATTCCGTAATCAGAACGAATTCCATTCGACTCGTGGTTATGGGCCGCCTCTACACGATAGAACAAAACAGCATTTGATGTAGCTTCAAACAGTAAATAAATTTGTGCCGCACACTGAGGGCCACGACGTTTTACTATGTTACAGCGATAAAACCTTTTCTTTCCTTCTTCAGTCATATGTGTTATTAAAATAGACCAAGTATTTTCTGCACAAACAACTTCCTCCGCTTCTTTAACACACGCTTAACGCTCACCACGCTTTTTTTTGTTTCTAATTTTTCAATCTTCGAATCACTGTCCGAACGATATGAAGGAATTTCTATTTCATTCTCCATTTGAATATTGTCATCAGAACTAGTGATGGGCTGAATCGAATACTTTAGGGAATCGAGTACAACTTAAAATCGAATACTTAAATGACTACTGAGTACTGATCCGGATAACTGTTTTAATTTTATTGAATAAATCAATTTACATGATTTAAAAAAAACTAAATCCGACATTTATTTTTTTATAACATATAACATATTGTGGTACATAAAATATCACACATTTTTAAAACTTAAACTAATAAAAACAAAAAACTTATTATATTATATTTATAAGTTGTTTCATTAAACAAAATAACTTATATAATTTAAAAAATACACAAACAAAAATTTATTTAAAAACAAAAAAACACATTATTTCTAAAATTTAAAGTAAAAACAAAAATGAAAAGCAAAAAAAATAATAATTAAAAAAAATAATCTGATTTAAATTTTTAGGTAGTAAGCGATTTCGTTGAACATTAGTTACTTGTCATGCCTTAGGAAATATTCTTTCTGATGGAACAGACGTTCCAGGAATACTTAAATATTTTTGGGCTAATTGGTACAGTTCTGGAAACATAGTTTTATTTTGGCTCCAAAACTGAAATGGACACTTTGTTCTATTCAAATTTGGGAGTTGCAAATATTGCCTTATACTTAACATTGCTGTTGTTGTCTTTGTTATAATTGATTTTTTTTCAATAATTTGTCATCAAAAAAGTCCAAAGATCTTTAGATGGACCTGATATCGGTGGCAAAAAGTTCGGTTCAAGTTCTGGCATAGAATCAGTGCTATTTTTTAAAACGATTTATTTCACTTCTTCTAATACCCAAGACTCGGCGTTTTTAGCGTTTTCTTCCAGTCCAAAGCCTATACCTTTGAACCTCGGATCTAAAAATGTCGCTTTTGCTACAATTTTGTCCCTTTTGAGCGGAGCAAGCCTTCTTCCTATCACCTCCAATAATGACTGTTTTAATTTTATGCCAACCTCCGTTGTTGGATTTATATGTTGTAAAGTGTGTTGTAGTCCTCTAATTAGTGATATGATTGTAGATATCGTTGGATATTTTTCAGCCGATAATACTGACGTCATAATTTCGATAGGCTTGAGAACTGGCACACAATCCCAAACAATACTCCATTCCATAGCGTTTAAACTAAGTGGAGCTTGAGGCAAACTGGATAATGTTACGGACAATGCATCTTTAATCTCTAAAAGGCGTTCTAACATAAATAATGTCGAATTCCACCTTGTGGCAACATCTTGCTTAATTTTAAGAACTGGAAACCCCATTTGAACCTGTGTCGTTTTCAATTTTTCGGTCGCTAGTACACTGTGTTTAAAATACGAAACTAGTGTTCGAGATTTGCTGCAAATTAATGAAAAATCCTCGTTTTCTTTTATGCTGTCGGTAACGCATAAATTTAAGGTGTGTGCCACACAAGGGTGATTGTGTTTTTTCAAGTGTACATTTACTGCATTTTTTATGTTACTTCCGTTATCGGATACAATTGTAACGACTTTGTCTATAATTCCCCATTCATTTAATATTTTTTTTAATGTGTGACCAATATTTTCACCAGTATGGGACCCAGAAATCTCATCGGTAGACAAAACTTGAGAATTCAACTTATCCTTATAACTAAAATGGCATGTTAAACTTACATAAGCAATATTACTATCCGATGTCCATATATCCGTAGTCACTGAAACATAGTTCACCTCACACAACATTGCTTTAATGTTTGATTTTACTTTAACAAATTTGTCTTATAAGAGAGTATTTGTGAAATATTTCCTACTAGGGATTTTATAAAGCGCGTTAATGCTGTTAGCAAAGTCCTTAATACCTTTATTTTCAACAAAAGATAGTGGCTGAAAATCTAGGACCATCATTTTTAACAGCTTTTCTTTGGGTTGAGGCTGCGATGGCTCAGAATTTTCACCGAACGCTCTCTTTTTTTCTCTCACTTTAATTTCTTTGATTTCTTGTTCACTT
Organism: Anthonomus grandis grandis; assembly: GCF_022605725.1. Taxonomy (NCBI): domain Eukaryota; kingdom Metazoa; phylum Arthropoda; class Insecta; order Coleoptera; family Curculionidae; genus Anthonomus; species Anthonomus grandis. The sequence continues at coordinate 18,305,944 of NC_065556.1, read as the reverse complement.
GCATCAATATTAATATTTGTGCTATCCTCTCCATTTTCTTCCCTATTTTCTGCAAAGTGTTCAGGTGGTTCACAGTTTGACGTTGAAGCTTCTGAATTATCAGTGAGCTGCTTGTACTGGATTGGGTGTAGTCGGGTCAGATGTTTTTTTAAATTTGTAGTACCTCCATAAAATTTCAACTTATTTTTACAAATTGAACAAATAGCTACACTTTTATCCTGTTTCTTAAAATTTCCCACACAATGGACCTAATTATGTTATTATACACGTAAGAAAACTCGAAGAAAACTCTCACAAACAAACTCAACTTTTTAACCAACAACAAAACTCTTCATCTAATAGGAAAACACAGTTATTTATTTTTTCCTATACGTCTCAAAAGCAAAAGCAGATAAGCAAAACTAAAATAACTAAATATGTGCAACTTTAAAACTGTCTTTCTAACTGAAAAAAAAAAATTAGGCTTAGCTCCTTTTACGTTTTCTCCGAATCTGTTATCTGCGTGCCGACAAATAGACAGATAAAAATTCAGAGTACCGGAATCGATTCCATACTGAAGTACTCGACTACTTTCGATTCTCTTAGGAATCGAATACTACTCGACTCCCGTATCCGAGTACTCCCATCACTAATCAGAACTATTCCCGGGTAAAACAGTATCGAGTTCCATGATTATTTAATGTTTAAAACGAATAAAACGGTGCATAAAACAACTGTTTATACTACTGAAATGTTATATACACCATAACCAATAAACGTATAAGTATGGGAATCCCAAATGCAGTTAACTGTCGCTCCAGTATAAACGCACGTTGCTGGAATTTTTTGTAACGAAAGCTGTTGCCGAATGCAAAATAAAAACTTTTAAGAAAAAAAATTGATGATTATATAATATTTTAGCTAAAATGAATTTGAAAATTAGATGCTCACTTAGAGTTTTTGAAGTTTATAAGTATAGTATTATAGTTGGTATTTTGGTAAACTGGTTTTGAAAATTAGGAGCTCATTTAGATTTTTTGTAAGCTTTGTGTATTTTTTGGTGCCTGCTTTTGTTGGCAGATTAAAAATATAATGATGCCTTAAGTTTGTTCATCGATAAATTTATTTGATATACAGAAATATAATTAAAATAGTTACCACATTTTGTTGCACATCCATAATATTTGATGCTCAAAAATTTCCCAAAACTTTATGTTAGTACTGAACATTCTACTACTGATAGTGTTTGGGTCTTAAAAGTTGAAGAAAATTGGAGCTGAAGCCCGCATATCAATCCTCTCTCTAAAATTCTCTCCTCTGCACTATTGGCACTATAAACTTTGAGAGAGACTTTAAATGTAGCATTCAATGCTGCTACATGACTTATAGGTGACTTATTTTATATATATCGAAATTGTTATATGGTATCACTTTCGGGGGTGGTTCTTCGAGCACATTGAAAAGTTTTCGTATGCAAAAAAACGCTGTACGAATTCTCACACGCTTCAGCATGTGTTAGTAAAGTATTTTAATAATAAACACTATAAAATTCTTAATGGTTCAATACATTACCTGATAAATCATTCTGTATCTTAAAACCAGATTATTTGCGAACCTACCTGGGTTCATAAAACCCTTTTTTATTAAGTCCTTTTAGGACCTCTATAAATGACCTTGTCGTTACTATCCAAAAGCACATACTATAAAACCACCCGGTATATAAAGCGTCTTCTTCTATCATCCCTATTCCATCGGTGGTTGGTCGATGACGTCAGATCCACACCGTTCATTGATCCTCAGTCCTTCCTCCCCTCTCGCGTTCCCTTAACCCGCGTTATCCCGTTCCCTAAGTTCCCTTATTAATGAATATGCACCGGGATATTCTCTCGGACGCCAAGGTCGAATACGGTATATTTTTCGACGACTTAGTTTTTCCCGATAAACTGCTGCGATCGGAGTTGATGTATTTTTTCTTTATTTTTCGGGTGTGACAGCTAGGTGGTGTATGGAGCGAAACGGGGGTTATATATAGACCAGTTCTGTGAAAAATTTATGGCCATATGTTGCTTGACTTTGGCGTTGGTTGGCCAATGGGGTGGTGATTTTAAGGACTTAGAGGTATGTAATTAGTAGTGAGGTGTAGGTACTAAGAATGTGGCATTTAAATTATTATGTGTAACAGCCATAGAACATTATGAGGGTTAGGCAAAGCAACAAGTCATAAAAGTTATTCTGTGACCTTTAGGCTTAAATAAGTCACCCTAATTATAAATAACTCAAAGATTATATTAATAATAGCTTTTAACTAAAGCCGGGTTTTGTCAATTAGAGCTCTACATATTTTTTTTTTATAAACTGAAGAAGTAATCTTAAGAAAATTCACCAAACGTCGTCAGTTTCAGGAAGACGAAACTTAATTTCATTTCCATACAAAAATTTTGTTTTTAGTTTCCATGTAAATTTTCATATTTGTATTACCAAGTAACCAAGTGAGGCAAAAATGTCCTATAATTAAAAAATACCTTCATGACTTTCCTATTTTTTTCCAGGTTTTAGCCATTTAAAGTAGTCATATACTCGTATATTCTTTCTAGGCAGTTAGACCCAATATCTTATTTTCCAAAACATTTGAAGAACTGTTTTAGTTTTTCCAGGCATTTGATTTATATTTTTAATTTGTTCTTCCAGCATTTAAAATTAAATTTTCAATTGAAGGTAATTTTTCATTCTTCCAGATAATATATTATTATTTTGTTCACACAGTTCATTTCCAAAAAGCCAATTTTTTGGAAATATGTGCAATAATTACTTTTGAAAGTTGCCAATCCAATCCAAATCAATTTTTATTTTTCCATTGGTTAAATAGAAGTATCTAGAACGCAAACAAACACTTCACAATCACTAAGCAAAAAAACTAAAAAAAGCATTTAGATAAGACCTAAACCTGGTGCTAACCGTTGATAATTAAAGAATGGCTAAGTAGAATTAGTTTAAATTCATGGAGGCTTTATCATTACTATTGATTTAACTTCCAATAATAAAAAAAAACTTTTATTACGTGGAAAAATTATTAAAAAAACCTTAACTGACCTCTTAAAATACGCACTTTACTGACTTTTTTTAAGCCAAAAAAAAAAGGTAATGATTTTGATTAAAAGGAAAATGAAAGAAAAAGTCTGGAAAGACTAAGAATTTTGAAACCTTCTCGGACACCATAAAATCCCTGCTGAAGCAGCTGCAGTTGCCTTTGCAACTGCAGCTGCTTCAGAGGGCTCTAGATGTCCTTTTTTATTGTGTCAATGAGTCTTGATCAAGGGGGAGTGTTTCCTGCTTGCCTGAAGTCATCTTTGGTAATGCCAGGCCGCCACTCTCTCTATTCCCAACTTTATGTAAAGTTGTAGAGAAACTTGCATTACCTTCGGTCTTTTAACTTAGTAACTAATAAGACATTTGAATTTTTTAACAACAATTTCCAAGATCGAAAGGGACCAATGAAGCCATTTACAATTTCCTTGGCGAAGTTTAATTTGGGTTTTATCGGAGTAAGACAGACGCAGCGGTATTCTATATGTCCAAGGCTTTTGACTATGTAGATCACCTGTTCGCAATGCTTAAAAGATATGCCTTTCGGGATGTGGCTCACTTCTGGCTTAAATCGTATCTTAAGGGGTACTTTCAGGCTGTGGTGTCTTCAGGTGAGAGATATTCCTTGTCTTGGAAATTGACTGTAGAATTTCGCAGGCTCTGCTTTGGGTCCAATTCTATTACTACTTTATATTAATGATCTTGTCTCTCTTAAAATCTCTGAACTCTTTACAGGGTTGGCAAAACGAAAAACCCATTTAAAAAACCCACAGGTTACCCAACGACCTATACAAAAACCCATACAAAAGCCCAAAGAATTTGAGATGTTTAAAAAAAATGAAAAATGAGACAAAATTGAGATACTTTTTATATAGTATTTAATAACAAAATATCAAAATATAATGACATTCTTATTCCTAAGTTTTATCAACAAATCGGGTTTCTCACTTTTTCGTAAGGAACAAAATTAAATAAATAATTTCAATTGGAAACAGAACAGAAAGGTACTAATAGACCAGTCTTTAATATTCTTATTCCTAAAGATTCTTTCCAGAGCTGCAGAACTAGCAGGGCAAGAATGTAAGTTTGCAAAAAATGTGGCCATGTTCATCAAAATACGATCTGAATCTGAATTTTGAGCTGTAGAAGTAATCTTAGTTTTTACAATTGACCACCATTTGAATGCAGACATGTTTTTTATCACGCTTTCCTTAAACAGTGATGATTGATAAATATCTTCATCCTTTATTCGGAATAATAGATAACCTTCGAAAAAATCTTCGTGATTCTCAAGTAACCAAGCCTCTGCCTCATCCTGGTATTTTTTTTCTAAGTTTTTGTCTATATATTTAGGATCAGTTAAAAAACATAGAAAGTGGAAGGGTTGTATTGCCTCCTCAAATTTTTTTTATGTCTTCAATGTAGGGGCTTGGACATGGTTTGTTTAATAAATCTAGCCAGATGTTGACGGCATCGGCGAGAGTAGTTTGGTCACTCTGGAATTTATCTAAGGCAGTACCAACTGCCTGTAGTTGTTGCTCTAAGTCAAGTGCATTTTTGTATAAATTAATGTCGTCAATTTTTCTTATAATATGCTGATCAAGAGACTCTGGATGTTCTTTTGAAATTTCTCGGTACATAGGTAGTTAGCATTAAAGGTACTTACACAGGCCAACTGCAAATTCCAACGGGTATCATTAGGAATTTGAGGCATTAACCCCCTTTAAGTTTAAGAATTCCGTGAGGTTTATGGTGGTTTCTGATATATGTCTGTATTTCTACCAAGTGTTTGAGGACAGTTTGTGGCGAAACAATTTTTTCCAATAGATTTAAATAATGTGCATTACATCCATAGGTTAGTATAGAGGGATATTTCTCTGCAATCATTTTTCTAAATTTCTTTATTTTATTTTCATTGTCGGTTACTATTGCAAAAACGTCTTTATTGTATAATTCCTTACATTGTTTAATCGCACCTTCAGCGATTTCAAAATGATATTTAGATGTTTTTTGTCATCGACGCAATCTAATGAAGATAACAAAAAAGAACTATATTTCCGGTGTGAATGCTTGTCGATATAATTGGATCGTTTCTAACACTAGACCATCCATCGAACATCAGAGTAACTGGTCTATTTCCCTCGGTCTGCATTAGAACTTCCCTTATTTCTTTTTCATATACCTCGTAAACTTCATCCGGCAAGTTTTCGGCAATTTGTCTCCTGTTAGGGGGTGTATAACTTGGTCGAAGGGATTGGATCATCTTAATAAAAGATGGATGTTCACAGTGAAAAATGAGAGATTGCATGTATAAAAACATTCTGCAATTTTGAGGTCCAACTTATGTTTTTCTTCCTTTGATGTTTTCACGACTACTTTGTCCAAAACTGTTTGTTTTCTTCTTTTAGGAGTCATTGTAGCTGTAACACCGTCACTGTCACTCAATTGGGGGGATTCTCTATCTTGTTCTGGCATTTTCCTGTTTTTTTTTTGTGCTCTCTGTTGTAGGGCACGGGAAAAAAGAACTATTGTCATCATCTGATAATCGCAAAGGAACTACCTGGCTCTCCAGATACAACGAACACTTTCCAAGATGTGCTTTAATCCTCTCTATTTTTCCCGTCAGTTTTTGAGGACAAAATTTGCACTTGAGTGTACCATCTGTCAATCGAATCACATATTCCCACTCCACAGATTTGTGACGATCCCCTCCGTAATAGTCCCCACCTTTTTTAACCCTTCCTTTATTGTCTTGCTTTTTAGCTACCTTTGCACTTGTCGTAACTTCGTTTTCTTCTTTCTCCAAGTTTTGCTCCATTTCAATCTCACTGTCTGAAATCTCCGACGATCCATCCAAGATGTTGACGACCTCGTGATCAGGCTGATCCAAATTTCTAGACACAAAATTCCCTTGTATTGATGTGGATGGTATTGATGAAAGACTATCAAAAGACTGTTGTGATGGTGTTACAGTCTTCCATCCGTTTTCCATCTTGTCATTTTTATTCATATCGTTTCCTGAGTTTACCACTTCTTCAAGTTGTATATCTTCAAGGATAACTTCAACTAGGTTTGTTTTTATTGTGTTACCATCCATATTTTTCTACCATAAAAGCAAGAAAAACCCATGTTGAAAATATTTATAGTTTAAAAAAAGTAAAACTCACCTTTTAATTTTTAGTTTACCCATCAAAAAGAAACACACTAAAACATTTTGTTTTATTACTATAACAACACTTTACTAGTGTTGTGTAAAGTTTTAACACAACACCAAAAAACAACCAGTCTAGTCAAAACTTCAAAATTAATGTTATTTTTCTATAATTTGAGGTCAGAGTTCCGGAAAATGACAAATACCCAACAAATACCCAAATACCCAAGAAAAACACAAAAACCCAGCACAACTACCCAAAACCCCACCCAGAGCATACAAAAACCCAGATTTTTGCCAACCCTGACTCTTCACCATTTTTGCTGACGATACCTCAATATTCTGGAAAAACAGTGATCTGGCAAAGCTTAGGACGTTATAGTAAACGATTTGAAACTTATTAAAGAATGGTTCAATGCTACTTGCATTTGCTTAAACTTGAGTAAAACTCACTTGAGAGCTGATGTACGAAGATGGTTTTCCGAACACTTCAGTGTGCTATTGATGTGCTAATTGATGGTGAGCTCAATTTTTAATTTTGAAGACCATATTTTAACCTTAAGTAAGAAACTCCCATCTGGCTGTTTTGCTATTAGACTTGATAGGGAGGAATTAGCACCAGAATTAAGGCGAAATGATCTATCTTAAATATGGTATCCCATTTTTTGGGTGTTTTCAATCAGGGACTTGTTTTTTGTTCTCCAGAAGAAAGCACTGCGATTTATTGTCAACATAAATCAGAAAAATTCCTGTTAGCCACATTTCGTAACTCAAAAAATTATAACCTTAACATGTTTTTTTTTATTCTAAAGACATCTACTTACCTTTTTAGAAATCGCTGCAAGATTCAGACTCCTACTCCTCTTGATAATATTCGTCAAAATACTACCTTGGTTAAAACCAAAGGTTAAGAAATCTCTTATATGAGAGTCGTAAAATGTACTACTACTACGTCAAATGTAAAATGTACTACAGGCTTAGTAGCCTTAAATCCATAAATATCTTAAAACCGTTTTCGTCTTTAGACTCAGAAAATTACTGTTCAGTAAAGCATACTACAGCTGAAAAGAGTTCTACTGAGACACACTATGAGGTACTCCTAAGTCTTCCTGCTGTTGTCGTTTGATACATTGCATTTGACTTTATAATATCTCTTTGGTTTTCTTTGTTTATAAAATAAGGATTTGCTCTAATATATTTAAGCATTTTCGCTAGGTACTTGTATTTTATTTTTTATTATGTAAGTTGCTATACTCCAGCTTTGTCGGTAAAAATTGGTAAGTTTTTTGTATTTCAATTCTTCGGTAGGCGAGATCGACTGTAACATTTATCGACAAGCAACTTAAAGAAATCGCCTATGAGTACTTAAAATACGCAATGATCCTGCCAATCTAGCAAATATAAACGTATCAGACTAAAAAACTTTCTGGTAAAAATAAACCAGAATTAAATAAACTAAGGCGTAATAATAGACATCTTATTCAGAATCGTACGCCTAAATACTATGAAACAACAAAAATGTTATCGATTACTTTTGAGTCTATTGAAATAAACTGATTTACTATAATTCAGGGCTATCTTAACCCCAATTTCAAAAAATTCGAATCAAATCTACCGCCAAAATAAAATTTTAGTTGCTACCAAAAAAGTTGAGGGTGACATGGTGTGACATCGACATTTATCTGGTACCCTCAATACCCTCAATTTGGCGCCTAGTACGCGGTCCTATGTTTCTATATAGTGTTTTTTGTTCTATTTACTTTATTTGCTAAGTAATATTTTAAAAAATTAGTAGTAATTTAAAAACCAAATTTCATGCTTTTAACCATTTAATAACTGTATCATTAAAACAGCTATAGCTACCATGAAATAAACAAAGTTAATTAAATGCGAATACACAAATAGTTTTAAATTAATAGCGTTATCATGTTCAGTGAGTTAGCGTGTCAGATATAATATTTATCAAAATAATAAAATTATATTGATAAGCCTGTGCACATCATGCCAAATTGATTACAGGTATCTATAGTTGTAGAGTAACTAATTTTATGAAAAAAAAATGAAATTTTATTAAATATGATAAATAAAACGTTAATAATGCTAGTTTATATATGTAGCTTAGAGTACTTGACTTTTAGTTTTTTAAATTAGATCCTCTTATAAATAGAAACACTCTTTAATTAAATCAAATCAGGTGATCTATCGGGCCACTCTTTACTTCTTATTCAATTAACTTTAACTATTACCAGCCTGAAAGAATATAATGAGGAGAAACTCATCAAGCAAGAGGTTTCCATTAAGTTGATTTTCAGACAGCATGATAATTATTGAAGCTATTCTGAAAATTAATTATTAAAGGATTAATAATATTTTTTAATAGTTCCTTGAAAAGTTGCCCTATTTAAATTCTGATTTGATTCATAAAAAATGGTTCGATCAGTTGGTCTCCTACAATACCCCCACAAAATATGTTCTTCTAAGTTTACTGTTTAAATCTGAAACTAAAAGTTTAGCTACTATATCTCATGCTATGGAATGGTCTTCACCTTGGGCTCAAGCAATACATGTCAAGAAAATATTGATAGACACTGTTGATATCATTTCAACAAATACCAACTCCATTCTCTCTCAGTTTTTGGTCGTTGTAAACTTTAAGAACTTCTGACAGATGCTTAAAAGAATTGTACCAGTAATCTTTTTAAACAGTTTTCCTTCTTTTTCTTAACATCTTTTAAGTCCACTCGGGTTTTTTTTGCTCTCTTTTTCTCGCGTGAAAGATCCTTATTCTAGCATTGGCTTTAGGTGAAACATAGGGTTAAAAACTAAATAATTACTTTGAATAATAGTGCTGTACTCAAGGTTTTTCTGTTCAGCAGTTTGAGGAATAATTAAGGGCAGGAAGTTGTTTTTTCGTTTTGTAACTGTTTTCTAATACATTATTTCACATTGCAGATATTCTGTGGTTCCCCATTTCACTAATTTACATCAATTCTCTGGAATAGAGAACTAAAGATTGAAAGATACGAAAGAAGATAAAATATTAGAATAAAAGATTCACCTTCAGAATCTTCTTTTTAAACTCTTGGCAGATTGTAATTTAACCCTGAAGCAGATCCAATAGACGCCTTTTCTATCTAAATAAGATTTTCAATATTTTTCCATATTACTCTATTTTTTTAATATGTGTTTATTCAACACAATTCCTGTAGGTCTTACAACTATCTCGACCACTCTTAACCTTCCGGAGCTCGCGCTAAGTATTTTGGAAAGGACGCTCGCATGCGGACTCAGAGTCCGCAGTCTTCAAATGTCCATATTTCTAAAAAATATTGGCAATAAAAGTTAATTTTTATTTATTTTAAGATTTTATTCATCGAATACATTGATTGGTCTATATTTTTTGTATCGCAGTATGAACAACGTCCACGTTGTCCTGCTGGTAGGGGCTCAGGTGTAGGTGTTTCCAATCCGAAAAGTTCTTTTATTCTCAACTGCGTAGCCTTAGGAATAGTTTGCGTCATTCGACGCCGAATATAGCCCTCCACTAATAGAAATGACAAAGATCGCAAAAACTTTCTTCGTCGTATACTTTCATTATTATTCATTGAATGAACAACAAAAGAGTTTATTCCCGATACATTGAGTAACTAATAGAACACAACCATGGGCCATCCTCTTGTATTACGTGCACAGTTATAAGACGCACATAGCTTGTCCACACAGTCAACACCTCCTTTAGATGAGTTGTTGTCCAATATCATATCTGGTTTTCCAGTAGAAGCATCTATTTTATCGTCAAAATTCATACTTGCTAAAAGCAGCACGGTTTTGTTCCTTTTTGGTGTATATGATACTAAAGTACAGTTATGACGAAAGGCGAACATGGACGATAAAAGTGGACGACCCAAAGGTTTTGAAAATTCAGGTGGTAATTCCCTTTTGTTTTTTCTAACTGTACCTAATAAAGTTAGCTTGAAATCGGACTGAAGGGAATTAAGTAGCTCCATACTGGTAAACCAGTTGTCAACTGTAATATTACGACAGGTTCCTTTTATTGATTGGCACAATCTCTGCACCACTGCAGTGGGAGAATTACTCGCTTGGAATGGACCATCAGGTTGCTTTCCTACGTAAACCTCCATGTTGCAGGTGTAGAAAATCTTGGCGTCTACCATAGCAAATATTTTTAGCCCATATTTATTGGGTTTGCTAGGTATATACTGCCTAAAGTTGCAACGCCCCCGAAATGCTTCTAGCTTCTCGTCTATTGTTAGCCATTCAAAAAGTGTATAGGCTGAATCAAAGTTACCAACAACTGTATCAAACACTGTCCGGATGGCGGCTAGCTTGTCAGTTTGTTTTCGTTCGTCTCTAGTTGCCAAATCATCAAAACGTAACTGATCTAGCAGAAATCGAAACCGACATTGGGACATCGTTAGTCGAAAAAGCTCGACGCCAGTACCATTCTGTCTCCATATCTCCTCAATATTAAGTCAATTAGATTTCAATACCCCAGATAAATAAAGCAATCCAATCAGTGCTTGTATTTCTAATATGTCCGTGTCTTTTGCATCTCTTTCACGTTGGTAATTGCCTCTACTCATGGCAATATGTCTGTTTTTATTTTCGACTATCGAATTCAGTACTTACAGTACTCTGTAAAAAAAAGCTTCCAAATGTCAATTTCTATTTTTAGGTCTTTCGCAGGTCTTTCTACCCCTGGAAGATGCTTTATCAAGTTCTCCGCCCTGGTTTTCACATTTCTTTTCGTCATATGTTTGGTCCACTCAGTTCCATCTTTGCCAATAAACACAGGGTAATTTCCCCTAGCGACTTCATCAGTGGCTTCCGTCTCCGAAGTTTCTTGTTCGGTATCACTATCTAAATCTTGCCTTTCTAAATTGTCTTCTTCTCCATCACTTCTTGGTCCTCAAAATCACTCTTTGGCTCCTCATCATCTTCCAAACATTCTTGCATGAGCTTTTGCAAACGAGCCTCCTCTCGACTCCAGGAGCACGCCATCTATAAAAGTGTACAAATAATAATAATCTATCTTAAATTTTAATAATAAAAGCTAACACTCACCATTGCACAACAAGTTTAACAAAAAAAAAACGCATAAAAATATTTAAATTGAACACTCGCGCGCGGACTCACAGTCTGCAGTGGCTATAATTTGGCAATAAACGCACACACCAACGCACAAATGAGCACTGACTGTAGGAGAACCCGGGATAGAAAGTTACTTAATATTACAGCGCTGCGGGTTGTCGATTGTCGAAATTAACGACAAAATAAAATAGTTGCGGAGTGAGAGTCCGCGTGCGAACTCCGGAAAGTTAATCAAAAGTATTCCATATGATTCGATAAGGCGCGTTTCCACCGGAATCGGCAAAGCCGATCGGGGCCGATCGCCAAGCCGATCTGCAAAGCCTACAACCCTCTTTACTGTTTCCACCAATTGACATTATTTAGCCATTCGACATCGAAATGTTCGATGACGACGACGCCATTCTTGCCTCTGCAGCATTCATAATTATTGCAGCTCAAAAAAAGCGTCGTCGACGACCAAGATTTTGGGTTAGACCAAGTCTTCAAAGCTGAAAAAAATACAGTGCAAGTGATTTAATAAAGAACTTACCGATACAAATGTGTTAAATTTAGAATACAGAAGTAACGGTGGTTTCAAAAACTTTTTCCGAATGTCTAGCAGTGCCTTTGAACACCCACTTCAAATGATATAGGACCTATGATTAGTAAGCAGGACACAAATTATCGAAAAGCCATCTCTGCTCAAGATCATCTAGCTATAACTTTACGTTTTTAGCGACTGGTGATTCTTCACTCACTCATCATGTATCTTTTTAAAACATTAACCGCAGTTATTTCAAGAACCATTATGTACAGCACTTTTTGAAGTGCTTCAGGAATATGTAAAGGTAAGTTTTTTGTTTCATTAAAGTATTACCTAATCGGGAGGTAGACCGCTGCGCAAAACCTGTGTATTAAAGTATATCTCCGGACATTCCTTGGATATCCTGGAAATTCATAAGTTTGTGCACCAGACTTCCCCAGCGGTTTACTCCTCCGTATTATTCCTTTCAATAGATACGATTATTATCATATATTATCTTGTACAGTTATAATTATTAGCTGCAGAAAACTGATTTTTTAGATTAAATAGATTTCCTAAAGTGTGCTGAGAAAAAAGTTATAATTTGTTGAAATGGAACAAGTACTTTATTTATAATATTTAACATTTTTTACAAAATATTAATAATAACAGTTTTAATAGCTTAAACTATAAGTCAAGCAGTAGGGAATCATTGGTTACTTCGTTTTCTGTTGTTGAGGATGATGAGAGAGGAGTGGCGACATACTGCGGTGAAGCAGAAGATACTGAATATGAAGAACATGATGTCTGGCCCAAGAAATATGAGGTCTTAATTGGCTGTGCTGAAATATGTGAGCTCTGAAAAGGTACAGATGGTTCAGAAGAGGGTAAGTGATTTTGGGGCCACTGGGTCGTGGATATATTCAAATTTGGAACAGATGGCGTAGGTGAAAAGGAGAATGTTCGCGCGTTGTATTTTCCTAGTTTGGCCTCGAAAAGAGTAATGTTTATAATTTGTTGTACTATGATCTTGGAATGTTCTGTTGGTAGTTTGCTGTGTAATGTTCTGCTCCTGTAACAAAATTTTAAAACATTAGACTTTTCAATATGTTTATACAATTTTACTTTTTTTCAGATGCCTCGAAACGAGTTGGAATGAAAAAGAATCGCCCAGGACTATTACAAGAGATGGAATTTTCCAAATTGCGTAGGTGCAATGGACGGGAAACACATAGCCATCCAAGCTCCAATAAATAGTGGCAGCGAATTTTTTAATTATAAACATTACTTTAGCTTAGTGCTTTTTGCTGTGGTCGACGCAAATTATAATTTCATTTACGCCAAGGTGGGATGTCAAGGGCGCATATCTGATGGAGGTGTTTTTAGTGACACTAGAATAAGCAAACTACTTGAAGGTGGAAAATTGAACCTTCCCCCTGACAGCTTTTCGTTGAGCTTCCAAGAAGTAATCAAACTGCACCTTATGTTTTCATGGGCGACGATGCATTTCCACTCACAGTAAATATAATGAAGCTTTATCCAGGAATCCAGAAAAAAGGATCACAAACGAGAATTTTCAATTATCGTCTGAGCCGAGCCAGAAGAGTGTCGAAAAATGTGTTTGGAATCATGTGTAGTATATTCAGATCATTGCGGAAACCTATGTTATTACAGCCAGAAACAACAAGAAAAGTATAGCGATGGCAATAGTTTATTTACATAATTTTCTCAGGAAAGAATCGTCCAATATATATAATCCCCCGGGTCATTCGACATTTAATGCTTAGACTCGGGAATGATTATCCCAGGAATTTGGAGACGTGATGCGTCAGAACAAACCTCCTTTATTAATTTACGTAGCATATCAAGAAGAAGTGCACTACATGCTCAACGCGTGAAGGACAAGTTTAAAGATTATTTTGTAACACCAGAAGGTGAGGTTCCCTGGCAATATCAATTGTGTTAAAGACTAAGTCGACGACATGGGCAGTCCAAAAAAAATCCATCATATATATGAAATATTATTAGAAGAACTTCAAATACAATAAACTATTATTTTGTTGATTTCAAAATTATAATAATAATAAAATAAATAAGTTAGACAGGTTCTGTGGAGTTAAATAAAATCGTTTAAAAATAAAGCTGTTTGTATTTCTACTTACCTCCGTCTCCTGTGTTTCCCTAAGCTTATTTTTGTCTGCTAGAAACATCATGGATTTAAATACAAACGATTTACTTGTATAAACATCCTCTAATCCATCGCCGGATTTACATTTTTTTACTTTTTTTTAATTCTCTGCTGAAGTGACTCTGCAAATAGCGAATTTTTTTCTCAATCTCGGTCTTATCTGCATTCAACTCCTGAGCAATTTCCATGAAGACGTCATGTCTCTTATTTTTATCTTTGTAAAATGGGCTTTTGGAATCCCACAGTACATTTCGAGAATGATAGAGCTCTATCAAGGCCAAAACTTGTTCGTTACTCCAGTTCATTATTCAAAAATTACTTATTTTCGCAGCGCAGTACATACATCCGTGACTTCCGCCAGAGAACTGGAAAATAATAATTTGACAACGCACCAAAATCTCTGTGCCGATGGGATTCGCGTTTCCACCACTTCGATTGGGCTCGGCTTCCTTTGATCCGGACCGACTTTTAGTGGTTCGCCGTTCGGTAAGCCGATCGCCTTTTTATGACGATCGGCAACACGTTTCCACAGATTCGGCTTTGCGAATCGGCTCTGCCGATCAGCCGATTCCGGTGGAAACGCGCCTTTACACGTCACAAATCCTAACGCAATTTGTGGCAAGTGTGGCGCATCCCCACTACTATTTGGTACCAAGAGTATTCGATTCATAGTATATAAAATATTATATATTATATAAAATATATATTATATTATATAAAACTCTCATTGTGACGTGAAGTTATAATTTCACTGTAGCTATAATGTCCTCACTGTATTTTCTCTTTCAGCAAATAAAATATGACCTCAACGGATGACTCTATGGACGATGACGTATTTGAAACGCAAGAAGACGTAGACGCAAAAATAAAATATCTGGAAGAGAATATTGACAGAAAGGCAAACACCAAATCTCCCACGGGATACAAAGGATACCAGCCGCCACCTGAGGTCCTAAATTTGTGCCGAACTAACTTATTAGATGACGTTGAGATACCCATACATAAGGTGATACCCATATCAGCACAGAATAATAGATGAAAATTTGCTCAAATTTTAATGTAAAATCTCAGAATTGAATCATAAGACGATCATTTTGCTCATTAACAAACTCCGTGACCTAATTTACTCAGTAATTAATAAAACCTTTATTTTATAGACTATACTGCTAGGAGATAGTGGAGTCGGAAAAACTTCGCTGTTAGTCAAGTTTGATACTGGAAAGTTTGAATCTGGAAAATTTTCTGCTACTGTAGGCATCGGATTTACTGTGAGTTTAAATATGTTATCTAACAACATTATCTTAAATATGATTTATTCTAGAGCAAAGTAGTAGACGTTGACAATACTAAAGTAAAACTCCAAATTTGGGACACTGCCGGGCAAGAGAGGTTTAGAAGTGTAACGCATGCTTATTACAGAGACGCACATGGTAACTTTTTTGCTTAGTTTGGGTCTCAATTAACAGCATGCGCATTTTTAGCCTTATTGCTACTTTATGACGTTACCAACAAAAACAGTTTTGATAACATAAGAGCGTGGTTGGGCGAGATAAAAGAATATGCTCAAGATGACGTTGCTATTATGCTTTTAGGTAACCTCAGTAATCCATGTCTTGTAAATATATAATAACTTTCATATTTCCAGGTAATAAAGCAGACTGTGGTACTCAACGAGCAGTGAGGAGAGAAGAAGGAGAACGATTGGCTAGAGAATACTGCGTGACTTTTATGGAAACTTCTGCCAAAAGTGGACAGAATGTTGAGCTTGCGTTTCATGCTATTGCCAAGTGAGTATAACCAAAAACATTTTTACCCTCTCTATTTACTAACTGCTTTCCAGGGAACTGAAATACCGACAAGATGGAGAACGCGATCCTCAGAGATTCAACGTACAAGATTACATTCGAGAACAAGCAGAGACCTCTTCAGCTCAACAGTGTCCGCCTTGTAGTTATTAAACAATCTTAATTTATTTTATTAAAGAAAAGTTTAGAGTCATGGCTCAGTTAGCAGAAAGGCGCATTAAACTCCGAACTATAAACAGTTACATAACTTGCAAAATATGCAAAGGTTATCTTATAGATGCTACTACAGTAACGGAATGCCTACATACTTTCTGCAAGAACTGTTTGGTGAAGCATTTAGAGGAAAATAATACTTGCCCTACATGCAATATTGTCATACACCAGTCCCACCCTTTGCAGTACATTAGTTTTGACCGAACTATGCAAGATATTGTTTATAAATTGGTACCAAATTTGTTGGAAGATGAAACTAGTAAAGAAAGAGAGTTTTATAAAGTGAGAGGTCTGCCTAACCCCAAAGACATACCTTTACAGAATTTAGACTTGAACTCAGAAGATCAGAACGATCCGCATGCAGCATCGGATTATCACAGGCAAGACGAACAGGTTAACGTATGCTTAGAATGCATAAGTCCGAATTTAAAATCGCTTAAAAGGAGATACATAAGGTGTTCCGCTCAGGCAACTATTTTACACTTAAAGAAATTTATTGCGATGAAAATCTTGAATGGAACAGAGAAGTATAGAGAGGTTGATATACTTTGCAACGACGAACTTCTAGGGAAAGATCACACTTTGAAGTTTGTCGTGGTTACTAGATGGAGATTTCAGAATCCTCCTATAATATTGCAATATCGTCCCAAGATTGACATTTAGAATTTTAGGGAGAATAGAAACTACGTTACAAATTTTAGTTTTCTTTTGCTAGCTTTGGTTGCTAGGCATGATATGCTAGCAGTTTTTTATAAAAGCGGTACATAAAACGTTCATATTAATCATATTTCCAAGGACGGAAATAAATTTCAATTTAACTAGTGTTTCGTTTTTCTCATGGATAGACCATATATTTGCAAAAGTTGATCTTAAGAGCACCAAAGACTTCATTGCTTACTTTATAAAAACTACATATTGCCATAGTGAGCAGCTTTTTTCGTTTTTTATCAGATCTTGATGCATACAGATCCTGGAATCTTAATCATTTGATTATTGGTAAAATTTAATTATTGATAAAATTACTCTCCTTTGTCGTTCAATGATGTATCTCTATAGCTACAGAAACATGTTTCTGCCTCTGTATCACGGTGACCAATATAGTAGATTATATTGGTAATGAAACTATGTCTGACCCATCATTAATGGGATGATCCTTGACTTTCTAGTAGAGTGTGTGATAATTCTCTTCTGTGACTCTGATTATTTGTCAGTCTATTGTTCCTATTTCCTTAATATAAGTTGTGGTTATTAAGCGTAGCTATAAATATTAACTTGGATTCCAATATTGGTCTATATATACCTTTGGGATTTATCTTTAGCTTCTAATCCGGTTCTTCAAAATGTTGGTCTTGGTCCTAATTCTCTGTATTGCTGATTCTTAATCTTGTTGAACTCCCAATGTTTCTTTATTGATTAAGGAAGTTCATGGGATTCTGGGATATATTATTATGTATTTCATAGACCTGCTGTTAACCTCCTACCCTGGCTGCTTCTTCTGATCTTGATTTTGCATGTATTGCAGTGTCATCTGCAAAGTGTTCCAAATTGAAATATTGTATATTGTCTGAAGAAATGACATTTAGCAAAAAGTTGAGATGTGTAGATCATAAAGCATTCTGATGTAATGCTTCCTAGTCTAACCTTTCCTCTTCTCATTTTAATTTAGTAGGTCATTTTTAAATCAAATGATAAGAGAGAATATAAAACATGAGACTAAGAAGAAATAGTTAAACTAATAATAAAGGGAAACTGCCATATTATCAAAATAAAGGATCTAGTGTAATTCAGACTCCGATACTTCTATAGATTTAAATTTACACAACATGACTCAGATGGTTCTTCTGAACAAGAAAAGTGGCATAATTGTAAAATATTTTACGAATATATTTAATATACATATATGTATCTCTATTATAATTTTGATGCAATACTTTAGAAATATAAAATAATATTTATAATATAGACAAATTATATAAAATAATACAATATGAGGCGTGAAACATCAATATACAACATATCAAAAAATATGTGTGAAAAAGTGCATTAACTATATAGAATTAAGATTTATCGTAGTAGTTGCAGGATAACATTATCGTGTTTGACAGCTAAGAGTTTATTAAATTTCAAGATTTAAACAAAGACAACATTAGTGCAATATTTTTTCTAAACTAATAAAGAAACATTCATAGTTACCTAAAATATGGCTTAATAGATAAAAAATGTATATAATATAACTAGAAAATACACCAGGAGGGACCTAGTACTGTATTATAACTGACAATATAGATGTACACCAAATTTTATAAATATACACTATGTAATTATTTTGTTTGTACAGATAGTAAAAAAGTGTGTTTTATTTTCCTTTTATCATTCAGAAAAATTAATAAAATAATTATCTTATTTGGATTTACTATATTAATCACTCTGTAGATGTGACCGTTGGAACACCAGGTGTATTAACTATTTTCTCAGAAGATACTTTTACATGAGCCAAGGAGTAGAAGAGTTCTACTCTACCTAAGCCAAAATAGAATTATCTAATCACTATGGGTCAATATAAAGTCATGTAGCTCATCAGTCAAACAAAGGTCTTGACTTGTCACCTTTTGAAGAACTATAGTTATAAAATGCTTATATCTAGGGAAATTATTGATAGTTTAATGATTTTCGTACAACCATAGTGCTTGCTGTAAAAATGTTTAATCTAGATGAACTTAGATGTTATTACTCTGATCAACAATGTTTTAAATATGATCGGCAAAGTAAAGCCAAATAAATATTTGCACATCCACCTTAGGAACATAAGTTAATAATTGGATGACTATCAAGCTAATAACCCACTAAAAATGTTTATGAATTAGTAATATGATGGCATCACCTGTTTGTAAGAGTGTAAGATCTTCAAGGGTCCCAGTGGTAACGATAAAATTTATTGCTATAATATAGTCATAGTATATGAATTGAACCGACTTAAGGAAAGTTTAGAAACTTAAGAAAGTTTAAAAGCAATTTGCAACATGTCAGACTTTGAAAATTTGACCATTTCAGTTTCAAATTTATTTAAGTGTTATATTTTATTCGTGCCTTAAGAATTATTTATTTATTTATTTATTCATTTCAATATACGGCAGAGCCAGTTTACAAAAACAAAATAGATAATATAACAATGTAAATACAATACTAGAATTACAAAAAAAAATATACCAAGATAAAACCTCTGAAAAAACAATCATCGACAGGGCTAAAAACTTAACTAAAAACTTAACACTATCGAAGGAACGTAGGTTAAAGTGTAAGATTATTTATTTTTGATTTGAATGACCGTAAGCCGCCGGAAAATGGATCCAAACTATTTTCATTAAAGAAACGCAAAGTCCTAGTCAGTGAAGAAAAAAACCCATAATTGGCCGAATAAAAGGGTAAACGAAACATAGAAGAATTGATCCTTTTTTGATAGGTGTTAAAAGGAATTGCTTCCGAGATGGTAGGCCAATGATATAAACCATTTAAGATCTTATAAAACATTAAAGCATCAGAATAATGCCGTCTGACTTCAAGATTAGGGATATTAAGTTGGACACTGCATAGCATTATAGTCGATGTAATAATTACCAAAAATATTAACTTCAGCTCTATAAGCAAGGGATCTTAAGAACTTCTTTGTACAGCCTCAAGGCGTTCAATATGAGAATCATAATAAGGGGACCAAATGACAGACGCATACTCAAGCAAGGAACGTACCAAAGAGTAATAAAGTAATTTGAAACAATAAGGTGTAACTATTTTTCAAGAAAGATGTACACTATTTCTAGTGATAAAACCAAGACTACGCATACTTCTGTTAGTAATATCCAAAATGTGCTGCAAAAAAGCTAACTTGGTATCGAAAAGAACACCTAAATCTTTAACTGTATTAACTAACTTGAGTTCGTTATTGTTGATTGTGTATTAATAATTAATAATTTTATTAGAACGACCAAACGAAATACATACACACTTCTTTACATTCAATTCCAGACTATTGCTATTGCACAACTCAGCAACACTATTTAAATCCAATTGAAGTAGCTCAGCATTAAGATATGACTCAATGGCTTAATACAGTTTAAAATCATCAGCAAAAGCAAGATGTTTTGAATGAACAATTACATCACTCAAATCTCTTATGAACAAGTTAAAAAAGACCGGTCCAATATGCGAACTGACCAACTGTGTGCGACCAGTCAAAAAACTGTGACAAAATTCGACCAAAGTCCTACCAAGGCGCATAGCCCCAAACTTCCGAACTAGATGTTCATGACCAACCCTATCAAAGGCCTTCGAGAAGTCTGTGTACACACTATCGACCTGTACAGACCTCTCAAAAGCACCAATCAAATCATATTGGTAAGTCAACAGGTTAGTCACCGTAGATCTACCCTGACAAAAACCATGCTGATGATCACTAAGCAATTGCCTACATTGCCACGAAAATCGCACAGAAAACAGCCTGTCAAACAGCTTAGGAACTACAGACTGAATACACACACCTCTATAGTTACAAATATCAGTTCTATCGCCATTTCTATGAATTGGTGTTAAAAAGCTTACCTTCCAATAATCAGGAAATTTGCCTGATGTCAAGCAAAGATTGAAAAGGTGATGCAGAATCTTGCTCAAGAGTGCACACACAGTTTTTAAGAAAAACAGATTGGATACCATCAGGGCCAAAAGAATGTTTGTCAGGGAGGCGTAAGATTTCATCAAATATGTCCAATAAAGAAAAAGAAATGCGATTTAAATCCAGACTGTAATCAAATTTATAGTCAGGAGCCTTGCGGACAGGTTGCCTGTATGTAGTTTCAAAATACCTAGCAAATAAGTTTACAATATCTTGACCATTACCAGCAACCTCGGCTTCCATATGCATGCTATGTATGAATCAGACCTACGTAATCTACTGATGTGTTTCCAAAATGAAGAAGGATCGTGTGAAATTTCAGTATTTAATCTTTCAATATATAACCTAAATCATTCATCACATTTATTCCCCAAATTTGAAAAATTAACATAATCCATGGGATCCTTACTATTTTTAAATTTTGTATGAACAATCTTTTTTTGAATAACAAGATTCTGTAATTTTCTACCAAACCAAGTGGGAAAATTAGATGATTTAAAATGTTTAATTGGAACAAACATCTCAATGCATTTATTAATATCCTTCTGATTAAAAGCAGTATTCCAATTCATGCAAGCAAGGTAATTATTAATGGCAATAAAATCACAGTTTAGAAAATCATAATAATAAACATCATACTTAAGAGTAAAATCACAATTAATAGAAATACTTGTTTCATAAGCAGGATGGTGGTTTGATGCCGGTGATAAATTTTCAGTGGCATATATGACTGCTATTATAAATTGAAGGATTTCTGAATATTAATTTAACCAGGAATAATACCATGAGAGAATATAAACTTGCAATGTTTACAGGCCAAAACTTTCATCTATACATAAATTTTCTTCTCGTAGAAATAAACGTTCTCTTTTACAAGAGGAGCTCATAATCGTGCATTCCATAACTCTCATGTATTTATTTAGAATTGCTTTAAATATATCTGGATTAATAGGTGTGCTAATCATTAAATAAGAGATCTTATAAAAGAATAGCATCTCAGTTATTTTAAGTCCCATTAATGATTCTAAAATTGTTAGCGAAATTTTATAGAAAATCCATGTTGCTGAAATGATAAAATTAGTTTTATATGAATTCTACACGACAGGTTAAAATATATTTTAAACATTAATCAGATCACTGTCATCAACAAAATTCTCCAATAACTAAGTAAATGAGAAATTGTTAAGACTAAAACCGTCACATCCAAGATATGAAATGAGGATCAACTGTCTATTAATGCTTTATTTTTGTCTTTAAGCTTGGTAGGCAGCTGCCCCCCCCCCCTAGAGGCCTAGAGGTTAACGCTATGAACTTTAAAATTGAACTTGAAACTTTACTTTTGAAAACGTATATTTCGTAACTTATCACTTATTAATTTCTAATTTCACTTAATAATTAGGCTATTAGGTAACTTCAATCTAAGATAAGGCTTTACTATACCTATACATATTTACATTTCGGGGGCTCGAAGCGCTCGCAAGTAAAAAGCGAATTGAAACGATTACGCTCACTTTGAGCCAAGAACCTACGGATACTACGGAAAACGTACGACTTTGCCAAAGACGCCCAGTATCTGAAAAGAAAATTCAATCATTCCTGGTTGGAAATGTACTCACC
The DNA here is from genome assembly GCF_022605725.1 of Anthonomus grandis grandis. Lineage (NCBI taxonomy): Eukaryota > Metazoa > Arthropoda > Insecta > Coleoptera > Curculionidae > Anthonomus > Anthonomus grandis. The sequence goes on along the minus strand of NC_065556.1, from coordinate 18,283,630 downwards.
ATGGTTAGCATACTCCCGCCAACAAAAAGGAGCCTTCTGTAAATTCTGTACACTATTTCCACCCAATCTGAGCTCCGTTAGAGGTGTTTTAGGTTCGTTCATTATAAGGCCGTTTTGTAAGTTCAAAGATGTTCATGAATACTGCAGAAAATACGCAGATACTCACTTTCATAAGACGGCATTGGAAGCAGCTAAATCTTTTCTTGATAATGTGCCAGTAAAGTCTTGAAAAAAACAGGAAAATTATAAGATCGATTATTTCCTGTATTGCGTTTTGCGGATCCCACGACCTAGCATTAAGAGGGGCAAGCTATGGTGATGGAATTCTGGAAGGGCTGTATAAGATGCGAATTGACGCAGGAGACACTATTTTAAAAAACCATCTTGAGCATGGAAAGAAAAATTCAAGTTATCAATCGGTTCACATCCAGAATGAGATTATCAGTATTTGTGGGGATGTTATTAAGACCGATTGCATCAAAAATGTGAAGATATCGCAAGCATGGAGCATTTTAGACGAAACAGCGGATATCTCTGGAAAGGAACAGCTCTCAGTTGGCATAAGATATTTTGATGAGGAAACCAGCAACATTGAAGAAGTATTCCTCGGATTTGCTGAGCTTACAGCCTTGGACGCTAAATCAATTGCTACGGCAATAAATGAATTCCTGACGAAAGAGGATCTCGATCCAGATAGATGCGTTGGTTTGAGATTGTTCCACGATGTCTGGAAAAGAAGGTGGCGTTCAGGCTATTTTGCGTAAAAAATACAAGAAAGCACTATTTTTTCATTGCTCGTCACATAAACTCAACCTGGTAATCAATGATCTGAATGCTCTGCCGGAGATCCGAAATACAGTTGGGGCCATCAAAGATATAATTACATTTTTTCGTGAATCGGTTCTAAGAAGAAAATTAATACCCAATATTCCCAAGCTGTGCGAAACAAGGTGGAGCGAGAAATACAAGAGCATCAGAGTTTTTAAAGAGAACTTTTGTGATATAATGGAGGCACTAGAAACCCTGTCTCGAGATGGCAATATTGCGACAAGGAAACATGCATATCAGCTCCATGCTGCAGCTTCCAAAGTTTCGTTTATTTTTAGCTTTGGATTGATAGCCAAATATTCCGCTCTTTTAGAACCAACAGTAAACGTGCTCCAATCAGTCTCCTTGGATGCAGTTCAGGCATCACAGCATATTGGTCGTATTTTAAAACTGATCAAAAACCACCGTGAGAATCCCGAAAAAATAATAGAAGAAATTTTCAAAGATGCTTTTGTTATTGCGGAAAAAATTGGATTGGATATGAAATCAATACCGCGTACTGCTGAAAGACAACAACACCGTAGCAACCACCCATCAAAAAGCCCCTTAGAATTTTGGCGCAAGTCCATAACAATTCCTTATTTGGACTCAATTATAAATTCCCTAGAAATAAGGTTTTCTGAAGAAAATAGACCATCATTTACTTTGTCAAAACTACATCCTGCGCAAATGAAAAACATTTTATTTGGAAGAACTTGAAGAGGCTTGCAAGGAATTTAAAAATTTTTACGGTGTTACAAATATCCAAAATGAGATAGAGCTTTGGAAAAAAATATGGGAGGAAAAACCAGAATCGGTCAAAATGAGTGTTGTGGACATCCTCAAGGAAACTGATGATTTCTTTTCTGATATTAAGAAGGCTTTACAGATCCTTGTTGCATTACCTTGTACGACTTGTACAGTCGAAAGGTCATTTAGTAGCCTAAGGGAGAGCGCCCACCAAAGTGGCGTGGCATGTAACATGGCAGTGACATAGCACGGGCATGGCACTGGCACAGCATAAAAAAAAGTTTCGAAAAAAAGTTTCTTTATGCTGTGGCACTGGCGTGGCAGGTAGCGCACACTAAAGTAGCATGACATTAAAAAGGTTAGTTAAATTCAAAATGTCGCCCTCTGAGGATGAAGTTATGCTAACGCTTTTAAACGTGAACAATATGAACAAAACTAGTCCGCAATGTCAGTTTGGGTACACCCTTATTGGAAAGAGATGCAAGGACATACTTCTACAGAATGAGAAGAGAAACTTTTGAGCTATTACTGACAAAAATTAGTCCAATAATTTCGAAAAAGGATACAAATTATAGATATGCAATATCACCTGCAGAACGTTTATTAATAACAATAAGGTATCGATCTATTTTTTATTATTAAATCATATAATCATTATTCATCGTAACATAAAAGATATGTTCTTTATTAATAACAGAAACGTTTATTCATTATACTCTGGTCGCTGGAAGTCCAAAAACTCCAATAAATTTTGTTGGACTGATGTTGTGGGCTCAGTTACTGTCCTCAGGTTAACAGTCCATCGTTATTACACGTGGTGCTGGAACTACTTATATTTTCTTCCAAAATATTGCCAGCAGTTGACAACATGTGAATTTTAAACCGTCTTTTTTGGTTTTCGTTCATTTTTTTCATGTCAGGTACCATGCTCATTAGGAGGGAAATGTCTTCATAATGGTGTTATAGTCGATGCTTTTCCTACAGACGTCTTTTTAGACCGAAAGTATTCCAGCGCGGATTTATTCACTTCTTCTGACGATACTGCAGTTTTATGGATTATACCGAGGTTTTTTGGCTAGTAAGATTTGTTGGGAATTATGCACACTGGATGAAGTATTGCCAGTCGAATAATTGCTCTCGGCCGGTGACAGAAGAGGCGACTCATTTTCTAAAGCCATTACATGCTGGGATTCATTATCTTCCTCATTTTTACATTGCGACTCGTTATCGTCGCTATTGCTCGCACAGGAATAGTCAGATGGTTGCGATGAAGGTTCTAGATTACTCTTCATTGGCCTGGATTTGGTAAATGGCGTGAGAAATTACATGTATTCAGCGAGGTAGTAAGATCGCGTTTTTTTGGCGGCAGAACCAGAAGGCGTAAATTTTTTCAAATATCATGTGTAATATCCTCGCAAGTTCTTCCACCGTTCTTTGCAAACCACAACTACAACAAATACATATTATTGGTTGAAACAATACTTTCTTGAAATATTTTTATACAAGCATTGTTTTTTTTTCAGATATTTTGCTACTGGTAGTTCGTTTGAAGCATTATCCTACTATTTTTTAAGAGGACATACTACTGTACGCAAAATTGTGTACGAAACATCTATAGCAGTTTGGACAGTACTCCAGCCAGAGTATCTGCCCAAACCATCAAGACAATTAAGGCTTAAAACAGCGAGTAGATACTGGGAACTTTGGAATTTGCCTAATTGCTGTGGCTCTATGGAAAGCATATCAGGATTAAAGCCCCCTTGAAATCTGAGTCAGCATACTTCAACTACAAAGGATATTTTTCTATTGTATTGTTAGCTGTGGCTGATGCAGACGGGCTATTATTGTCGGTTGATATTGGGGAATATGGACGAAATAGTGATGGCAAAGTATTCAAAGAAAGCGCATTTGGAAAAGCAGTAGTTGGCGAACTTGATCTTCCCGAATCTAAACCGTTGCCAGGAGAAAATGTTTGATAATGCAAGTTTTCCTTACTATTTTGTAGTAGACGAAGCTTTTGCCCTCTTAGATCGTGTCATGAAACCATATCCCAGAAGACATTTAACAAATGACAAACGAATATTTAATTACAGACTTTCTAGAGGGCGAAGATCTATTGAGTGTGCATTTGGTTTGCTAACTTCAAAGTTCAGAGTATTGGACACTCCAATATGTTGCAATATTGATAAAATTGATAGCATCATTTAAGCTATTTGTGTGTTACACAATTTTCTACGTATTCATGATGGAGTTTTTACTAATCCGGCATTCCAATTGAAAGAACATATTATAGCCAATAATAATTCAATACAAGTATTGTGTTGGACATGCCAATAAAAATATGTCATGTTTTTAGCCATTGAAGAATTTAAACAGATCGTCTAATCAAAAAAGTTATTGATAAATAAATAATGATTTCTTTACCTGTTGCCTTAATTTCTCTCGCAATTTTTTCCCATGCAAGTTCTTGGACATTTCTGTTTGAATATTCCGGACTTGTGTTGTCATAGATGCCTGGAAATTTCTCAATGAATGAAACAAAATGAATATTAAATTCTGGACTGTCTTCCATATTTAAATTTGTCAACAAACACACATACAAAATGCAAGTAGCACGTGGCAAAAAGTAGAACAAGCTCTATTTTTAACGACGTGGCGTAGCAAGCTGCATGATGCCACTGCCACTGTCATTTTGGTGTGCTCTAAATCATTCGTTGTCATTGGTTTCATTTAAAGTAACATGCTAGACGCGCGTTACTTGCTACTTGTCACTTGTCACGCCCCTTTGGTGGGCGCTCTCCCTTAGGAGAATCAAAACCTGGTTGAGGAGCACCATGTCTGAAACTCGACTTAATGGCCTCGCTATGATGAGTGTACACAGGCAACACATTTTTAAAAACTTGGACGATTTTGTTAACAAAGTGACTGACGTATTCGCAAAGAACCCTAGAAGATTATGTTTCAATTGATTTTCATGTAAATATTTTGTTCGGTTTTTATTTTTTTTTTAATAAAATTTTTGTTTTTTGTCTTTAGTTCTTTCATGCTGCCCTTTCCTAGCTTACCGGCTGGCGACGCCCTTGTCTGTGAGACTAATTATCTATAGGTATTTAGCACCTGTTCAATTATACTAATGGATTATGTAATATAGAGTGTATTATATGAAGTGCTAAACCACTGGACAATATTCAAGAACTATCTTACAAGAAAATATTGTAAGACAAAAATTCAATGCCCTGACGTTGACTTTGTTAAAAAGATTCTAAATCAATTAACAAATGTCTTAATTGCTTAGTAATTTTAATCTCTCAGAAATTAGAAGTCTTGTTCTAAACACAAGCAGATTATTTTTTATTAACTGCAGATTGCAATATTTTTAACGATATTTAAATATAAATAAATGCTTCCAGTACGTAAAAGTAACTCTAGGGTACATTCACAATATATGTAATATGCAGAATCTTTCACACAGGAATACTGACTGTTACACTTGTTTAAACTTTTAAACAACTAAAGTGATAAGACACTGATAAATAACGTAGCAAAGCATATTCACAAAATATCTAACTATTCCATTCAAGTAATGTATAAAGGCAGATATCCAGTAAATACAGTAAAGAACTTTATGTTTTTTTAAATGGAACATCCTATATAATATTTGATATTCTGATTATGCGTCAAAATTCAAATAATTTCATGTATTACATGTTATACTTTCATTAAGTAGTTTTTGAATTAGAGACAGTTGAAAATCAGCATTTTTCAACTTTAAAAGGCTATAGATCTATAACTAGTAGTTAAAGGATAAAATGATTTTCACATCCCATCTAAGAAAAAACCAGTGACAGTAGCATTTTTTTTTAAACATATCCATATCGTAAAAACTTAAGATAGTAGCTATAGCTCTGTAGCCTCTTAAACTAAAAAAAATCAACTGTATCTAATTTAAAAACTACTTGATTTAGTATGAGATGCATGACATCAAATTTCTTAGAATTTTACGAAGAATGTAAAAATTATATAATATGTAAAGTTTTGCATGAAAAAACATAAATTTCTACTGTCACGCATTTTGTCAACACCCTGTATAAGTCAAAACAATTTAAAATGTAGCTTTAGAGGAAGGTAGTAATAAATGGACACGCTGTAAATACCACAAACTTGGTTTAAAATTGATCTCATGATTAAAATACACTTATTTCAATAAATTAAGTGAAAAATTTTTAACCAACATTCGTTGCTCCAATTATAAGCTATTTGCTTGTCCTAAACTACAGGGGTACTAAAAATATAAAATAATATATCCATTATAAGAATAATTAATAACTTTTTAATTAGATTCAAATTTAAGCAATATTTACTTAACATTTTATTGAGAAATGTTTTCCACCTTGTAATATTAGAATGCATACTGAACACGCCACGATATTGTTGGGCCCGCGGGGCATTGTTAGCGTTGTTATTCCTGAAAGTCCAGTTTTTAAGTTCCAATACATATTCATGAGAATCTTGTTTACGAAAGGAATTTTTATTATTACTAATGCAAATTTTATGCTAAATCTCGACGCGATCTATGTGTAATGACGATTATATTAAAAAATGTGTAGATTTCGTATTTTTAATAAAATAATGCGAAATTATTATTATTTGGTTGATTTGATGTGATATACTAGCCTGTAGTTCAAAAGTTGCAAAAGGAAAATGTTTAGAATAAACACGTTCTAGTATTAAAAGGGATTCATGGAAAATCACCATTATTTCACTTTATATACAAAAAATAATGTAGCAAAAGACTTATAAAAAGCAGAGAGGATTTTTCAAGATACTAATAAACTGAATGTGGAAGCAGAATAATATTGTAGGTACTGAATAAAATCTATACTATAAAGTGGCAAATCGAGGTTTCTTACTCTGGTACTTTACTTTTCCTCCAGAACAAGAGGTACTAAAGGTGAATACACAAGTTGGTGGTTTGATCTATGATTTCTTTTAATTTTTCATCCTTACATTTTCTAATTACCTTACCTTGAAGAAGTCAATAACCAGAAACACATCTTCACAAGTATCGCTCTCTACTTCCCTATTAGCGCTACTATCTATAAAAATCAAATATTAACCTTTGTAATAACCCAATTATACCCTGTATAATTAATACTAGCTAAAGAACACATATCAATGAACCAAACATTGCATCATCCAAGTAGTACTACAATATCATATAGTAAAATAAGCTAAAAAGGTTCATTCATAACTTGTAAGTGAATCCAATGAAGAAAAAGCTGATGCAATATTTACAAAAGCTTACAGAAGGTTTGTTTGGGTGTCTGACTAGGTTGGAGTGTGACGTATGGTACACACCTCCAAAATATTGTTTTTCAGTTTTCTTAATGAGAGACTTTTTGGAGCGGTTATTTAATGTTAAGAGTTTTCTTGGAATAGAAAAATGGGTCGTATGACCAACTTGGTTGTATTTTTCTTCTTGTTGATTATATATGTTTCAAGATTAATACTGTGTAGTAAACAAAGAAATGAAAATGTCTTCACTAGCACAAGATTCCATCCAGAAATGCTCTATTAAGGTGTTTATCATATGGTGCACATAAACAGTGATATCAGTCAACGTTAACTGCATAAGAATCAAAGAGAAGCCATAAAAAGATACAGAGATGTTAAGATGAAAATAAAACTGAAATATATGGTGGCGATCCTGAATGAGAAGCTGAAAGAGAAAAAATGCAAGATTAAACTTAATGAATATGACCATGACAAGAACATCAATAATTAATGTCATGCTCGCCAGACGCACACAGTGTAACAATTTTTACCTCAAGACATTATTTCCATTAAGTAACTTCTCTAAAGTTTTTTAAGTGGATTGAAATAAAATTTATTAAATTTAATATGAGTATAGATATAGTAATAAAGCAACCTAAAATAGCAAAAATTTCTAAGACCACAATTTTCACTTGAGAGTGGCCGTAAAATACTTGAAAAACTTATAGAAAAAATTATATACAAGAAACAAAATTTTTGTGCAAATTGTCAATGTTAGATAAGTGGTAAATTTTAATTACACTTGGACAAAAGTCGAAACAGTTCACACTTGTAGAGCCAAATTTTCCAAAATTAGTAAATATACATCAAATGTTGCCAAAAAAAAAAACAAAATCCGTGAAAAACGTTTTTTTAGACTAATTTTCAAGAAATATAAATAGTTTTGTAAACTGCAGTGTGCAAAATTATGAAAAAAAAATTTATAATGCACATTTTTCAAAATCAGAACTCCAAGAAGGAAATCTGAAAAATCATATTTTTTTAGCTGAATTTTACTACAAAAGTCAAATTTTGATAAAACTCTATTAAACAAATTTTGGGTTAAAGGATAATTTTTAAACCAAATTTTGAAAACATTGTAGATGAAAAGAAAACAAATGTTTTATTCAGAATTCGACATGAAACTTTAGTAAACTTACAGAAAAAGATATTTCTCACAAAAAACATTATTTGGACCAAAATTAGCTCAATCAATGTTAAGAAACTTCACTGAACAAAACTTGGGTCTAAGAACATTTTTAGCGCAATAACTTCTAATAAATATACATAAAATTCTGATAAAATTTCGAGTAAAAAATATTATTTTTTTTTAATGAATTTTAAGAAAATGTACTGCAATAAATTTTGATATAATGGCCGTGCACAAAACTTCGGATTTAAAAAAGAATTAGACATACATTTTCAGTACAACTAACAGAAACAGACCTGGGCAACTTCTAAATCAAAAATTTCAAAATTATCACAAAATATTAAATTTTGGTGAACAAGATTGTAAGTAAAAGATACATTTTAAGACAATTTTTTTTTAAAAAACATTTTAATCAAATGTTTTGAAACTGCAGACCAGATTTTTCATAATTAATATATAAAAACCAGAAAATAGTTGGGAAAACTATCGCCAGATAGTTTTGGAATAAAGTTACTATAGCTATAGACCGAGAGAAGAAGTACTGTGTTAAGGTAACTCAGGTAAAAAAAAACTGGAACGTTCTAGGTAGGCTTAATATTCACTCAAAACCTCTTAATGCAATTCCTAGCCATTTAGCTGATCCCGAGACCATTATTAATGTTGTCGTAAATGCTGCAAGCTCAGATACTTTAAATCCAGAAACTTTAGCATTTTATTTCGAAAATAAAAAGGAAGGAGTTGGAAATTTTGATTTTCAACTTGTATCTCTCGAGGAAGTTAGAGAGACTTTATTTTCTATAAAATCTGAAACCGTTGGCACAGATGGAATAATCTTCGCTATGCTGCTACACTGTTTTTCATTTATTCTTCCATTTATTGGGCATTTTATTACCTTCTGTATAGAATCGCCTACTTTTCCAGAGGCTTGGACAAAGTAGTATTTACTTTTTACAAATTTCAATAAAACACAATCTCAATTTTTTAAGCATTTTTCAAAAAAAGCAGGCTTTTTGCAAATTTTTCAAAATAGTCCTACATTTTTGGTGAAATTGAAAGTGATGGTAGTAGGAACATTTTTTTCATTAAGCAAAAGTCACACAAGACCTCTAAAGAGGAAACTCTGTAAAAAACTAAAGAAAAATAAACTTTTTTCTAATATAATAACAAAAACGTATTAAACCTAGAAATTTTTCCTAAAAGTTCGAGAAAATTCTAATGTTTCAATAGCAATTAATAAAAAATAGCACATAATGGCAACTTCGTTTTGCAAAATTTTAAACAAAAATTAATTAGTTTTATTAGTTTTTTTTAAATACATACGAATGTATAACATATTTCAATAAATAGGTGTGTCGCCTACGTAACGAACCCCATAAATATTCAAAATAAGAAATTATACTACGTAGAGAAAAAATAAGAAAAATTAAAACGGCGAAGTAGATAATTCGCGATTGGTCGATTTCTCGATTATAAATAAAATTCTTCTCAGATCCATTTGGTCCAAGCTTATATAAATCGACAAGAGGAGGTGGCGACTCAGTAGTTCTACTAATTTGTTTAATATGTGAGAATGGTAGGTACTATAATAATGTTATTAAGCAAAAATATTGTTAGATTTCACTTTAGTTCATATAGTCTATGAAAAGTTTTATAAAGTGCGTTAACAAATTTTCCACAAAAACCCCAAGCAATTGGTAACAACTTTATTATATACAGGATGTTAAAAATTAGAAAGTCTTTGTGTTAAAATATGATACTTGCTATGTAGTAAAACTCAATAAACTCTAACTAATTATTGTTGTATTTTAATTAAATTACTAGACATAATTACTATCTAATTGAACCGTCAAACTTTAAAAAAATTAGTTATAGAAAAAATTTGCTTGCTTAAATAACTTGATTTTTAATAATTTTTTATGCTAGATCTTTTTGTTTATGTGCTTGGTTTATATGGCTATAGTCTGTATGGTTTATTAATGAAAATTTTTTTTTCCTATATCTTATAATTATTCTTTTTGAGTTATATGTTTGCATATTATTAACTCAATGCTCTTTTCTTTTCGTGTTAAATAGTATATTTTGATATAACCTATTTCTTAAGTTTATATAACTGAGTTAATATATTTTTTTTTACTCATTTTTCTTTTATTACCAACTGAACAATTGGGGGAATTACTCCCCTTGATCTTCTGAAAAAACTTGCGTCTCTAAAATATTATACATTTTTGATATACCAACCTAAATTTGAAGGTCATTTGTTATTAATTTTTAAATTATTTAATAATTGAATTTATTTCTTATATCATTCATCCCCAAATAAACTATATTTCCTTTGCAGAAAAATTTTAAAACGTAAAAAAACTTAATTTTAGTTATTAAGTTATCTACTTTTGTTCAATAATATTTTATTTTATTTCAGACATCATACACTGATAAAGGGCCAAAGGTAAGTAAGCTGATCTTTCACTACTCATGTTATAAATAAATTAAATTTAATTAAAATTATATAGTTAAAACATGAAAGAAAAAATTGTGACTTTATGAGTAGCATTTTAAGCAAATCAAAATTAAAATTTAAAAATGAAATATTTAAGTATTCAAATAGAATAGTAATTAAAATAATATGTAAGTGGAATACTCATTTTTCCTTCAACCTGTTTCAGCCCACAAATGGAAGATTCCTAGCTTTCGATCATTTGGAATTCTACGTTGGTAATGCCAAACAGGTAAAATACATATTCCACAAATATTAGAATTAATTTATCATAAATAACTAAAATGTGGTAGAATTTTGACTCGATATTTCAACAGGAAATGATGCGGAAGTACAATTTTTTATGCACCTTTGTCCAGAAATATTTTGTGGTACACTTTTATAAATTTAGTTTATTGTACAGGAAAAAAGAGATTTCCATAAGTTGACTTTTTCCAAAATTGATATTAATTAATTAAAAAATTCCTAGGACGTTCCAAGGAGCCTATAAAATAAATTTAAGTTAGATGCGAGGTATATTTGAATTTGAATTAAATTTAAATAGCATTATAAGCTTTTAATCTTCTGTTTTCATTTAAAAATTCCTATAAAAGTGCGATAAATAATTTATTGTCGTTTATTCATTAAAATATCAACAGCAGCAAAAATTACGATTACCAAACTTCTCTACTATATGGATGTTATTGCGCTAAATATAATAAGATTATAAAATATAAAATATCTTAAACAATGATAAGCTTTTACTGTTATAGAACTATGAAAAAACAATAAATAATTAAGCAACTATCATTTTACAATTAACATCAATTTCTATGTTATCACTTTCAATTATCTTAACGAAACTTCGTAGATATAATTATTAGAAGCATATTTATTGAACAAGGAGAATTATATATTAGTATTAGGAAAATCTAAGTAGAAAGTATTTTTTGACGTGGTACTTGATTTCTACTAATTTTAGAAAGAAAAATTATACAATCCGTGTCCAAGCTTTCTAAAGTGTTGGTATTTAAGAAACTTTCATCGAATCCTTTTAATGCAGTTAGTCCAGGCCCAATATTTTAATTTAGGTAAAATGAGACTACCAGACAACTTAGTGCATACATATATATATCAAAGTGTCTGGTTGATTGAATTCCAAAGCCCAAAATCCTATTTCATTTCTGACCATATGTATTACTTTAAATAAATTATTTAAAACAAATACGAGTATATAAATATATTCTTGTTCTACAGTACAAATACGCCTACTAGTCAATTTTTTTACTTTAATGGCTTTTAGTCAAAAATCCATTGTTTTGAGAGTGAATTGTTTTTTTTTCTAATTAATTTGAAAATTGAAAAAGATGAAGACTTGACCTCTTTTTTTTAACTATTTCATCAGAATTCTAATGTTTATTTTCTAATTGAAAAAAATTTTAAAAATCAACCTTTTATTAAAAAAAATAAATAAATAGTTCTTTACGCATTACATCTTATATTTTAATCATAATTGTATCATGTAAGAGGTAATTTCTCCTATGCATATCCTGAGAACTTACCATGATTTCAGTACACTCTTAGAATACTCTTTAAAGATATTTGTATTTTAATCGTGTTTAATTAGGATAAAAATTAACTTTTACTTTGGGAGCAACTCCTCTTTGCGTATAGCAAATTTGATAATATTACCAAACTACAAAAAAAGCAAATTTTCCTGTTTTTTCTGTTGTTAAAAAAAATTACTTCAAGTGTCTTTCTGGCAAAGCAAGAGCAATAAACATCAACGTAAACATCATCCAAGTATATTCTAAAACCCTAGAGAAACCCGAGAAGGAAATAAAATCATTTTATGAAGATATCAAAAGACTACTAAAATATATCAAACCGGATGACCTGAACATCATTTAGGAAATTTTTAATGCTAAGGTGGGAAGAGTAGAAATAGTCGAAGGAATACTTGGCCCCTGGGGCCTAGGAGAAAGAAATAACAAAGGATACAGTTTAATACAATTCTGCCAAGAAGAAAAGTTTCAAATCACGAACACATTCCTTGCATCCTATATAGACAGCGACACCAGACAATCCTAAAAACATTACTCGCAACCATTAATTTTATCCCATTTCATCCGTTTCAACTTACCCAACATAATGTAATAGTCAACAGTGTCAAATGCCCCCCGTAGATCAAGAGACATTACTGCAGTCTTTTCACTATGATTTATTTGAGATTTGAATTTCTATTGTTACATCAACCGTTGCCGAAATGGTGTCACTCGACTCACGGAAGCTATACTGATACCTACAAAAAATGTGTGCTTATTAAGATAATTATGAAGTAAGCCTGTTATTAACCACACTCTCAAATATCTTGGAAAAGATGGGTTGAAGCACTGAGACTAGACGGTAATTGTGAGTATTATCTTTATCGCCGCCCTTAAAAATAGGTCGGAGTTTAGCTATCTTAGCTATCCCAATTTTTGTAGGAACTTCCCCACTTGAAAAAGTTTCATGATTCATGATTTTGCAGAGAATTGGGATTGTACTGCTCTTGCACATTTAATTATCTTCATATCAACACCATCAATACGCGTCGCCTTCATTGCATCCAAATTATCAATTTCAATAAGAGATTTAGCAGAAGTATTATAGAGGCACAAACTTATTCGGATGCAGATGTACCATCCGATCATTGTCGTTTGGGGATAATCATGAAACTGAAGAGCCCTAAAGATGATCAACCAAACCGGACACATTCAGACTACCAGAGAAGAATGTTAGATTAGCACAAGGAACTCGAACGAATAAGGAACAATGAGATGGAACAGCAACTACTGGAATTGTAACGATTGAAAATTTGACAAGAGTATTGAATAACTACAATAGAGAAAATAGAAATATTTTTTTGTGCTCGGAAGGAGCACAAAAAAATAATAGAAGCTCCTGTGTATATAGAAATTGTCCTCAAACAAGACTTACAGATGACATAGGGAAGTTCATAATAGAGGAACAAGATAAGAAACGACTATGTAAAGTATACATTATGGATTTATTCGCTGACGATTCTCGTAAATTACTGATAAGTAACCAATCGAACACACGTTTATACGAACCAATGATAAGGAAAGCTTTAATAGAAGCAAAAAATAAGAAAGTAGACGGAAGGGTGAACCGCTACTTAAAACTGTTTTCCCAAAATAACACAAAGAAGAATAAAACATGTGTGTGAGATAAATAGGAGCCTCAGTCAGCTTCAAGCCGAATATAAGACGTTTTTCGAACTTCAAATCCTGATATAAAACTGTCGAAATCTCAACAAACAGATATTTCTATGCTTTGTAGATTATGAGAATACATTCAACAGCGTTCAACACTCAAAACAGATTTTGAGACGAACTGACAGATATATATTATCTCAGCATCTCAAATTTTATACTGGAGGCAATCGGCAAGTATTACAACATATTACTACTGAAAATATTGAAATTGGAAGAGGAGTCGGCCAAAGATGCCTCTTATCTCCTCTGCTTTTTAATCTATACCCGGGAGACATATTTAGAGAAACTATTGAAGATCAAGAAATAAGAGTGAAAGTTAAAGGGTTGCCAATCACAAACATACGATATGCAGAGGACACCGTCCTTATTGCTAATGATATTGAAAAACTCCGACAGATAGTTGGAGACTAACCAGGGACTACGAGCCTAAATAATAGCAGCAATAAATGAAGGATAAACATAAACGAGAAAAAAGCAAACTTATAATAATCAGCAGAAAAAATATAAGTATATGCAAATGTTGCAAGTCACGTAATTCATCAGAATATAGAAAGTGTAACACAGTTCAAGTATCTGGGAAACTGGCTACATACGGACTGGAGAAAGATATTAGATACATAATTGAGATGGCTTGTGCGGCGTTCATGAAAGAACATGACTTACGAACAGCTACTAAGAGTACCTTGGACCAACAAATAAAGAAATATTGAGAGTTCATAAGAACAGAGAAATAATTATTTATAAGTATTAAACAAGAAAAAACGGCTTTCCTTGGTGACATCTTCAGACACAAATAAAAAGAAAAAGTAGAATTGGGAGAAAACAGTTGTCATGTGCAAGAAACATCAGACAGTGAACTAGACTATAAAAAAGTTTAGGACGATAAAAGAGTTTGTCAGGATGGCAAGAGAGATAAATCAATTCCACCTTATAGTCACCAACATATATTAAGTGGATACGTAGCTTGATTAATTAATTATATTCTTGGACGAAATAAAAAATCTTGATACTTTCTCTCTCAAGCACGTTATTTCAGCACACTCCTGGAATATGGTTATTTTAGAGAGAAAAATTCATAGAACTACAAGTAAATTCAATAATTTTCCAAAATATATTCTAAGATATAGTATTTCCAGGCTGCCAGCTACTACATAACCCGCCTAGGATTCAAACCTTTAGCTTACAAAGGCTTAGAAACTGGAGAGAGAAAATTCGCCTCACACGTGGTCAGACAGAATAACGTAAGTATTCTCTATATAAATAGAAATAAAAATTATACAAAATTTCCCATTAAGGTAACCTTTGTGTTTACTTCGGCTTACAAAGGCAATGATGAGGATTTTAATAATCATTTGGTAAAGCATGGAGATGGAGTGAAATATGTCGCGTTTTCCGTGGAAAACTTGGAAGGGATCGTCAAGGTACCTAGAACTTATACATGTATAAACGTATACATAAATTATATTAGAAAACTTTTACAGAACGCAAAAGAAAAGGGTGCAGAAATCGTTAAGGACATTTGGGAAGAATCTGACTTCAATGGAAAAGTCAGATTTGCATCTATCAAAACGGTGGGAGCAATAAACTTTTATTAAAATAATAATAAGTTCAATTTGTAATTTTCTTGCAGTATGGAGATACAGTTCACACTTTCATAGACAGATCTCTTTATACAGGACCTTTCCTACCGGGATATTGCATGCTGCCCGAGGATAATCTGAGTCAACAATTGTAAGTTTTTAAAACATACTAAATCCACATTTATTTTAATCAAATATTGTCTTTAGACCCCCGGTAAATTTGGACTTTATAGACCACGTAGTGGGAAACCAGCCAGATGGCGAGATGCAATCTGTAGCCAAATGGTACGAAAATGTTTTGCAATTCCACAGATTTTGGTCTGTTGACGATAGCCAAGTATTCACCGAATACTCTGCTTTAAGAAGCATTGTTATGGCAAATTGGGAAGAAAATGTCAAGGTAGGCATTTAACATCTGAATTCAAAAAAAAATATTCAAATATCTTGGTAGGACCTAAAGGAAATAAATAATGACAGATTTTACAGGAAATTAATGTCAAATTCTAATTTAGTCTAGGCTGGAAAATATTCAAAAATTAACATAAAATTAGTGCAACTGTCAGGAATAATTTAAAAAATGTCAGATTTTCCAGGACAGTAAACTCAATTTTCATTTCATTTCTGGTGTGGAAGAAAAATAAAAAGTTATTGAGACCGACAGGAAAATTTTCAAAAATAATTTACAAATTTACTACAACTTACTGTTGATGGAGGAATTGAAAAGTGATGTCAACTACCCGAATAAAATAAATAATAAATATGTAAAAGACCTTACAGCCTCGATAAAAAATGACTTTCTGAAATAAATCTATAACTAAAAAAATAGAGATTAGTTTAAAATCCGAATATGAAACTATTGATTTTAAATGGCTTAAATTAGAAACTGAAAGGCAAAATTTAAAACGATAAAAAATGGATATGCAGCATACATCTCCAACCAACATCAAAAGAATAATTACAATTTAAGTTTTACTCAAACAAAAATATAGTGGCGTAAATGATTTTTTCAATTTTTCATTTAACTGAATTTGACCCTAAAATCCTCTTTCTAGGTGCCTATAAACGAACCAGCTCCAGGCAAAAAGAAGAGTCAAATACAGGAATACGTTGATTACTATGGAGGTGCGGGAGTTCAGCATATTGCCTTGAACACTCAGGATATAATTACTGCTGCAAGTATAATCTTTTCAACAAAAAAAATCATTAATAACGAATAATTTTTTGGTACAGGTGAAAAACCTGAAATCTCGAGGTGTGGAATTCCTAGAAGTTCCAGACACGTACTACGATATTCTAAGGGACAAACTAAAGTCAAGTAGAGTAAAAATAGCTGAGGAACTACAGATCCTGCAGGACTTAAAAATCTTGATCGACTACGATGAAAACGGTTATTTATTGCAGATTTTTACTAAAAATTTGCAGGATCGACCCACCGTTTTCTTAGAGGTTATACAGAGAAGAAATCACAATGTAAGATGGCAGTAGGTTAAAAAGGCCAATAATTACAGTTTTGTTAAATTTTAGGGATTTGGTGCTGGAAATTTCAAGTCGCTCTTTGAATCCATTGAACTGGAACAGGCTAAAAGAGGAAATCTGTAAAAAACTACTTATTTAATGGTTTTTAATATATTATCTATATATCTTACATTATATTGTAGTAAATACATGATTTGGTAATCCCTCATGTATTTTATATTATAACCGATATTATTAATTTTCTATATATTATATCTTCTATATAGTCTAAGGTATAAATTAAGTGTCACCAACAAAACTATGAAATTAAGGTCAGTCTATTATAAAACAAGTTGCTGAGATATTTAGTATTAAGTTGCCTAATTATTTAAAAAATATATTATATCTTATCTTTATTCCATTTTAAGTTTAAAGGAACGAGTCTTAGTTTAAAATAAAATACTAGTTTAAAATATAAATGATTTTATTCACTTTAAATATAAAACATAATTAATTTGCTTATAAAATTATGTATTTTCATTAACAAAAATATATAAAAGGCTTAAATATTTCATTCATTCTTGGGTTCGTAGATCCATGTCCCAATAACCTAAAAAATGATTTTTAGATGAGTGTTTTAGCCAGAGAAGCGCGTATTTTAATGGTCCTTCTAGTACTTTGGCTATAAAATAAATAATATACAATATTGTCAGTAAAGAGGGTAAAAACTATTAATTTTTTTTTCAATTTTACTATGATAAACTATACAAGGTTATATATCTGCCGTGTAAAGCATAAATATGGCTAACTGCATTTGAGTTAATCCGAGAAAATCAAGTTTTACTTTTCTATTTTGTATTTAATAGAACTACTTTTTTAGCTTTAAAACACAGTTTTTGGGGTATTAATGGGGTCGCTGCATCCAATTCTGTAATTAAATCTGATACTTATAACAGTGATTATTTCCTATAATTACGGTTAATTTTAAGACATAAATACTACTTAAACAGCACTTTTTTCGGTAATAATAGCTTGGATCCCTTTACAATTTCAGAGTCTCGGCAACTACGAGAAAAAGATATGGGTAAGAATGAAATATGAGCTGCAACCAATTTGTAGTTGATAATGTAAAAGTATTAAAATTGTTTGTTTCTAAATCAATTTAGAAAGAAATAGGGGAAAAAGGAGTTGTATATTAACAATATTAAAGCTCATAATATTATTTATGTTCAAATATAATTTGATGCTAACAGTGCTATTCCAAAAAAACTTAATTTTTATAATACTGAGAATGAATAATTAACGCTTAGTAATGCTGAAGTTATAGCAGCTGCTTCGGGAGTATAACCGCTTTTTGAAGATCACATGAAATTTACGATGACTTCTGGTAATTCATTTAGATCCAAGTTTAATATTTGAAACCTAAAAGACTTAGATTCACATATTACTCATGGTAAAAATTGTTTTGCTATCGACTTTCTGTCTGTGTATGGTCTACGATGGCTGATATTTATCCTTGATATTTCTGCTCATTATTTTAAATGCCACAAACAGTGACATAAAATTCGCAATCTTCTACGAGACGTATGAAATATGTAAAAGTATGCAATGTTGCCTTCACTATATAATGTTATTCACCATATGACGTTGACAGCGCTTGCAAGGAACTTTACAAAAGACTTGATTCAGCTTTTGCTGCTTCAGCACCTTTAAAACAACGTTTCTAAAATACTAAAACCTGCATATATAGGTTTATTAAATTTAATATTTAACCTTGACATTTCAATTATAACCATGTCATCATCAAAAATGGTTAAACTATGGAAATTAGGTTTTGAAATGTAATTTTTTGCTCCATATCGACCGAGCCAAGTAGTTACTACTTCAACATCTTTGTATTTCCTCACGTTTTCCATAGTTTTTTCCGAAAACTGCATTATTCATCTGCATTATTCATTCAAGACGACGGCGATTTCCAGTATGGTTTTCAAAACAAATTATTTCTAATATCTTTAAGAAGGAAAAAGCATATCGTGATTATAGATCCTCTCCAACTGAATTTAATCTTTCCAGATACAACAGGCTTAGTCAGACAGTAAAATCTCAAGCCCATGAGGCCTATAACTCATTTGTGATCCAAGCCGAGGAGAACATTGTCACTGATCCCTCATCGTTTTGGTATTTTGTTAGAGCTAAGAAAGGTCACTCTTCACTTCCGTCTATCATGTGCGATGCCAATAGTAATTCTTTTCAAGGAACAGAAAATATTGTTCCAGCTTTTGCCAAACTTTTTCAGAATGCCTATAAAGATCCAATCAACCTCGCAGAAACCTATCCTCCTTCTAATTCCTCAGACCTCATTGACCTCATTGCTGCTAGTCGGAGGCTAAAAAACAAGTTGACAGTCGGTCCAGATGGTGTTCCAAGTTTTGTGGCTAAAGACTGCATGTTTGTCCTTTGTCAACCTTTATGTCATATTTTTAACCTTATTTTGAAAACTGGCAAATTTCCATGCGTCTGGAAATGTGCTAAAGTAATACCAATTCATAAAAAAGACGATAAAAACAGAATCGACAACTACCGACCTATCTCCATACTTTGCAATTTTTCCAAAACTTTTGAAACTATTGTTTATAACAGAATTCTTCTCCAAGTTCAATCACTACTCTCTATAGATCAGCACGGTTGGAAGGTTACAGATCTAATACCTTTGTTTCAACTTCTGGAGTCCCACAGGGATCCAATCTCGGCCCACTTCTTTTTATCTTTTATGTTAATGATCTTATAGAATTGATTTCCTGCCTTAGACTAGCTTATGCTGATGATCTGAAAATATTCTGGTGTATCAATAGTATCTTGGACTGCTTGTTCTTACAGAGTAACTTGGACCTAATTATTCCACTTTATTCTGAAACGCAAGAAATAATTCTTGATTTGAAGGAGAAATATGTCCCTTCTAATAAAGTGCCTTCAACAGAACTTCGGCTAATAGAGTACAACGTATATAAATTCAGACTTTATTTTTATTTTTTTTTTAAGGATCAAATAACCATTTAACCAAAAATGAAAAACTACTAGGCAGTTGGGTATTTACCGCTAATGTTGGTGACAACTTTGACAGTAGATTGACGACGTCACTTTTTAAAAACTAACAGCACCTAAACGTTTTGGCAAATACCAATCGGAAATTGGTAAAAACATATTGGTTTTTACTTTGGTTATTCGCCTAAAATCGGTTCTTGTGTCCTACAAAGCCGATTTTCAACGTTGAATTGGTAAGAACCGCGGTTACTCTTTTGGTTGACAACTTTGACAGGTAAGTGTGACGTATTGTTCCCCCACCACTTAAAAATTCTCATTTAAAGAAACAGTCTCTGAAATGAATTTGTTATTAGGAATTAAAGAGTTTATGTTTTTGTTTTTTCTTTTCTGTTTGATTAAAAAATGAAGTCGAATTTTTTGATTTTCCAGAGCCTTAGCTACTCTTTTCTCTCGAATAAAAATGCTTTTATTGGATCTAAAATAAATTATGTATAATGGTCATGTACATTTGCATGGGTGAAGCAATAAACACCTTATTGCCGGAAGCAGAGACAACCAAAGAGACGCGCAACTGTGCGCTAATAAAATATCCGATTATTTTCCATCTTTGTCTCTCTTCGTGAAAGGTAAACGTAGACGGCGCAGATAGCGTTTGCCGCCATAATTCAAACCTCCGCTATTAAGCATTTAATTATTTATTTTAATTAAAATCTTATGTCTCAGAAGTCAGAACATCATAATTATGTTCTGAGACAGAACGGCTGATTTTAATTAAAACAAATAAAAAGTTATTGATATGTTTTTAATTGCTCAGAACAATGACAGACTTTAATTAAAACAATGCAATCAAAATTTAAATTCGGGAACTAAATAAACTAAATATAATTCTGAAACATTTTGTATTGTATTTTCAGTATATGGTATTACTATAATATGTGCATGCATTTTCTTAATTATTTTCATAATTTATAATTTAAGATGGTAACAGTGACATGCATATACATAAATGCAATTAAAATATAGAAACATTTTAATTATCACAGTACTATAATAATATTCCAAAAAATTTATCCTTTGTTGTAACACTTTTAAAATAAAAAAAATTTAATGTTTTGCTGAAGATGCTAACATCGTTAGCGAAACAGGTATCCAGAAAAAATTAAATTGATTTGGTAAAGTGGTAAAACTGTTTTTCTACTAATTAGTAAAGAATAGATAAGTCTGTTCTATTCTATAATAATGAATATACTGTTCAATTTCTATGTGTATGAAATACATATACACATGTTTCCTTATTTATGATGCGGTATTTTTTTAATCAAGAAAAGTTAATTGAAAGAAAAAAACAGAAAGATTACAGCTAAATTTAAAATAGCAGCAAATAGTCAGCACAGATAGTCCGAAAAAATGATATTCTTGTAATTATTTTAAGTTATATTATAAAAATTAAATTCATTTGACTATTTATGTTAGTTTTTTAATTTTTTTTAAATGTTTTTTTTTTTGTAAATCTCTTAATTTTTCCTTTTGAACCTCCACGGAATACCTATTTTAACTACAGCCTTTACAATTACCTTAATTAACATATTTCTGTTCCTAACACAAGTCAAAACACTAAAAACTGCATCCTACAAAAAACTACAACTACTAACTACTGTAACCAAGTTTACCTAAATCCGGTAGGTAATAAAATACGTAAAATTTAAGCACTCGTCCAAAATATCAACTATTGATGTAAAACAAAACATCAATCAGCAACAACAACTATTCAGCCATATTGAAATTCACGTGTTCATGTTGAGCAAGGATTACTTAATTATAATTTTAGAAATACTAGAGAATTGGACACAAGCTATCCCGTATTTTTGCATTCATTTAGACGGAGATGGAAGAATGTTTTCTCTTGACTGCTCTGATAATTAAATACATTTAGCATTGCGAAAGATTAGTATTGTGGCGCCACCTTAGCTCACCTTTTATAAGGTAAGAGAGAGACAACGAAATACAAAATATACAGATTAAAGAGAGCAACAACAATAAGATAAAAATTTCTATCTAGTTGCACGTCTCTTTGGTTGTCTCTGCCGGAAGTAATTTTAAATTTTCCCTCCTTTTATTTAACTTTTTTTTTTACTAAGTAGCGTATTACTACTTGTTCTCCTTGATAATTTAAAACTAATGGGTATTTATTTTTCTTAATTTATAAAGGGCGCACATTATATCGCAATTCTCAATCAATTTTTTACAATCTAAGCATAGCCTTCTTCTTGACTGTATAACCGAAAGTTTAACCCAAGTCACGTTTTCTCCTATTTTGGTTAAAACCAGAATCGCAGAAACGCATTGGTAAAGAACCATTCCACACTGAAAATCGGCTCAATTCTCTCATGCATATTTGTAAACTTTGCATCGATATTAATCACAAACAATACATGCTTTTTTTTTTAAATTAAAAGAATAGTGACATGTAGAGCTCTATAATGAATCTATTAACAAAAAAACTTAATTTTGACAAAAATGTATCATAGAACATCCCATCTTGTAATTCACAGACAGATATACAAATCCAAGAACCTGAAAGTGACGTTCTGACTATCTTTAGATGACTGAATTCCATACTGATTGGGGATAGCACATTGTATAAAAATACTTAATCCTTCTTATACCCTCTAAGTCACAGTTGTTTTTAAAATGTAAGTTGCGTTATTAAATATATAACTTACTTATAGGTACAATAATAAAATAATTCATTTAGTGTTTCAATTACTTAACCCAATATTGCATATTATTACATAAAAATAGCACAAATATATCCAAAACTAAAGCTTACACGGTCACTCCTGAATTAACTTGATTAAAAAAATTAATCGTAAAATGTTCTTACCAGGCAAAGTATCTTCTCTAGGTTTGTATACACCTCGGTGCTTTGTACATTTATTTAAAGCCAATATTTCGTTTGGTTCCAGCCCTTGGTTCTTATAAAACTAAAAATAATTAAGTATTCATTCTCTATTCTTAAAATAAACTTTTTGCAAAACTCTAAAGTTAATATTTACCGTTTCACATTCTTTGCAAGCCCAACCGGGTAGTTTTTGTCTCGCTTTGCCTCTAATAACAGGTGCAGCTTGTAATTCAACAGGAACACTAGTAAATATATCCATTCTCAATAGAAACAAATTGGATATTTAGACTTATACTTACTTTTGAGCTTTTGCCAGAAAATCATTCAAATCTGGACAACTTTTTTCTGGTGTCTCAATTGTTGTTAAGGCGTCAAGCATGCCGCTGTTCAGCGAAGACTCATCCTCAAAATCTTCAAATCTGAAACATAAATGTGGAATAATTAATAAAATAGTTTGCCATTTATGATTTATATACCTTATGCTACTTGACAGATCCTGCGTTTCATCCTTGCTTGAACTAGGATCAAAATTGATATTTTTGGTTGAATCACTTGATTCTTCATTTAACAGATCAACCATCATTGATATACTTACAGATTTTTCACCTTCCTTTGGTTGAATTAGTGGCGTTTTTGTGCAAACATTACTAAAAAAGTCTCGTTATTTTTTCTTAATATGTATTCTATCTTCAGGACTTACGCTTTTTTGGAAGTCTCATTGCTATTTTTTTGCTCAGTAAACATTCGATTAGTCTTCAAAACATCCGTGCTCTGGATACCAGAACTGCTTTGTATCGTAGAGTTGTCACAATTTGTTTTCTTTTGGCCTAATCTAAGATATATGTTTTTTTTAATTTTTTAATTTTCCTTTTTGATTTGTACTCACCTTTTTTTACATTCAGTCTTTTCTTTATTAGTTACTATCATTTGGGTTAATGTAAGATCAGGTTTCTTGCTAGCTTTCCTTCTGGGGGGAAAGGATGAGCTTTTTGAGTCTTTTTTCATAGACATAGCAGGTTTTAGGACAGGGGTGCCTTGTATCACAGAAAAATCAAAATCTTCTGATTTTCTAGGGGTAACTTTAATTTGGCACTCTTCAAGAGTTTTGCTAAAATATAATATACTCAGTTTCTGTAATTATTATACTTGTAATTTAAAAAAAAAAAGGACCCATCTCTTTTTTTGCATCACGTTTTCAATCTTTTTTTGAAGATCAGGCAAATTTCCTGATTATTGTAAGGTATGCTTTTTAACACTAATTCATAAAAGTAGCGATAGAACTAATATTTGTAAGTATCAAGGCGTGTGTATTCAGTCTGTAATTCCTAAGCTGTTTCTGTTTGACAAGTTGTTTTCTGTGCAATGTTCATGACTCTATAAGCAATTGGTAAAGTGATCATCAGCATGGTTTTTTCAGGGTAGATCTCCGGTGACTAATTTGTAATCTTACTTACTGCAGTATATTTCTAATGGTATTGAAGTATCTGCAGGTATGCCTCAAGTTTCGCATACCCTGTCTTTTTTAACTTGTTCATAAGAGTTTTGTGAGATGTAATTGTTCATTCAAAGCATATTTCTTTTGCTGATAATTTTAAACTGTATAAACTCATTGAGTCAAATCTTGATGCTAAGCTACTTCAAATTGGATTTCAATAATATTACTGAATGGTGTAATAGCAATAGGCGGGAAATAAATGTAAATAAGTGTATATGTGTTTAGTTTAGTTGTTCTAATAAAATGAACTTAGGTCAATTGATACAGTTAAAGATTTAGGTGAAATAACTTTTTTGTCCCATATTTTGGATGAACAGAAGAATGTGTGATCTTGTATACATCACTAGAAGTAGTGTATATCCAAGACCACACTAATAATTGACCTTACTGTTCCAAATTACTTTATTGATTTAATTACTTAATATATTATTGCTCTTTGATTCCTTCCTTGCTTGAGTATGCGTCCCCTTACTATAATTCTCATATTATTTTTCGTAATTATTACATCAACTATAGAATGCTATCAGTATCTAGTTTGATATCCCTAATCTTGAAATCATTTGTCAATAATGAAAAACCAATTTCTGTTATTAAATAAGATAATTCATTAACTTATGACCAAACTGAAATTGCCAACTCATTTATGTATTATTTTGGCAATATTGGAAGGGACCTGGCTGCAAAAATTACTCCAGAATCTCTATTTTCCAATCCATTATCAGAAATAAAGTCTATCAATATGTGTAATAAATTCTCTAAAGATTCGTCAAGCGGTGAAGATAATATCTCAGCGAGCATATTAAAAGATAATCATAAGCCTTTATTAAAATGTTTAAAATTTCCCTAATTTATTGAAAATAACTACCATTGCTCCTGCCTAAAAAACAGTTGATAGAATAAACAAGGAAAACTATAGACCAATAGCTATAAAAACTTCTGACATTAAGACTGGATAAGTTCTTAAATGCCTAACATATTTCCTCAAGTTTTCAATATGGTTTTTGTTCCAGGGTGAGTACAGAAGATGTTAGTAACATTCCTATTACAAAATATAGTAAGGAACTTCAACAATAAATATAAATCCTTGGATTTTTTTTTATCTTGGCCATACGATATTGTACCTCATCCAATTTTATTGAAAAAACTAGAAAATGTTGGAACCAGAGGTCTTGTATTTGACCTCGTAAATCCTATTTAACAAAAAGATTACAGGGAGTAAAGATAAATAATGCTTTTAGTAAAATGCTTAATGTAGAGATTGGGGTGCCACAAGGCATCATGTTGGAGTTTTATTTACTCTTTTTATAAATGGTCTGTGCAGAGCTGTACCTGCAATCAATACTAATGTGTATGTTATGCCAATGACACAGTTATTTTAGCCAGGGCTACATGTTGGAATAGCATCTTTCATACAGCAGAAGAATATTTATCAAAAAGTTCAATTATTGCTATATCAGCATCTTCTAACAATGAATGTTAAAAAAACTCTATACATGCCATTTTCATTGAGCAATAAAAACAATGTACCATTGCCAGATATTAGGAATATTCATGAATATTTATGTAAATTGTTAAATTCAAAAAACAATTTATAAATTCTACCACTTACGAGAAATCCTTTCTATAGTCAAAGTCAATGTCAAAAATAGCTTTATTGTTATGTAACATCATCTGTTGTTAACAAAGCATTATACAAAACCTTAAAGATAGTTGACAACATAATCTTTACAAAAATATAAAAATTTTAACAATTCTTACATACATAGAATATAGAACACACCCAAAGAAAAGGTAGTAAGAAGTCACATTACGCTGCGCAAAACTCTTCACTGCCAAAAAATTGTATTTAAAAACTCGTCTAGAAAATAAAATGCTTTAGCAAGCAAAAGATTCCTTATATTTTTCCGAAAACGTTTTTCACAATTTATTAGCCTTATATAAAGGGATAGGTGGTTAAAAAGCCTTATGCCCCCGTACACAAAAGAGGACTTAATCTGCTCACTTTTTGGGATAGGCAGAGGTAAAGAGAAGGTTGTTCGGAGATTGTAACCAGAGGAGGGGAGGCCAAGCTGATGGCTATATTTTTTGTCGATAAGACAAACAGTCTCTAAAATAAAAAGGCATGGCAATGTCAGGACAGAGTGTTTTAAAAATAATGGCGTACAGGGGCTACAAAAGGGAGCTGCACACATGTAGCGTATGGCTGTTTTTTGCAAAATAAATAGAGAGCTGAACAAATACTGAGAGCACACACCCCAAAACACAATACCATATCTCAGATGAGACTCAATAAGAGCATGGTAGGCAATTTTAGCTACATCAAGTCCCAGAGAATGTGTTATTACTCTAATAGCATAACAGTTGGATGATAACTTCCCTATTAAAGAGGAGATATGATTTTCAAATTTTAATTGCTTATCAATCGTCAGGCCCAAAAATTTGCATTTTTCAGAAGCACTTATTGTTTCATTTTGCAAAGTGACAGTTCCAAGGTTACATTTAAAAGTTTAAATATTAGTTTTAGAAATATTAAAAGTTAATCTATTAGATTCACACCATGACTTTAACTTTACAAGAATTAAATCTTCATCAACAATATTCTTTAACCTCTTGGTGTCAGTGTCTGTCATGCCAAAGTAATGTTGTATCATCCGCAAAGATAGTAAATTTGCCCCTAATTGGAATTTGAGAGATATCATTGACATATAGCAGGAACAATATAGGTCTTAGACAGAACCCTGGGGTACACCCACATCCAGACGGGATGACATATCATTGTCAATATAAATTCACTTAAAATGATCAATCAATGGTGGAATCTGTTTTGATGCACAGATTGAGTGCCCGAGGTAGTGCAAGTGCAAGTGTCATTTGGCCTCTTAGTATCACACAAAAATATGTGATTAGGGTTTGTAATAACAAAAATAAAACATATTTGCCAGATTAACTTTTTCACATCCATATTTGTACAATAAGGCTATTATATAATTAAAGTGTTAGGTAGGTAATTTCAGGAAATATTTAGTGGTAGTTAAGCTTTTTATAATAGTAGTTTATTATATGTTTTATCTAAATAAAACTAATTTGTTTCAAATGGAAAGAGGAATTTTAAAAGCAACAGTGGATAAGAATTTTACAATTTTATGTCAAACATGAAATAAAGGTGAATGGTTCAGAGAGTAATAATTTTAAACATAAATTGTCTATTTTATACATACCTGATTAAATTCTTTTCTTTTTCAACTTGAGGCGGTACATGTTTAAAAAATTCCAAAGAAGCATCAATTTCATCATTATTCTCTTTAAAAGAGCTATCATCCAAGATAACAGAATCCCTCAGTCCACTTAACAAATTATTAGTAGGATTAGCATCACAATCTATCTTCCTTTTCCTTCTAAGCTTCCTTTTATAGTCCTTGTATCTAGTATTCTTTAGTTCTGGGCTTGTATTGATCATATCTGAATATCTTGTGATACTACTATCACAATCGAATGTTAAGTCAATTTTATTGTCCGAGTAATTGGGGGATAATACAGTTTTTGTTTGGGCTTTATTTGGAAATGGTTCAGGAGAATCTATCGATTGAGGTATTGATTTAAGATCAGTTAGCATGTTACCTAGCATTGTGATGTCTTCTTGTGAACTCTGTTTGTCTGATTCTGAACCTAAATGTGAATCAATTACCATGTTTCTGATGTGTAAAACATCGCCATGTAACATATCTTGAACTCCTAGGGGTATTAGCGAGTTTACTAAAGACATCATAATAAACATACAACTTACTTTTCATTTCCCTGTCAATGGTAAATAGGATCATGGCAAGATTCTTTAAAACTCCAAGTGGTTCTTCCTTGTAGACTTTAGATACTTTTTCATCAAATAGGTCCTGCCATTGCTGCAGTCCATTAGGACTTGCAGTATCAATATCCATTTCCTAACTAGATGGATTAGAAAATCTTTAAATAGTTTACGAGTTAAACATGCAGGAAAACGGGAAAATTCAAATTTTCAGATCTAACCGGGAAAACGAGAATAGTCAATAAAACCAAGGAATGTTTTGACATTTAGTAACAAACAGGAGGGAAACAGCTGTTTGCTGTTGACGTTGATATCTCGTATCTGTAGTAAGCAAACGACTGGCACCACTGTTGCCATTTATTTCAAAAATAATAAAATATACCTATATGCCTCTATTATTTTAATAATAAATATTTTGATAATATATTGGCTTAATATAGGCCTAAAAGAACATTTAGACCTTGTGTAAACTTTAAATTCATTTTCGCAAATTTAAATTTTTATTTTAGTTTTAGTTTATATAGATGTTTAAATAATTATACATTTATATTGTTAATATATTGTATTTACTATACTTTATAATGTTTATTCTTTTTTTTAACATTTATTTGTTTTAAAAACTTATATAAGACCAATAATTTAAATTAAAATTATTCGGCAACAGTGAAATCTGTAACTTGTCAATACTGTCATTTGTCACTGTGACACCGAACAGCTACAGCCTTATTGTAAGGTCTGTCAAAGTGATGTTATGATAGCGTTTTGTTGGAACCGAATTTATTATTATCTTTATTATTATTGTTGTGAATTTGATTAAAATTTACCAATAAGCTCGTGGACTAATAATTGAACTTTAGCGAAAACAAACTGCCAACGACCGTGCCTTTGTACGTATCATTCTAAACAACTTTCAACGTCCCACCCCTGTTCTGCTGATATCATGGAAATTCCAAGGAAGTAGTGGTTTTTTGGTCAATATTTTTAGGAATTATCAATAAACCATGAAATGTAATTAGGTTTTTTAACGATATTTGGACCTCTGATATTACTTAGTAAGCTGGATTTAAACATGGTGCCTGTACCAGCAGAGTATACACCAGATTTCTGGAACCTAGTATCACCAGAAAGTACTGATGTTGCCTTGACTTGTTTGCTGCCCAATGGAATTGGTTTTATGCTTAAAGTTAATTACAATGCTACAGTCGCAGAAATTAAGGAGGTAAACACAATGTTTGACACACAATTTAATCAGAATAAGAGATTCATTGCACCCTAAATTGTACAAAAATGTAATAAATGCTTTTAATAAGTTTTTGTTAATCTTTGGTTTTCAATGTATTTATGTACTGCATCAACAGCAGAACTGCAAATTACAGATACATAAGTCCTAATGCCCCTTGCAATGTGTAAAGTTTCCTGATGAAAATTAACAATAAAGATGCATAAAGAGACATTATCAAGCAATAATATAAAACATTTGGTGTTCTAGTATGGTTATAATAAACATTTATTTCCCGCCAAAACATATTTAAACTAAATACAGTTTTTGTTATTATGGATTATAAAAACACTTTTTATATTTTTTGACTGTATTGATTGCTCAGTAAATAAGTTCTTCTGCAGAAGGAAATATAAAGACGATAATTATTTCTGGTAACATGCATTGAAAAGCAACTAATGTTTAGCATAAACAAATAAATTACACCTTTATTGAAGTATTACTTTGTACATACAATGCAAAAACATATCAAAGTATACACTCACATCATATGCACAAGAATAGTGCAACTGGCAAAGTTTAGCCTCCTGGCCATTCTTCCACTCAACCAATTCACTAGATATTAACTTCACCATCTTTAACTGTTAACAGAGAAAGTCCAATAGAATGCTTTTAAGAGATAACTCTGAGGATAAAACAGTTTTAACCAAACATAACAATATAACAATGCAGTACATATATACATACTATATATCTGTCACTAAAAAAGTCCTAAAAATCTACTGCACATCTAATAAATACCTCTTGTACTTTGACCTTAAATAACCAGTATTGCATACCTTAAATTGAAGAGGTAAATTATTATATAAGTTAACACAATTATAACTGAAGCTCTTTTTAAAAAAAGAAGTTCTATGTTGTGGCATTGGTAAATAATTTTTATCTTGTAAAGAGTGGTTATGCACAGGCTCCCTATAAATTAGTTTTTTCAACAAATATACTGGTTGTTGACACATATTTAGTTTTCTAGAAAATAGAGTCAAGCTAAAATTATACCAGTTATCACTCTTTTATATCTTCTGAGACATTATTAAATTTTTTAAATTTATGTATTCTGAACATGTTGTATCTGCTTGTCAACATATTGTGTCTGCTTGCATATAAAAGCTTCATTCTCACATAATTTCTTTTTAGTAAAGATTTTAAATGTTGTTCAAAATTAAGCTGTACATCTATACACAAACCGAAATTTCTACCGCAGTTAGCAAAAGTCAACCGAGTATTTTCAATCTGAATATTAAGTGGATTCATGAGTATGCCCCGTTTCTTTTCAGAACAAAACAGTAACATTGTAGTTTTTGCAGGATTAATTGTCAGATTATGTTCTGTTGAGTATTGCAAAATATTAGATAAATCTGAATATAAAATCTTAGCAGCATCATCAGGACAGTCTGGATTAAACTGAAATAATAATTGTGTATCATCTGCATATGCTTGCATGTGGGTTGATACAATAGAAAACATATCTGCAGTATAAATAACATACAATAAAGGGCCAGGTATGGAGCCTTGCGGCACTCCTGGAATAATGTTTCTACTCTGTGATGTTTCACCACCTATCCTAACTACCTGCCTTCAACATATTAAATATAACCTAAAGAACAGTATTTCAACCTCCCCAAAACCATAATATGATAAGATGAAAGGCTTTAGAGTAGTCTATCAAAATCAATATAGCAGCCATTTGCTTATCTTGAATTTTTACAATGTCATCAGTAATATTTAGAAGTGCAGCTGTTGTATTATGAGTATCTCTAAAGAGCAATTGATGCACAGGAAAAAAGCCAATCAGTGATCTGAACATGAACCACTCTTTCCAGAACCTTTGATATTACAGGAAGCAGACTAATAGAACATAGACATAGAACTCCATATAATACCATTAAGGACTTTAAAAGCAAAACACTCTATATGTGTATATCTCATCTGCTTGATAAAGTTATTTTTATTTAATGAACATGACAAAGTTATGCTTTATATTTGCAATTATAAAGGTGCTGTATATAAGAATTATATTCTCTATGCAACTAATATGATTCATGTAATTTGGTAACTAAATTATTTTAGAAAATTCAAGTTTTTAAAAGGAAGTATACTTGGAAATATATACAAATTTTAAAGCAATAAGATCTACAAGAGCGAGAACTATGTTTACTATATTTATTTATTTACCAAACATTGTCTAACAGGAAATTCCTAATAATCAGGTGACTTATACTTGACAGATCAAGAAGTAAGTATTCAAAATAGATAAACTTGAAAAAAAAAAACATAAAAATTACTTACTTTAGGTAGCCTAAGTTAACAGTGTATAAAAACATACAGTCTATAAAAATTGGAATGACTTAAAAACAACCAGATCCCACGTTCACAACTCCAGAGTATAGCATAGGCAAAAGAAATTTAAAGAGTGGTTTATATAAAAAAAGATATTTGATGGTTTTAAAGTCATGAAGAGTTTTGTTTTTAAATGTTGCTAAGTTGCCATTAAACAGGTCAATATCATTATTGTTGGGTAAAATATTAAACATAATATTTTAACGCAACACTACACACACTAATATTTAAACACAAAATAGCTTAATGCTGACTTATAGTCATACCCTCTCAGAGGTCTCCATCAATTTTGAACCGCAGATATGTCAAAAACCTGTGCTGCACATATTTGAGTCTTTTATTGAAACTTTATAAAAGTTTGTCATTTGGAGAGAAAATCAATCTATAAACATTTAGATCAGGAAATCAGGGTCTAAGACCATTGATAAATAAACTAGAAAACAGTGGTCCAAAGTGTGAACCTTGGGGAACTTCTAAGGCCATCAATTTCCAGGCCAATGATTGCCAAAGTATCATCATAGTGACCAATATTTGCTATCTATAGTAACATAAATTTGGATTTACAATGACTTGCAAATACTTATGTCAATATTGTGACCGGTTGATGTAGTTTATACTGATATCGAGAAGGCTTTTAATAAAGGTATAGTCAGATAATGAAATTTTTTCTATAAAAGTAATGTGACAAATATTTTAATTAGGTAATATTAAAATATGTTTTTCCAATGACTTTAAAATTAGAGTATGTTGCCATAGTTTACAAAGAAATTTATAGAGTTGTAAGCTAATGTAATATGAATCATTTTAGTTTTAATATAAAAAAAGCTTTACTCTCTGTCTTTAACTCTCAATAAGAATGTAATCAATAATACTTACAGCATTAATGGTACACAATTATCAGACTGTAAGCATGAGAAAGACTTGAGTAGTATGACTGTAAACTGGCAGTTATAGATAACATTATTGAGTTGGTTAATAAGGTTATATTCCTTGGAATAGGATTTATTTTCAGATCCACTAGGGGTTGGTTTTAGAGTTAAGTGTTCTATAAGATTGTTTGGCAGTCTGGTGTTGTTGGTGCTGGAGTATGATTGCATTATAATAGTCTCCACAATATGAAATATGGACTATAATTATAGAACGGGTGCAACATAAATCCCAAAATAGATATTTTTAAAAAAGCATGTACAAGATTTTAACCAATAAAATTAGTTCTTCAGAAATGCTTCCATCATTCTTGGTCAACGCTGGTAGCATTAGAAAAAGAAATACTTTTAACTTGCATTTTCTAGGGCAGCCATTTTAAAGGGTTCATGAATCTATAAAATGTGCAACCTTTTTAATATTCACGCTAGTGATGTAGATTTAATTAGCTTGAATAGATTGCAACAGTTGGTATGCTGTATAGGTATGTGATGTGTTTAATAAATGTGTTATAAATGTTATTGACTCAATATATACAGATTTTTTAGGTATTGTGAAGCCTCTTCTTCAGTGGATCTCGGGATTCATCAGAGGTAGAACACAGATTGTTTATCTTGGCGGTTCATGTTCCTCTAAAATTTTGGCGCCATCTGGAATGCCACAGGGCTCTCACTCAGGCCCTGTTTTGTTTTGCCTCTTTTTGTTTGATTTAGTTTGGAAACTTGAAAATTGTCGTGTGCTAATGTTTGCTGATGATGTGAAGCTATTTAGGCCTATCACATCCCTTTCCGATGCTGTGCTCCTGCAAAAAGACCTTAATTTGTTCTTTGATTGGTGCCACTTGAATAGAATGTCCCTTAATATCAACAAGTGCTATAAGATTACTTAAGAAGAAGGAAACCCTATTGCCTTTCTTTATAAAATAAATAATGTAGCAATTGGTGTCAAAACAGAGGTTTCTGACTTAGGAATATTTATTGACTCCAGGTTGTCTTTTAAAAGTCACATCAATCAGGTGACTGGTAGGGCGATGAAAATGCTGGGTTTTATCCAACGGTCTACAACTGAGGTTACTTTATTGCTCTCTTGTTAGGCCCATCTTGGAGTATGGCTCAATTGTGTGGTCCCCATCATATAACTGCTACATTGAGCAGATTGAAAAAACTTAAAATAAATTTTTAAGGCTGGCTGCTTTTAGATGTGGTTACAGGAGATAGGAGTATTACTATCAGTGGGTCAGGGATAACCTGAACTTACCCACATTAGAGTCACGAAGAACATTACTAGACTTATGTTTTATGCATAAGGTTTTAAATGCTACTATAGATTGTTCCGAGTTATTGTCTCTTTTAAAACTTAGGGTGCCTTCCAGATTGAATAGACAGTCAGAAATATTTTCAGTCCCATTCCACCATACCAATTATGGTATTAATGAGCCAATTACACGAATGGCTCAAAGTGCTAATGGTCTGTCAGGACAGATAAGCTTTTTTGACTCTAGGATTACATCTTTTAAGGGGCAGTTAAAGAATATTATTTCATAGGGGCCTTAATTAGTTAACTCATCTACACGTTTCATTGATTTATAGATAGTTTTGTATCTGAATATATATGTTTGTATGGGTATGCTATGTAACACTTTTGTAAATGGATTCCGTAAATAAATAAATAAATAATAGTAATAATGCTTTATTAATAATAAATTCAAGATACAGATTCATTTACTAATTCCAAAATTCAATTTAGAGACTTTAATATAGTTTCGCACCTAGACAACTAAATGCCTGTATGTGCAAATGAGAAGAATTAAGTTTAGTCTTAAATTTACAATGCTACTCCAAAAAAAAAGTCCCTACACTCCATAATTAACTTAGTTACTATGACAAACAGAAGTAGATATTTGAAAAAAATTCATTATCACAACCTGTTTCTGTATCTGTCAATTTATTGTCTTATTAAAGAGCAGTGCATTTTAAAATATAAATGTTTTACATTTTCTACTTAAAATGTTAACTTCTGTTATATTTTTAATTGTTATTGGTAGCACATTATATAGTTTTGGAGCTAAATAATTAAAAGATTTTAAATTTAAAGTTTTGTGACTGACCGGCAGTACTAAATGTCTATTAACATTTATTCTTTTCTCTTGTGAATGAATTATTTTACTTTTTCTTTTTTATGGTTATAGACACAGATTGTTAGAATATACAATTCTTGAATATTAAACACACTATCATCATACAAGCTATCAGTGCTATATAATTTACTTTTTTTATAGATAACTTTTAGATTGTAGTTCTGCACAATTTGTAAAGGTCGTAATAAAGTTTTATAGGTTCCACCCCACACTACTATAGCATAACGTAACAAAGATTCCACTAAGGATTTATATAATAAAATAGTAAGATTGCTACTTAATATTTCTCTTGAAATATAGAACTTATAAACCAATTTTCTAATTTTGGATGCAACATTATTAATATGGGTTATGCATTTAAGATTCTGTAAATAATAGTATTTACTTCTACTTAAATTTTTAGTACTATTAGAATTGTATCTGTAATTGGCCTTTTCACTGTTGATGCATTATAAATAATTAAATTAATACTTGGGTGTCTGGCATAAAAAAACAGTCAGTTATTAATAAGCCAGTATCCCAGTGGTGAATAAATTCTTTTACACACTAAGAGAGCTATATTGATCTGTTCTGTCTAGTAGGACCAAGAGACCACAAATTCCGGTCTCTACTGCCTTTGAATACAATTAAAATCTTATCCAAAGCCTTACACCTACCTAGAGTACCTTACCTAGAATAAATAAGTTCCCTTAAGTTAAAACTATCAATTAAATAAAAACAATTTTGTAAAAACCTTAAGGATAAGAAAACCAATAATTTCTAAAAAATTTAGGACGTCTGGGATGAAGCATCAAAATATCCACTCTATGGCAAACTTCAGGCAGACAAGTCTCAGTACATATTCAGAATTGTTAATTCCATGGCAGAACGAGAAGAGCTCACCGATGAATGCCGGAAATTGTCTGACATCAAACCGATGGGGTGTGTGATAATTATTTCTGAACGGCGACAAACATCTGCTGATCACTCTATTAATGTGACTATTGGCCATTTAATTGGGAAAGGTAGGTAAAATTTTTAGTTGAAATAGTCTGAACTGCATTTGAAACACTTCAAATTGAAGTGCGGTTCAATTGGTTTTTGCCATTCTGGTAGCCAAAATATTCAAGATAACTTTAAATTAAAACTGTCTATGTTTAATAAGTTTCGTTAGTAACCGTGCAAAATTATTTTAAAAAGGCTGATTTTCACAAAGATAATAGTGAATCTTACTATGGTATAAACTATTTTATTTCTTGACAAAGGTATTAAACACATACCAAAATTGAAAAGCTACTAATACAACAATAAAAATCTGATAAAAAAAAATTAAACGGTAGTGTTAATATCAAAACAAGACATTCAATAAATGCAAAATAAATTTAATTGGATAATATCTTCAAGTTAGAACATTAACTTTTAAAACTAAAGATTTTTGTTTTAAAAAGAGATACTAAGACACTTATAATTTACTTAATGTGCTACATATACATAAATAAACAGTCAACAAAATTAAAATATTTATAAATGTCTAATAAGTAAATAGTAAAGAAGAATATTGAAAACCCAGACAGCAGAGAACAATATCAATAAGATTTTTACCAGTCTTTGGAATTTCGCTCCTGGTGATGTACTTCTTAAATCAGAAAGCAAGTGATTATAAATAACGCTGATTTTGCTTTTCCTATTTTTGAGCTCTTTGCTATGCACTTCTCTTCTGTATATAATAATAATAACCAAAATACGTCACTTCATTCCGCCAACGATATCAATAATTGTAGATTGAATTTAGTTTCCGAGGTTGTCATAAGCCCTGCTGATGTTAAAACTGAATTTTCAAAAGTTGATGCAAATAAGGGTGCAGGACCTGATCAAATCAAATCAAATCATTTATTTCCATCGACATCATAGCAATGTAGAGGAGTTATCAATAAAAAACTACAATGCTAATAAAAATAGTATAAAATTACAAAGATATGAAAGAAAACAAATTTAACTTAATTTAGTCAATAAATCTACAGTTAAAGAACTCTGTCAATGAATAAAAAGGACAGTCAGCTAACATGGTCCTAAGAGCCCTCTTAAAAGTTGGAAAAGTCTTAGCTCTCTTTATTCTACATGGGAGATGATTAAAAATTTTGAGAGATGTAATTTCCGGACCATCCTGTACCTGCGACAACCGGGTAAAAGGGATATATAATTTATCTGCATTTCGAGTTTCATAAAAATTAAGATCTCCAGATCTCATGTAGTTTGAAAGATTTTTATGTACTTGACATGCGCACTCCAATATATAGATGTTAATTATAGTTAGGACTTTTTCTTTTTTAAAAGTACCACGGCAAGTGTCTCTGAAGGAAAGTCTAAACATCGTACGTACAATGCGCTTTTGATTTATTAGCACTCTCCCAATACTGGAGAAATTACCCCAAGCTAATAAGGCATAGGATAGAGTGGAATGCACTGAGACATAGTAAAAGCTTTTAAGTGTATATGCATCCACATAGTCTCGAAGTTGCAAAATAGCATAATTGCTGCGGAATAATCTATTGCATCAAATTCATAACAAGGTATTGAAAAGGATGCTGCCATTCTCTTTATGTCCCTTTGTACAAAATATTCAGTGATTCATTAAATCATGTATCAAAGCTGTTCCGAACAATATTTTTTAAAAGATTTTTTTGGTGGATCAGCAACACAGGTCTATCAGTGGTTATTCAGTTGATACCAACCTTTTCATATTCGAATTCAAAAAGTACCTTTATTGTCCCAAACAAAGGTATTGACAAAGTCTTATTAAATCTAACTCAGTAAAACTTAGACTAGTAGATATCATAGATATCAGAAAGCAATATAGAGTTGCAATATTTTTTTTCAAGTCACATACATATTTGGTAATCAGGACAAAACAAGGGTTGTGTCGTTAGAAATTATTCTAAGGGCATAGCAACCTGATGACACCCTACTGCACACTTTAATTATGTGTTCCCGGAATTTGCGTCTGCAATCAATTGTCAATCCCAACAACCTGCAACACTATGGAGTTGAAATCGGTTCCTTATTGACAGTTGAGATTTGAAACTTAATACGTCGAAAACAAATCTGTTAAGTTTCAAACGTTCAATGAATTCTGTCACTTTAACTTTATTTTTAGTTCGTTTCATGAAGGCCGTTTTTAGTAAAGCCTTTGACAAGCATAACTATTCGATTTTGATTCATCAACTGTCAAAGTAACTGTATTTTGGATTAAATCATATTTAAGCAATTGTGAGTAGCAAGTTAAGGTTGGTGGTTGCTTGTCTTAATACTTTAAGGCTTTTTCAAGAGTTCAACAAGGTTCCCATCTCGGTACTGTCTTGTTTATTCTATTTATCTTGATGTTTCTTGTTTTTATTATTTATTGTTGTTTATTTTGTTCCTCTTGAGGATCTTGTTTTTCTCCTCAAAAGTCAAAATGTCTCCTATTTGCTGTTGATTTTAAACTGTATAGGCAAGTCTGGTCTCCTCTAAATATTTACATTCTACAGAATGCCATTAATATAACCCATGGTGCCAATAAATGGCATATCTCCTAAGCTGTATCAGATTCAGTTGAAAGAAAGGTATGTACCCTGTAGAATATTCAACAAATAACGCAACTTTAAAACATGTAGACTTAGTAAAGAATCTTGGTGTTTATTTATTTGGACCCTAAGATCCATTTTTCTTATTACTTAATTGTATAGATCTAGATGTAAGGTAAACAGAATGTCGGGCTTCGTAAAGGGATCATGTGGAGATTTCAGTAGTAGTCGTGCATTTAAATCTTCTCTGGTCAGACCTAATCATGAATTTATTAATGTAAAATGGTCTCCTAATTATCAGATAAATATCAATTGGATTGAAAATGTTCAGCATAAGTTTGTCAAACTACAGTCAACAAACATGCAAGAAATCTTGTTTTGTTCTGCCGCTCATTAAATTCCTTTAAAAAAAACTGCAATTAGATTAATGTTAAGTATAGTTTTTTAAGTGATAAATGTATATGTGTATATATACGTCTGCATTCTCAAAAAAGTTGTACTATCGTGTCGAAAAAAAACTGGGACAGCAAAATCTCCTAAATCTCTTGGTCTATTAGAATAATATATTTTGATGTTGTCAAAGTTAATTTAATTTTGTGACAGCCGCGTCAACAAAATCGTTTTTTCAAAATGCCTGCATTATCTCCTCAACAAAAAGGCGATAATATACACTCGTCTGATGGATGGAGTTCCTATAAGAAGAATCGCAGAAGAATTGGGCATTAGTAAAAATAGTGTTTCCTTAGCTAAGGCAAAATTGCAGAAAATGGGGCTGTTGTAAGAAATCCAGGTTCTGGTCGACCAAAAATTTTAAACGACATTCAAGATAGAGAGTTAGTTGTTAGAGAGAGTTGGCTTTCTAAGAAATAATCCGTTTGAAACAGCAATAAAGGCGAAAGAAGACACGCATTTTCCTGGTTCTGCTAATACAGCTAGTAGTAGGATAAAAAATTCGGAAATTAAAATTTGCTGTGCAACAAATAAAATATTTTTGACTGAAGCAAACAAACAGAGAAGATTAGAATTTGCCCATCAATATGCACACCAAAACAACATATGGGAAACGGTAATATTTTCGGATGAAAAAACCTTTCAATCGTGCAATAGTGGCAAAATCCGCGTTTACATGCCTTCTAATACCGGATGTGATGAAAGATATACACATAAGACTAATCAAAGTGGACGTTTTAGTATAAACGTTTGGGCCTTTTAGAGGAAGTTTTAGAGGACCAGGCGTTTGCCAAATAGTGCAGGGAAGGCTTAATGCCTTAGGATATTGCATATTGCAATATCCTGAACAATGTTATGATGCCATCGGTTGGTGTAGTCTATGGGCAAGATTTTATCTTCCAACATGATAATGCTCCTATACATAGAGCCCGTATAGTTCAAAACTATCTAGACGAAAGACGAATTCAAGTTTTACCGTGGCCCTCTAAAAGCCCTGATATCAACCCAATTGGAAACTTTTGGGGTAAAATGGAAAAATATATGTATAAAGATAACTTTAGGCCTAGAAATCAAAATGAATTACGCCTAAAGATAGATGGCGCATGGGACCAGGTAACCGAAGAACATACCAGAAACTTAATTTTAAGTATGCCACGAGGTTTGCAAGCTGTAATTGATAACGACGGTGCGCTTACTAAGTATTAATAATTTTTACTACTATTTTTGACTAGGAGACAATTCCCTACCTAAATTTTAATGTCCCAGTTCTTTTTCGACACGATGGTACCTACACATCGATGAAAATAAAATAGAAATAAATTTTTCTGCTCTCATAAATCTATGAGTGAATACAGAAAATGCAACTGTCAGTAGATGTTGTTTTTGTCAAAAACGATGTTCTACTAGTAACAAGCAGTTTCTGTATTTATGCATCATGCAAACTGTGAAACGATTGCCTGCGATTCAAGCATTTTCCTTTTCAGTACTACAAGAATTCGATGCACTAAACAGTTCCGAAATCAACGATTTTCGCTTTAACATGAGAAAGATGGGTGAAAGTATTGCTAAAGAAAGGAACAGAGGTACTTGGCAAGAAAAGTTACTTTATCAGTTTCCACCGAGAATGTCAGAGTCCACCCTACTAATATGCATGCAGGATGTGGATTCAATTAGAGTCGAAACCAAATGCGAATATGACTCTTTGGATCCCGACCAGTTTGGAAGTCAAGATGTGATTGGAAGCGTATTTTATTTAAACGACTTTTTAATTCGAATTTTTTCAGATCTTACAGAGCTCGTTTCAGTTTAACATTTCACCACTAACTAGGCCGACCGAATTGATCGAAAGGGTACTTACGAAGAAAGCGCAGTGGCTTAAAATAAGTAAAGGACGTGTGCTGGAATATGTGCTTAAAGTTTGTGGTCGTGACGAGTATCTGCTGGGAGATTATCCTTTGAATCAGTATCAATATATTCAAGACTGTATTACGGAACATGTTACTCCATCTTTTCTCACTTTACATATTAATAGGATACCGTCAGGTACGTTAAAATTAAATGGTTTTTATGGTCTGAATATTAGTAACAAAGTGGAAATATTATCTTTTTGTGGCTTTACTTTATAATGTTTGAGTTTTGTAACGTAATCGTCGTTATTTTTAATGGAAAAGCATTTTAAGCAATAAATTTAAAAGTTATAGTTTAATAGGAGAATACCAAAAGGAAATTATTTCATATAACATTATGATGTCAGAAATCCGCCTTTGTTTTGAAATTTCGAACTTAATGAAGTATGAAGTACTTATAATATGTAAACCAGACAAACCCTAAAACACTATATTAGGTTAAAACATAGAAAAAAAAATCCAAAATCCATACTGAATTTTGACCAAAATAGAACTCTTATCTCTTTATCATAAAAAATGTTAAATATTGATATATTTTGGTTAAAAAGGCCTCTAAAATAGGCAAACATGGCTGAAAACAATATTTATAAAAAAAGTAAAAAAATATGTCTTTCATTTCAACTTTGCAATTATATATCCAATTGCCTCTAGGTGTTCTATATAGTGAATTTGTGTAAATAGGGATATTCACCATAGTCTAAATAAATTACATAATAGTTTAATAACAGCTTAATTGAGTTCCGTGATCTGAGACATGTGTCAAACTACTTTCTTAAAGATGTTGATCAAAAGCAAAATAATTATTTAAAGTAATTTATATTTAAATTAGTGGATTTTGTTCCATATCTAATACCTAAGAATTTAGTGTTTGAATTCATAGTTTCTGATTTTAGTCTTTTGAAGTAAATCGTTTATTTTTATAATCTTCTATTTTGTTTTCAGTTATAGATTTTTTTCTTAAGGCTTTGTTAATAATGAATAGTAAAAGAATTCCTCTAATTGGGTTTCTTTTTTCATTTAGTTGTAGCTAGTGATTATGAATATCTCGACACTTCGTATATGAGAAAATCTACAGTTAGTTCTACAAATACTCTAAGGAAGAAGAAGACCACCCAATCCTGGTCTATAACTGATAATTATTCCATTACTATTAACACTGCCAGCAAACTTAACTGTGATATTAAAAAGACGACAGAGGTAAAACGATTTTGATACTATTAAGACACAATTATTACTACTTCTCGATTATGTATTTAGATCGGAATTCAAATGGGTTTATTTCACGGCGGCAAACCTTTGTGTCAGCCAGTAAAAACCGATGAAGTTCCCCTAAACGATGGCTGTACTGTGGATTTCGATGTCACACTCGATTTTGATATTCAAGTCTGCAACGTACCGCGAAACGCCAAACTGTGTTTCGTCGTTTATGAGGTGAACAAGTGCTATAAGGGTACTAAACCTAGAAAGCCCAAAGATCAAAAGGTGAAAGATCGATAAGTCTATTTAAAAGTTTTACAATTATATTTATTTTAGTCTGACAGCCAAATAAACCCCATAGCGTGGGCGAATACGTCGGTATACGACTATAAGGGGCATTTGCGGACGGGCGCGATGACTCTT
Source organism: Anthonomus grandis grandis (assembly GCF_022605725.1). Lineage (NCBI taxonomy): Eukaryota > Metazoa > Arthropoda > Insecta > Coleoptera > Curculionidae > Anthonomus > Anthonomus grandis. The sequence goes on along the minus strand of NC_065556.1, from coordinate 18,241,390 downwards.
TACATGTGGACCGACGCTGAAGATATGAACTCGGATGAAGTTTTGCATCCACTTGGCACAGTTGTCAGCAATCCGAATACTGAGTATTGTACCGCTTTAACGTTGGTTTTTACCAAGTAAGTGTTCTAGTAACGCTCTAAGTTATTTCTTCTAGCTGTAATATTAATATTATTATGCAAATAAGTCGATTCCTCTTCTATGAGAAAACAAACCCATGTTAAATAATTCATTGTGTAAATTATTTGACCTCTTCTAGTTTTGCAACGCCCGATACGACGATAGTATTCCCAAGTACAGATGCCATGGTAAGATACGCCGAAAGTCTCGAAAAAGATCAAATACTGGATGAAATAACTCCGGAAGTGTCCGACAACTGCAAAAGATTGCTAAGCGACATGGAAAACTTTTACGACGTTCACGATCAAGTAAACCCTAATTAATATTAAAATAAAACTATATTTAATAATTAAAAACGTTTATTTAGGATCGCAAAAGTTTATGGAAGTACCGCAGGGACTGGATGATCGAAATCCCTGAGGTATTTCCGAAACTGCTGTTGTGCGTTGATTGGGATAAAAAGGAGGAGGTTAGTCAGGCGATGCAGATGTTACAAGAATGGCCCAAGTTGCCCGTTCAAAAATCGCTGGAATTATTGGATTACGCTTATGCTGACCAAGAGGTCAGGCGATTCGCTGTGAAATGTTTGAAAGATGTGAGGTAAGTAAAAATGATTAGTTTTTAACCTTAAATAGGATCACAGTCAAAAAGTATTTGTGCTTTTTTTTAGTGATGAGGACCTTTTACTGTATCTTTTACAACTGGTTCAAGCGATAAAGCACGAACTGTATCTCGAATGTGATTTAGTTACTTTTTTGATTGAGAGGGCGTTAAGGAATCAGAAAATTGGCCATTTCCTATTTTGGCATTTAAGGTAAGGTTATTTTTTTAATATTTTCAGATTTTTTTTTCAATACATCTACAAATTGAGAATAATAGAAAAAAACTTAGGAATCCACATTACTTTTTGCTGAGGTTTACCTAAAGGTGGTTTTCACTTTTTCGATAAACAAATTAAATGTGAAATAAACACGACTTTCACTCTCATTGAAAGTGACAACCGGCTTTAATTGAGACCTATATACTTACTCATTCTTATTTTGATAAAAATGGCTTTACCTTCTGTACATTATGATGGCACCCTATATTGTTATTTTTGTATTGAAATGTTTACATTTATAATATTGTGGCTCTATATGCGAAATAAACATGACTTTCACTCTCACTGAAAGTGACAACCGGTTTTAAAGGAGACCTCCTACATACCTACTCATTCTTATTTTGATAAAACCGAATTTACATTCCGTACATTATGGTGGCACCCTATATTTTTATTTTTGTATTAAAATATTTACATTTAAAATAGTGGATCATGATTTGTATGTATGATGTATTTGGCATATGTAGCTATTTTTTAGCCAATTGTTTTTTTGTATTTTAATTTAGTTTACTTTGGGCTTAAACAAATAAAGTCTATGTCTTACCACAATTTTAGATTTATTGACAAAATCCATTTTTCTGCGATTAAGTTAGGAGATATAAATTGGGATAATATTTATTATATTCATAATTTGGTTGCGAAAATCGACTTTTTGTCCAGCGCCATTGGTTTATTGTTTGACATACATGCTCCATTATCTACATACAGAATTTCTTAACCTTATTCTCCATGGATGACCGAAAGGATTAAACTCTTTATAAAAGAAAAAAATACAACATCTAGATTTAAAAAGTCTAAATAGTTTAACCGATTGGCCATTCTTTAAGCAACTACGTAATTTGGTACTGGGGATGATTAAGTAGGAAAAGGAAGAATATTTGAAAATTCAATAAATAACAGCAATATAGTGAAGAATTATAGAAAGCAATACATTTCTTCTAATCATTCTGTACCTGTAAACCTTCAAAATCTTGATAGAATTAATGAATATTTTTCTCTGGATACAGACATTCACTAGAAATCTAGATATTAATATTTTTCTCATTGGAGTGCCTGGAAGAAATAAAATAATTTGTCTCTTATTAGCAAATGAATATCTTGAGTTTTAGTAGTTAAAAATGCTGTAATTATTGATTCCTAAGATACCTAAAGGTTTTTCAAGGATTTCCGCAAAAAAATCATTAAAATCCATTCACTATAAATCAAGATATTGAAATTTCTCTCCCTTAAGTGCCTGGAAGAAATAAAATAATTTGTCTCTTATTGGCAATTCAATATCTTGAGTTCTAGTGGTTGAAATTCTGTAATTAATAATCAGCTAATAGTCCTTCAGATAGCTGCCTAGAAACCGTTTAAAATTTTCTTAATAATCAATTTAATCCCTGCTTCCAAATTTCATTTTGTTTTACCACTGTAGCATAAACTTTGCTTTTTTTCGCCTATTTAAAATAAAGAGACGCTTTTAATGGTTTTTTATTCCTTGGAACCAAGCAAGTGGTTACGCTATAAACTGCTTAGTTTTTGATAAATTATATATTTCTTCCAGGCAGTTGGACTACGAAATGTTTTGTTAAAAAATTAAATGTCTTTAATTGGTTACATTTTTATCAAAATTCTTGGGTTTTATTACCTTGTCTACATACATTCGTCTTTCTGTAGTTATTCGTCGCCTTGCTCCTGGAATCCAGCAAAAAGTTATATCTCTGATGGTTCTTGGCATCATTAGTAAAAAAATTGAGAAATACAGAAAAAAATACTAATTAAAGAAATAATAAGCGAATTAAACAAGAAAAAACTAAAAAATGTTTAGTAAAACGTTAATAAAATGGCAAATAAAACACCTAAAGAGAGCATTTTGATGGTTTGCCTTTTCGTGGAATCAAGCAACGGGTTCTGCCCCAAATTTCTTAACTATTGGAAAAATTGTTACTTTTTTCAAGAACTTAGAAAATATTAAATTCCTTAAATTGTCTATGCATACGTTCATCTTTCTTTCGCTATATACCTTATCTTTTTTCCAGTATATCTCTGGAAGAGAAGGTGGAAGTTAGAGGCCTAAAGAGACCCTTTTGATAGTCTTTTAATTCCCTGGAACTTAGCAGTTGCTTATGCTATTAAATTACCTATTTTTTTTTTAAAAATAGTTTTAGATATTAAATCTAATGCCATTGGTAGAGATTGGATTTCAGCAATATTGCCTTCAACAACTTGCTCCTCACGTAGCTCATATTATTATAAACTGCTGTTTACAAATGGATTTTTTTTCAACAGCAGCCAGTACAAGATACAACCGTATTCCGAACTGAAATGGTTTCTTGATTTGGTCTTTGTGAATATTAACATTGAAGTCAGCAGGAATGAGGTTCGACTGCTAAAAAAGGCCTTGCATCGTCCTGCCTTAATGGTCTCTGTACTCGCTGCTCTACCTTAGGTTTCAAATACCACATCAATCACAGAAAAACAATCTGCCTCAATTTCACTTTAGGAAGGCCAACTTTCTACTTATATATAATCTAATATTGGATGTCGAATGTTATAAAATCCTTAACAACATCTTGGCTGCATCAACACCTTTGAAACCTATTCTTACTCTTATTTCTCGGATTATGTTGAAGTTTCTTCGTCAATTTCTACTAATAAAATTGCCGCTGCAAGTACAATATTAAAAATGACCGCTGGCTCAGATGGAATTCCCAGTTTCATAACTAGATATAGCGTGTTTATTCTGTATAACCTCTTGTCATCTTTTAAACCTAGTCCTCAAAACTAGCCAGTTTTCCTTTCCGAGGAAAACTGCCAAAGTACTTCTATAGCCAAGAAAGAACATTGAAAATTATCGTCTCATATCCATTCTATGTAACTTTACCAAAATCTCTGAGACTATAATTTACAATTCATGTTCAAGTGCAGTCGAAACTAGCGATAGATCAACAGGGTTTCTTTACCAATCTTTGTACCTTGTCCCAATTTATCCCGTCTGCCCTCGAAGTAAAAAGTAAAGTTAATGTTTACTAACTTTAAAGCCTTTAACCAATTCGATCATTACATCTTACTGGAAAAGTTGAGTAAGCTATTTAATTTTTATGAAAAGCTTACTGCTTTGTTGTCATCTTATCCCATTGGTTGTCCCAACAGTCGAAATTGAATGCTACAAATCAAAAACCTTCATGGCTACCTCTGTAGTTCCACAGGGGTCCAATTTAGGTCCATTAAATTAATTTAAGTTAATTTAATAAATTAATAAGTAATTAATTAATTAAAATAATTAAGTTAATTTGATAATATTAAATAAAAATTAAAAATTATCTTATGTCAGGTTCAAAAAGGTCACCCTGTTTAGCAGTGCAGTACGTCAATCGATCATAAAACGACCTTCTCGTGTTCGACAACATTTCAATGGAGATACTATTAAATGCTTGCCTAATTTTAACGCACAAAGCTCTCAAAATCTCACACTTAACTCAAAAATCATTGGGGGCTAAATCGGGCCTTCTGGCGGGTCATTTATTAGTACCGTTTCCACTGATTGTTCTATCAAGGAAAGATGTTTTGAGAAATTGACGTACCACTGATGCATGCATTATGAGCGGGACAACCATCCTGTTAAAACCAAACTTGTTCTAAATTGATATTGAGCCCTCGAATAGCAGGAAGAACTTCATCCCTCAAAAGATTAAGGTATTTGTTGGTATTAAGGTTTCCATCAATAAAAAAGGGCCTATAATTAAATCACCTAAAATGCCAGCTCATACATTCACCTTTTTAGGGTATTGTGTACGTGTTAGTATGCTTATGTGCTTATTTTTCCTGGAATAACCCACTGTAATGGACGGATTATGTTTACCACAAATAGAGAAAGAGGACTCATCTGAAAACAAAATGTTACTAATAAACATTTCGTCCCGATTTGCCCTTTCCAATACTTCATGGCAAAATTCCATCCGTTTCTCAGGGTCCTGTGGGAAAATTTCTTGGGTTTTTTGCAACTTAGAGCACTTGTACTTATTTCTTTTAAAATTCTTCTAACCCTTAAGGGCTCCGACAATACCCATTTCTTTGGCAATTGTTGTACTATTGCAAGGAAAGTTCATTTCAGCAACAGCACAAACATTAACCTCTCGAAGCTCCCTTTCTTCGCCTAGCGATCTAATAAGAGGTGGTTGCTCATTTGCGTAGCATTTCCTGCAATTATACAAGCACCCAAAGGTCTCAAACCTATGGATAATTGCAAAAATTGTGCTGCGTACCGGAATGGGCCGATCTTCAAACGTTAACGCAATTCTGCCAGATATTTCATCGACAGAACTGCCGGCATAATACCACTTAATAATTTGCTTTTTTTCCTCAAGAGAACACATTTTAACAAGAAAATAGCGGGCGGTTTTAAATTTAATCTTTGCTGATTAAGCAGGAAGCTAGGAATAAAAATAACGTTAAACGTTTAAAATGCAATCTCATATTGGTGGTGCAGTGTGGTGGGGATAAGAAATGTCTTAATTTTCGATAAACGAGCGGAGAGCCGGCAGGAATATCAGTGTTGCCAAACGTATTAATTTGGAAACGGCATGTATTGTGCCCTCTGTCTCATGCGGACTCCATATGTCCCCTCTCACTTACGCTCATAGACTATTTCCTATAGGCGAGGTTTGAATGATTATATCTGTTTATCGTTTGCAAAAGCTTCAAAATCAGTGCCATAAATTTATTTTTAAGTTAACAATGTACAAAAAAAATTGTACTCTTGGATGGTTGTGTGTAGAAATTTTTTTTTATCGGTTGGCTGTTTTTGTGCATCGATTGCTTGGAACCTCCTCCCCTGCTTACCTTCGTGAAAAATTCAGTTTTTAAAGAGATATGCACGACGTTGTGATCTAAGATGTATACGGTGATTATCAGCTCCTCGTTATCAATCTGCATTATATCACAGATGTTTTCTTTTTAATCATTTTTCAGTGTATAATACATTTTCGAATTCGCTTAAGTACGTTGCGGGCTTAAGATTAAAATCGCATTTACAGAAAGTCTCCTTATTAATTTTTTGTGTGTCATTGGTTCTTTTTTAACTCAAAACAAATTTCATAGATCTCCGGGATTTTCGTGGTAAACATGATATATGTTTGGTTGTAATTGTATGTTAAGTTACTTACCCGTACAGACCTCGTCGGTATAAATTTTGGCATATCAAAGACATTATTTATTTAATTTAGTTTACAAATTATTCTTTATATAAGAAAACGATTCTTATCCTTTATATTCCTTCATAGATCTGAAATGAAAATGCCAGCAATATCGGTCCGTTTCGGTCTGATATTGGAAGCTTACTGCAGAGGAAGCCAGGAACACATACCGATGCTACAAAGACAGATACAAACAGTAGAAAAACTGAAACAATGCTGTGAATTAGTGAAAAAGAAAAAAGATAAATTGGGCGCGAAGGCGGCAATGCAAGAGTTCTTAAACATGGGAGACGATAGGGATATTGTTAGGAATCCTCTGGATCCCAGTTATAGGTGCAATAAAATTAAGTAAGTAATTATTTTACTGAACGAAGTGATTTTATTGGCATTTTTAATTTGTTAGGATAGAAAAATGTAGGGTTATGGACAGCAAAATGAAACCTTTATGGGTGGTGTATGAGAATTCTGATACTTACGGGGATGATATATATATTATTTTTAAAAATGGAGATGATCTAAGGCAAGATATGCTAACGTTACAGATGATTAAGATTATGGATAGGCTGTGGAAGAAAGAAGGTTTGGATCTTCGGTAAAACATCTTTTATTATTATTTTCAGAAAAAAATCTTGATACGATTTGTTTTAGAATGAACCCTTATAACTGCATATCCCTTGAACAACGAGTGGGTATGATCCAGGTAGTCTTAAATGCGGAAACTATCGCTAACATCCAAAAGGAAAAGAGCCCCGCTGTGGTATCGTCTTTTAAGAAAGATTCTATTTTAGGTATGTCATTATTTTTTATATTTGCACACAACACCTACAGGGGTTAGTGTTTTGTAATCAATTTGTTAATAATACATTTTTTAGCCTGGCTTAAAGAATACAACAGAACAGAAAAAGCTTTATCAAAAGCCATCAAAGAATTCACATTATCTTGTGCGGGCTATTGCGTTGCCACATACGTTTTGGGTATAGCTGATAGACATTCCGATAATATTATGATAAAAAGAACTGGCCAGGTAATAAATATATATTTATATATAAATTTTTTTTAAAAATGTATTTTTTCCCAGCTATTTCATATCGATTTCGGTCATATCCTGGGCCATTTTAAGGAGAAATTCGGCATTAAAAGGGAGAGGGTGCCGTTTGTATTGACTCATGACTTTGTCTACGTGATCAATAAAGGCCAGAAAGGTAGACCGGGCCGTGATAAGGACCAGTCGAATAAAGCTTTAGAGTTTATGATATTTCAAGAATGTTGTGAAAAGGTAGAAGTATTTGACGCAATCGTTAGTTATTATTTAAAGCAGTTCTTTTTGTAGGCCTTTATGATTTTGAGGAAACATGGCAATTTGATCTTGTCACTTTTTGCCATGATGATCTCTACTGGTTTACCAGAACTAAGCTCCGAGAAGGATCTCCAATATTTAAGAGAAACTTTGGTAAGTATTACTATATATACAGGAAAAAGGAACAAGAGGGTTCTGTAATTTCCTATGATCGCATTTTCCAAGAAAACATTTTAGGAAAATGTGGTTCAGTGATGACATTCAATTCCTGAAATGACCTATGAATGTAAAATTTTTGGTTCTATGTAATTTCGGTATAAGAAATAGAGCTTTTCATTAAAAAAAAGGTGACTTTGAACTGACCTTGGGGTCAAGAACAAGGTCACCACTGAATTTTTGAGTCACTTTTTTTCTGAAACGTCGTGTCGTCCTAGGAAGTTACAGGGAAGTACCGTTACTTTTACCTTATACATATTATATATATAGTAATGGCCAAAAGTAGATAGACAAATGGGTTTTTAAAAAAAAATCAAAGGAAATAAAAATTCTATAATAAAGATATTTAAGTATATTATGGGCAACATAAACATGTATAAAAATAATAAAACATTCTTTAGAAACAATCACCTAATATGGTAAATAATAAGAAATAATGTAATATACGCTGGACAAAAGTAGATAGACAAATTTAAAAAATAACCAATACTTTTTTTTTCGAATTATTTTTTTTTTAATTACAAACTAAACCATCTACAATATTAGTATTTTGTAAAATACCCATTATTGTCTATTACAGCCTGACATCTACGTGGCATTGATTCAAAGATTGTCTATGAGTTTAAAACCAATAATTTACCTTTATTTGAATAGTTTGTATCCCTAATATCACGATCTACAATTTCCCATAAATTTTCGATGGGATTAAGATCGGGTGACTGGGATGGCCATTTTAAAACTGGTATTTTTTCTTCTTCGAAAAATTGCTTCATAATTTTGGAGGAATGCTTCAGGTCATTATCTTGCTGGAATTGGAATCTCAATGGTAAATTGTCTGCGACAGATGGGCAACATAACATCTCTGAGAATATCCCTGTACATAAACCTGTCCATTATGCCCTCTATGCGATGTAACGGACCCATTCCATAACCTGAGAAGCAACCCCAAACCATCGCTGATCCACCTCCATGCTTAACCGTGGGTTTTATGTACTTGGGATTCAAACGCTGGCCAGAAGGACGTCTAACATATTGAATTCCATCGGAATTAAACAAATTAAACTTCGATTCGTCGCTCCAGCAAACACGCTTCCATTCATGCTTTGTCCAGTGTATATGCTGACGGGCAAATTCCAATCGGGCTAAGCGATACTTTTTTGAAAGCAATGGTTTTTTTACTGGCACCTTGAGTTAAAGAGAAGCAATACTATACTAATTTTATTTTATAAATTTCTAGACAAAAAAATAATTCCAAAATTGTCTTTGTCTATCTACTTTTGACCAGCTATATTTATATTATTGCTTTAAGCAAGATATTTAACAGAAATTTATTGGTATTTTTTTATAGACCGCCTTACAAATAACAATAATTTAAAATCTAGGGGACCTGTAGGTAAATCTTTAAACAAATATTTGAAAATAATACTTTGTCTATCTACTTTTGGCCACTACTGTATATATCAATCATATTCTCAAAAATAATACTTTTTATGCGAAAAAAATGATGAATAATTTCATCAACACTTTGATGCTACAAAATCTTGTTTTTATTTAAATTCAATCTATCCAGGCTAAAGCCCAATAACAGTTTTTGAAGGATTTGATTTTGATAAATTCTTTGAAGGATTTCAAAAGTTTTAACAAACGTAAATTATACCTCACGAAACAAGAAAACAAAAAAAATGTTTTATTTGAAATATTTGTTGAAAACATTTAGCGAGATATAAAAATAATAAGGTCCTGGGGACGTATTTTCGAAACCATTCGAATTTGATTCGCATACGAAATTAGAGGATTTCGCACGAAAAACCGATATTCATATTTTCGACCGCATCGTATGCCAACTTTTTCGCATGCGGTGTCTCGAATGGGTATATACCATTCGAATTTCAAAGTTCGTGTGCGATTTTCAATTTGATTCTGCTACTTGTCTTGTTTTAATTTTAAACTAGCTTTGTTTTTTTTTTTAATTTGTGTGAGTTTAAGTGTTTTTTTGTTATTTATTGAAAAAAAAAACAACTATAATCAAGTGGCAAGATTAAACAATCTTGTGCAAAGAAACGTCGTCCAACTTAAAAAAAATCCAACTTAAAAAAAGTCAATTCGAAAAAACCCAAGAATCGCCATGAAAAAAACCTCAAAATCCCCTCATGTTTTTAAACTTAAATTTCAGGTTAGTTTAAAAAATCTTTATCGTCTTCATCCCGTTTGAAATGGCCTCCAATAGCACTCGACTTAGCTACGTTGCCACTGCATTTCATGTTCGTATGCAAATGAAATTTCGAATGCTGCTCAAAAATGCACTTTTTAATTCGCGTGTGAATTTTGCCGCTCGACTTTGTTCGCATTCGAAGATTCTCGCATGGTTTCAAAAATACGGCCCCTGATTGTCGCAAGCATCACACATTCTGTATAGCGGAGAATTTTTCATGGTACTAGCACCAGGAAGATAAAACGTACAGTTCTGTTTGGATTCTGCTTATAAGAAAGGCAAACAATATAATATTTCTGAATAATCAATTTTGTTATTTAAAATTTTGTGTAGTGTAATCTGAGAGGATCGGTTACATTCTATTCTGTATTGTTAGCTAGTTGTTTTAATGCCAGCCGACAATCTACTAGCCGGGAGTTTTTGTCCTGTTTTGTCAGATCTTCAATCACTAACAAATAGAAATCTAATCCAGGATTTCCTGATATTAGATTTTGTGTTTGATTCAACAAGCTAGATGTTAAGAAAAAATTACTTTAGTATGTAAAATTTTACGTATTTATTGTAATTTATGTTCTGAAAGGATCATTACACTTGGAGGTTGAGTAGACAGGCTAGCACTAGTAATTTAATATTTAATTTTAATAGACGTTTCACCAAAAGGTTTTTCAAAAAATAGTTGGTTTAAAGTTACTAAATATTTACTTCTAAAAAGTGCATAAGGAATGTAAAAGTTCCAATACATTCAATGGTCATAACTTATCTAATATTAGCCGAAAATAGGTCTTTGAGGTTAGGGATTATTTTGGTAATTTTATTTTGTAAAAATTACCCATAAAGAAAACAGACTTCAAAAGAAATCAAATTATAATAATATAAGAGCCTTAAGTCAACTTTGAACATTGGTAAATCCGTTTAAAATAAGTGATCTGTGAACTGTCGATTACTGCAGCTTTGCCAGATTGTCAAACAAATGAAACCCAATAAAACATTAACTGGTTATTTTATAATCACGTTTTATACACATATATGGAGCAGTGCTAATAGAGATTTTTTAAAAATATTTTCTCAAAAAGTCATATACATTTTTTCAGTAAAAAATCCCCGCCACGTAAAAATTAAAGCGAAAGGTACGTACTTCATCGACAATGACAAGTCAGTATTAGTGGCACTATCATAATTGTAACATTAAAGGCAGTGGTACAGTGAGTTTTCAAGTTTTGTCAGGTTGAAAATTGGAAATATTTGACTAAAAATTAATTAAAGATTTAAAGAATGAAGGTTTAGACTTTACTTACACTTTTTTCACTTCATCAAAATGCTTTATTTACCATCCGAGACGGATTTCGTTAACCTCTTCAGGAAAAGATGAATAGTGAATTTAAAATATTTCGGTGTTTCTTACCACACTTTTGTTTAAGGCCTACACCGGGTCAGTGATTCAGCCTTTTTAAGTTGTACGTAGAAACCATCTAAATCGCTCTTTAAATTAATTTGATTTCCATGCGAGGTGGACGACATGATAGGCGTGACGTCAAAAGTTAGTTCGAGCCGTTCGGCTTCTAACTTAATTTAAATAGAAGGCCCTGCATAATAATAAATTTTTAGATTTTACACCAAATTAAAAAAATATATACATATATCATTTCTTTGTAAGTTATAAACAGCCGAAAATAATCCTTTAACTTAACTCTCTTCTTCTTTCTCATATTGTATGCCTTAGGCTTGAATTTTCCAACTTAATTCTCTTGAGATGTTGAGGTCTATGACTCCATTCATCTCTTTGGAGGTCTTTCGGGGTCGACCATGGACAAGAGTCTTCCATTTCAAGCGATTTTTGCTAGTCTTCCTTCTGTTATCCTGTCTACGTGACTCTTCCAGTCCCTTCTACGTTTGTGATCTGATGATGTCTTCCACTTCACACTCGTGTCTTATTTCTTTGTTTCTTTTTCTGTTTCTTAGTCTGTACCCTGAATATTTTCATTTCTGTCTGTAAGTTGTTTTTTGTTGTCAGCTCTTGTTTGTATTGCGTACACGTACGGTGGTCCTACACAGGTTTTGTATATTTTAATCTTTGGCCTTTTGCACATTTTGCTGTTATTCGAGATAATGCCCCAAAGTGCACCTGGAATTTGGATAGCTTTGATGGCTTTTTCTCTTACATCATGTGTTTTATGTTGCCTTTGTGTACTTTGTATGCCTATGTATTCGATTGGTTTCAATAACTCTTGGTATCTTATCGATCGGTACGAATGCATTTATATTTTTAATCTTTTTCGTCTATTCCATCGTCATTCTTTCGGTAATTTAGCTTCATCTTCTTCTTCAATCTCGTTTCTGCTTTCGTCTTCGGGTATATCCATGTATAGTTGTTCGTAAGTAGGTTTTCCATTGGAGTTCTTTCATTTGTAGTCTTTGTGTATATTCCACGATTTCGAGTTCCCTACTTTTTAGCATTTCTTACATCTTCCTTTGAGCTTCGTAAAACTCGTGCTCCTTAACTTAACCTAATTTTAAACAATCTATAAGCCTTCATTTCTCTATTATCTTTATGCCAAACTGTGTAAGCCGTGAAAATTTCGCAAAATTCGTGGTTAATTAACAAGTCACATGACTCTCCGTTTGGCGAAATGTTTAAGAATTCTAACATTAAACCAGTACAACTTATTTATAAAAAAATATATTAAAAAACGGTTTTCCGTTTACTTATCGACTAGGATTATGACCAAAGGTCTTTTAATTTTTTGTGCAAGAACCTGATTAAAGATTAATACCAAAAAACAATTACCCTACTTAGTCATGTTAATTAACTGTGTGAAAAAAACTTCACCTAAAATATTCTTTAATTTAAGGTGCTAAATAAGACTGACGAGGAAGCCCTCGAACACTTCAGAGCAAAGTTCAACGAGGCTCTGAGAAATTCCTGGTCCACCTCCGTAAACTGGGCCTCTCACAACATTTCGAAGAACAACAAAGCGTAGTAACGCCATCTCTCCTTTCTCCTTGTAAATATAGCATAAGTCTGTACCATATAAGTAACTCGAAATCAATAAAAATGTGCCAATATTATAATTAGTTAAGCGAATTAAATTGTAAGCATAAAATTAAATAGCGTAAGTTAATAAATAAAATGTTTTAATTGATTTGCACATCTTGTTTTATTTATTAGTCACAAAAAAAAATAATATAATAAAATAAGCGGAATAAGTAAAATGCATAAAATTGCAGATAGATTCGAGTTAATTTAAGTAAGATCACAGATTTAAGGAACGTTGCCGATTTCGGACAAAATGTGGCAGTAGATATGGATCCCTTTTAAGAAAATGCCTTTGTTTAGATACTCGTTTTCCCTGTGGAGTCTTAGCTTCGTGTGGTTCATTGGACTGAATCCCAGAGCCCTCACACCTACACCCCTGATAAATCGTAAGTCGGTGCCTCCCGGGCAGACGATGGGGCGAAGTTTTAGATTTCTAGAAAAAAAATTTTTTAAATACGATCAAAAGAATTACTGTTATTATGATCACTATGACATTCTATATTTGGGACGTCTAAAAATGTTTCAACTCTTGTTTTCGAGATACAGGGTGTTAACTATGCACAATTTCTTTTAATTTTGTTTTATAGCAGGTAAGTTAAGGATAGGTTATAATACGGAATTCCCAACTAAACCATCCTTTTTGGTATTTAACTTTCCCTACTACTCAAATTAGAAAATATATTATCCTTAATAAAGAAAGTTACGTTATAAAATCAAATAAGAAAATGCTTCAAGGTTTAAAGTTCCTTACATTAAACAATGCTACAAACCAATTACTCCACCTATTCCTAGAGCACCTATCTATTAAAATAAAATAATTTCGATTTCTAGTTTGATAACTATGAACATTTTAAAAATATTGTGTTCTATCACAGATATAGAACGGTAACATATTTGCTTAATCTTAAATAAAAACACATAAGCACAGACAACATATTTAAAATATTAAGCTTTAATTCGATGGGCGTATAACCACTATATTTTAAAACGCCTTGGATTTTTTTAATAGAGAAATAAATACTTAATATAAAAATGCTTGAGTCCAAATACTGATTCTTGAAATAATGATCACGATAATTTTCAAACTTATGGTAAAAGCAAAGAAGCCGTATCATATACATATTTTAAATTAATGCCAAAAGAAGGATCATTTTAATTCTGAATTTCTATTCTGGTTTATCCCTTAACCCATTAACGCCCAAATTATTTTTTTTTTGAAAATCGTTGAAAAAATAGTCTGGCCATGATATTTTGGATAATTTCTAGGCAAAAAAAAATTAAAGAATTTTTTTTTGTTTTTTAGTTTTTTCAAGAAAAGATGCATCAATCATGCATAATCATGCATAAATACATCGCTGGGCAAATAATTGATTTTTTTTTTATAAAAAAAATGTTTTTTATTACTGTAAAATTGTACAATATCTAATTTTTGCGGTGATATTTTACAAAACAAGTGGTGCAAAGCGTAATGTTACATTTTTTGCAGTAAGTAAGTGGGTGACTTTTACAAGAAGTGTATTAGCATCTTCTTTGATTGGTTCTCTTTTCCAAAAAATGCCCCTTTTCATCAAGTCTAACTTCATCATGTACGCGTGATTTGGAGGTTGATGGTAAGCTCAGGGGTCTACCTTTCATAATACTTCGTCCATGACCAAGCTTGAGGTAGGTTACTGCAATCTCGCGCCTAAAATCTTTTAAATTTATTGATTTCTTCCCATTGATTCTTCGGTAAAGCTGCAACGAATTTATTACTGCCATATCTATCATCCTTGTGAATAACCACCAGTACCACTTTTTGCCTCGGATGGCAATGCTATGCTTCCCCAAAAGCCAGTCATGATGATCCACTCCTCCCATGTATTTATTGTAGTTGTATATCAGTCTAGGTTGGGAAACTGGCATGCGAGCTTTTTCCTTCCTATTCCAGCGTGGAACTAAGGCTACTGGCTCTACGTGATCAAAATTAGTCGCCATTGAAACACACTTATTGTCATTCCATTTAACAATTAGTATTTCATTTTTGATGTCGAATTTAAAATCATATGATCCACGAGGCATTTTTTCCAGTTCCTTGGTTGATTGTAATGGGCACTGGGCAGTCCGATTTTCCCTTATCGTGCCAGTAGCTCTAAATTTAAATTCTTTTAGCTTGTGAAATAGCCTATGACTACTAAAAAAATTATCGAAGTAGACGGAGTAGCTTTTCGGATTTTCCACAATTGATAGCATTTCTACAACTACCCTGGTACCCAAAGGCTCTTTTTGTTGATTTTCTTCTTTTCCAGCATAAAGTGAAAAAGAAAAGCAATATCCGTCTTCGCCACACATTGCCCATAGTTTATAGCCAAAACGGATTGGCTTGGCTCTAATGAATTGTTTTAACGAGTGCTGACCATAATACCTAACAATCATTTCATCAATTGACAGATTTCCTTGAAAAATTCCGAATTTTTTAAAATTATTATTAACTTTTTCAAATAATGGTCGTATTTTCAAATATTTATCATTTGTGTTGTCTTTAGCTTTAGTATTGTCGACAAAATGAATACATGATTTTATTTCCAAGTAGGCATTTCTACTCATAGCATTTTTTACGATTGATTGGCCCAAATCGTCTTCATCGGACCAGTAATCTCTTTCAGAGGGTAAAGTATGATAGCCACTAAATATCAAAAAAACCAATAAAAATCCTTATATCATCTTTTGATATTGTAAATCCATGTCGATTCTTTTGGGTAACTGCATAGTTAGTAGTTTGTTCCCTTATCATGCTGTAAATTTCATCATCGAAAAAGTGTTCAAATATGTTTACTGCAGAGGAGTCTTTCAATGTAGCTTTCATATCATTCTCAGCTTGTAAAAAATCCTGTTCGGCTGTTTGAAGATTATATTTAGGGTCAGTTTTGATCCATTTAGTTTCAAGTTTTTGTGGTTTTTCAATTTTTGCTTTTTTTTTCTCAGGGAGTAGACGTGCCAATGGTAAGTTATCTTCTTCCTCGCTTTCGTCATCTTCATTTGTCTGTATTTCTACATAACCAGCAATATCTTCTAAGATAGGGATTCCAGTTTCTTCCTTGTTAAATACTTCCTCATCGGTTAGCTCATCAACATCGGGTGGCAACGCTAGTATGTCCGCATCTATTTGCTCTGAGTACAGGTACTGCACTGCATCTTCTACATTTTTAAATATATTAGGTTTGCTCATTTTTATATCTGAAATTAAAAAAAAATCTTACAGAAAAACATTTTTTTATATCTAATATAAGTTATAAGTATTTTTTAGAAATTAAATTTAAAAAAATCTCTGTTTATCCCAGCGATCTATTTATAGATCACCATAAAAATCGGTATTATAAAAAGTAAAACAAAATAGAAACATGCAACAATAACCATTTAGCTACATTTATTGAACCCCTCCTAATAGAAATATAATACATAATTTAACTTACCTTAACAATTTTTAAAGCTATCTCAAAATATAATAGTCGATGCACTTGATAAAAAAAATGTCTCCAACGAAGGTCCAATAAAATAAACAATTTCGGTCGTACAATGAAGTAAGGCATTAAATAGGACCGATTTACAATCAAAGTAACGATATTGGTGGTAGGCGCGGCTTAAAATTCACCAGACGCATTTTGAACACCTGTTTGATGTTGTGATCTATAAATAGATCGCTGGGCGCTAACGGGTTAATCATTATTTTAAGGCAATGAAAAACTGTTGACCAGTGAATGAATGAACCTATAATAATACCCCAAAAACCAAACTGCGAGTCAAGGTACAGTTAATAGTTCCTAAACAAATGCAGTTTAACACGCAAACACTAGATTCCAACTAGAACATTACGAACCACCTATGCCAAATATTTCTCATCTGTTTTAACTCAAAAACAAATAATAATTTCGAATTTCTTTAGTTTTAGACTATTCTTTGTTAACTTTGTGAATAAATGTTTTGACAATGGTGCTTAAATATTTTATTTGGATACGGTCATGGGCCCCTTGCTTTTTTTATTGTATATCAATGATATGGTGGAGATAGTGCGGGAGTGTAATGTGGTGTTGTTTGCGGACGATACAATGTTATATGTGGTGGGTAAAGATATTCGTCAACTGCAACAGGTCATGAACGTTGAACTCAATAACTTATTCACCTGGCTTTATAGTAATAAACTAAAAGTTTAAATGCAAGTAAATCCAAGTTTTGTATATTTGGCACGAGATCTAGTTCTATAGACATAGGCAATGTACAGATTTCTGTGAATGGGGAAAGTATTTTATATGACAAAGAAATTAAATATTTGGGAACAATTTTCGATGCCAATCTGAATTTCCATGCTCATGCAGATTATTTGATGAGAAAATTTTCAAAAAAAGTTGGATTTATTACAAGAATTGGAAAAAATTTGTCAATGCACACCCCATTAAAACATTACAACGCAATTGCTCTTCCTCATTTACAGTTCTGTTCAACATTATTGTTTAACTTGCCACAGTATAGAATTGACCAACTGGAAAGAATTCAAAATAGAGCTATGAGACTGATTCTAAATTGTAATCGTTACACGCCTATTGTCTCTATGTTCGGTGTCCTAGATATGTTGTCTGTAGATCAAAGAATTATGTATAACGTCTATTTTTTGGAGATATACATAGCTATAATACGACAAATCGTATATACTTCATACTGGTTGACAGATGTAATACAACCCAAATGCATAATTCAGTTCTACACAAAGGTCTAATTCTATTTAACAACTTGCCTACTAACATCAAAAATTGTATTACTTTGAATCAATTCAAGAGGGCTCTTGAGAGAATTTATCATGAATAAGTAATATTGTGTTTGTTATGTAATCTAAGTATGTAGTTTATTAAGTTTTATTATAGTGTGCAATTGTTTCCGCTCCAATCATCACCTTGGTTGTGAGTTTATCTATTGACTGGGTATTTCTGGATCAACCGGGATACTGGTTCCAGCTTCTTGGACTACCGAAGCGTTTTTAAGTGTTACACGGGGGGACCAAGCTCCAAATATGTCATCGGCTGGTTGCAACCGACTCGATCAACCTGAGTCGACATTATTTTTATTATTATAAGGCAAGGCAACAACAATTAACTGTGCTTTTAATAAGTGGGACAAGGAAATAATGTTTAGGTTAAGTCTAGTTTTAATTTATGGTCTACCTCTGACAGGATATTTCTGGAACCGGGATGCTGTTTCTGGATCACCGAGATCATCCATGGACTAACCGGAGTGTCCTGATAGAGTTATGGCCAACTTTTACTTTTACTTTGTTTTTAATTTATGTTTTTATTGAATGTAGCTTTTTTGCTAAATAAAGATATTATTATTGCTTTGTTTCCTTTATTTATTAAATAGACATCCCATTATAACATTATAGTAAGATTTTTTTTTCAATTCTAAAGTTTACTATAAATCAGTTTTAAATTGACTTAACCTTATAAGTTAAAAGGACCTATATCACAGTATATATTTAAAAATCTTATTAATGGATTATTGCAGGCATAATTTATAGCATGAAAATTTATATGTAAAAGTTCAAAAGATCGTGTATATTGTCAAATATTGAATTTTATTTTACTTATAAATTTAGGACGATGAATAAAGTTATTTAATAATTTATAAATGGATACAGAATCAAACTGAATTCGTCTGTTTTAAAGTGTTATTAGATTTAATCTGTCCCAAATTACTTTTTCTCTGTTTGCAGCATGCATTTCATAACCACAATACCTAAGAAACTTATTCTGAACTTTCTCGATGGAATTAACATACTGATCAGACGAATATGGAAGACCAGGGCCCTATAACACAAACACTACAATTGTTACAAGTTTACAAGTTACAATTAATTTACCGTACCTACAAGTCGTGATGAATTCAGTAACACATCAGAAACAACTACAATTGTAATTTTTTTACAATTGTAGGACTACGCGTACATATGTATAACAGACTTGTTAAAACGAGTTTAAGCTGTTTAGGATTAAAAGTTATGGGTTGTTTGCTAGTTTGTTCGTTCGTATAAGCGATACGGTGAGAAGGCTGATTTCGGTTAGTAAAAATGTCGTCTAAACAAATTATTTTCGAAAGAAAAATGCAGTTTTTGACAAAAATTAAAGAAAACTAGGAAATTCTATTTGGTGCTTTCTCAGATAGACTTAAAAAGCAAGACAAAGTCGAGAAATGGAAGGAAATAGCCCAAGTAGCCCAAAGTATATGCTTAGTTTCAGTAGAGAAGGATTGGACCTACGTAAGAGATACTGTCTGGCAGAATTTGAAGAAATCTGCAATGGTGAGTCTTTCGTTATTGAGCAACATAATACAGTAATTGATTAACATAATTTATTTACAAATAATTTTGACATTAGGTACTAAACCCATTATAGATAAAATATACACAATGACATAATATACTATTTCGCATTTTAGCTTAAAATAGACAACGCGAAAAAAACAGGGACTGGTGGGAAAGGCATGTTAACGAAAATAGATAAGATGATTTTGGATATTGTTGGAAAGAAATCTCCAATTATTTGTGGACTTGGAGTCTCTGAGTCGTTCGAGGTAGCCCATACTTAACAGAAACGCCTGTACCAAATGAAACTATCCACTCAAGCGGACATGAATGTGGACCATCTACTTCAAGGAAAGCCAGTATATCATTCGTTATTATCAACTCGTATAGACTAGTATATGGGTTTTATGTGTCTTTTGAAATAAAAAGTACAGCAAAATGCAAAATTTTATAACAAATCCATTGCCAATCCATCCATCTATCCATTTCTAATTTCCACTTTTCAATTGTAGGAAAGAGAAAAGTTGTCGAAAGCACGGGTGAAAGTGACGATAAAAATGAAAAGCTGAAACTACAAATTGAACATATAAAATTACAAAACTATAAAACCAAGCTGGAAATATTAAAATTAGAAAAGGACCTCGGGTTATCGTTTTCTGAATTTACCTCGCAGTTCCAAAACAACTTCCAATCAGAAAACGGCAAGACCTATTTATCTTTATAATAATTTATCTAGTACCTATAGCTTAGATATAGTTTAAATCCTTCGTTAATAAAAGTTGTTAATAAATGAAATAAATATTTTCGTCTTTATTTTGTAGATATGTATATTTTTGAACTTTAGTATAGAAATGAAACACGTTTTTAATAAATTTTAGAGCACCCTATATACATATTTTACTACTAGAGTCTGTTGTTTCTGTTAAAATAATTAATCAGTTCGCCTATCTAGCTTGCGCTCCAACAGGGGGATTGTCATCGAGATGTTCATAATTTTTTTCATTGTCTGATAACTCTTCACCATCGTCTACCATGAAATCATCCGCGTCCCCATCACCTTTTGAAATGTTGCATAAAGTGGCGCAGCATTTGAAAACATTTGCAGCAAAAACAGGACTTACGCGTAGGTAGTTCAAACAAGGAAATTTTTCTTTTAAAATCCCAAACGCATTTTCTATTACTCTTCTTGTTCATTTGTGAGCTCTGTTGAAATCCTGTTGGGTTTGATTTAGTGGATTTTCATATGTTGGTGGAATCAACCATTGTTTTAGCGGATAAGCTGAGTCTCCCAGAATCACCGAATTAGGATGGGGTCTCCAACCATTTTCCTTTCTTCGAAATAAATTACTGTTACGAAGCACTCTTGCGTCATTAACGCTACCGGGCCAGTTAGCACTAACATAATAAAATTTTAGGTCAGGACCACAAACAGCCATGCAATTAATTGAATGTTTACCATGGCGATCTACAAAGGCTGGCTCGTCTATAGTCGGGGCATCTATATTTATCAGTGTTTCATCGACAGCACCACATACTTCGGGAAAACCGGCGATGCCATGAAATCTTTGAATAATATCCAATGTATTATGTGGCCATGACACGATTTCGTCAAATTTTATATCATTTACCGCATTAACAGTGTCATATACGCATCGGCACACAGTCATTTTTGAAACTCCATGCATATCACAAACGCCATGATACTGACCTCCATTTCCTAGCCAATGTAGAGCAATTAATATCTTCTGCTGTGGAGTCAATCCATACCACCGAATTGTGTTATTATTTAGCGCGGCTCCAATATTCCAAACAAGTCTTTGACATTGCTGAACTCGCCATCGCTAAGAAAATAAGTCTGTTCTTATGTTGAATCGGTATTCCCTGTGGGGGGCACCTTCATTGTCACTTTCCGAGTCACTTGACCACATACCGAGAACGAAAACTAATGTTCACAGTGAGAAAGTTGATATTAAAATACTGCGTTTACCGAATTTACCCACTGATATAAATGGGTAGAACATTATTTACAATTGTGGGAAATACTTTAACACAAATATACAAGTGCTGAAGTTGTGTTACAAAATACGTCTACATATGTAAAAAATCTTCTGTAATTACTAGAGCCGCATAAGTAATTACAAGATTGTTCTGTTACGGAAAAATTACAAGTGTAGAAAATATTTTTACAATTGTATAACTTGTAGTGGTTGTGTTACAGGGCCCAGACCAACCCTCTATATTCGAGTTCAGAACATACAAGAGTACAATAGACAGCTTTCCTTATATCAATGGAAAACTCATTACAATTTTTCAATGTTAAAAAACCAAGAAGTTCTTACACCTTTCAAAAGTTCCATAACCTGACAATATTGTTTTGCAATATACATGTCAGCGATAGATTTTATACATCTATACAACCTTAAGTCGTCTTTCTTCGATCCTTTAAAAAACTCGACATCCATTGTATGGCTTCCCCAGTAAATCCTAAGTTGTGAAGTTTTGCAGGAAAAATGTAGAAGGCTTTGGAGAAGTCAGTGTAGATTGAGTCTACTTGTTTCTTTCTCTCCAGAGACTCCAACAGGTTCACCTCATATACTGCCAAGTTAGCAATCGTTGATCTTCCAGGTGCAAACCCATGTTGTAACGCAGACAATATTCTTGGAGATACAACGATAATTTTTCACATTATTTTTGTGATCAGTTTTAAAAATAGGTGTTACAAAGCCTCTTTCCATCTAGTAGGGAAGATACATGAGATGAGCAGAAATAAATTAAAAATAAATACAAGGGTTTTAGAATGACTGAGCAACGTTTACATGCCATTTTTACACATTTAGTAAGGCTTTCGATAAGTGTTGCTCTCTTTTTACAATATTGTCCCGCTAATTGTTTGGCTTCCAATATCAATAGATATTATATTAATTTAGATTTGTCTGTTTTAAAAATTTGGCTCAGAAGTAATTATGAATAACATAAAATGTATATTTTTATACGAGAATAAATAAATAATTTCAATGATACTATAAATCCTATATCTGAATCACTAGAAATAACATGTTAATCTGTCTAGTAAATCTCTATGTGAACAATTTTAAAATGCTTTTATAATTAAATATAATAAAACCCAAACAGTTTTTTAAACAACGTTTAATAAATGCTCAGAATATTTAATATTAATAACGCCCATATAAAAATATAATATTCAACTATTGCATCAGGACTAGTTGCTTTTTACAAATTGCATAAGCACTCTACAAGTTGTTATGAATGCGAGGCTTTATGTTGTGATAAGCCTTAATAATGTCACAACATGTAGGTACTCTATAAATATTGTATAAAAATACATAAATTTTGATTAATTGCCTACCTAAAACGTATCAATCTAAATGTATCATACTCAGGCACTTATTACTTTGTCTTCACATTACTGGTCCTTAAATTAAAACGTAACAAACATTTTGCACCGCCGAGTCAAAACCTACAATAATCATTTTGTGCCACAACCTAAAAATCCATAATAAATTGGTACAAAATGTCCGACAGATCCTATAAACTATCCAGTAATATCCTCCAAATTCGCCACAGCCGTGATAATCTTGCAGTATATTTTAATACCCCTTAAAAACAGGTCCTTGTTCAGATATTCGTCGTGGTCGTGTAACAAAATCGGCGTGTTGATTATTGGAGAAAATCCGATTGCGGGAATACCCGTGTCACGCACGAACCGACTGTCGGTACCGCCGGGGAATATTTGGGGTTTTAGTTTGAGTCCACTAAAAAGAAAACATTTACTATTGTTAAACTTATTAGTAATAATAAATTATCTTTATTTATTCATATATTTTGTTAGGAAGTAATTATGTATCTTTGCACAATTTATTGGTTTAGTTTTCTTATTGCATAGTCAAGAAAAATAGGTATTCAAACGTTTGAATAGCTTTATTTAGGTTAATGACTATGATTATTGTGCCCTTGTTTATATTTTATTAAAGCATGCAGAGTTTATCATATAATTCTAAGGATGCTGGAGACTGTTATATATACTTGATGGACGAAAATTGAAGCACCTCTTTACATGCCTATTAATTAGATAATAAAACAGATTTTATGTCATTGATACATTTACTTGACTCTATATATTTACTTGTTTTTAATACGGTACCAGGTCCAAATTTAGAAACATTTATGTCTCCTTTTGAGGTTATATATCGCCAGAGCAGGTCTTTTTATTAGAATTCCTTTGAACTTTTTTCTTATTGTGTTGTTGACCTAATTCAAAAAGAACATCATTGTGTGTTAAAGTAGTCTGTGATCATATTATTTGAGCAAAACATTCAACATACTTTCTGAAATATAGAGGATGACCCACATAAGATAAGCCTATACCTTTTCTCAGGATTTACAGGATCAAAATTAGGACTTTTATATTGTATTATTGTACTGGCAGTGGAGTTAATATGTCAATGGGTAACTAAAAATGCTTCGGTCATCGTATTATATCGAATTATCGTAGTGTTGTAATCATGGGATTTTAATGTTTGTGTAGATTCAATTTTAGTCCCATCCTCATGCATCTTAATATGCCATAAACCTGCAGGATTAATCATTTTTAAATAAATTTAGTGGAGGATGACCGAAGCATTTTTAATTACCCATTAATTATTTTAATTTAGGAACTCCGAAAAGCAATGGCTGTGACACTTTTTCAGTGGGAACAAATATTATATCTTAAATTTTCAACATTTAGGGTAAGTTTATGAGATATTAGCCAAGAAGACTTAAGTCATGTTTTATATTTTCTTTTATAAAAGAAAGAGTAAGGATATTTCCTTGGATTTTAGATTTGACAGTTATCAAATGGGGTTGTAGATGACAGCAAAATATTTTTCTAAACTGGGCCCATAAATATTTAAATATGAAATGCCGTGTCTGTTTTACAGGGTTAATATCAAGGGTCTCTTTTAGATATATTGAACATCCTCCCTTCATTTATTCTCTTTTTATAAAAGCTGCATTAAAACCGTATAAACCGTAATATTGTTGCTCATACATATATCCACACTAAACTCTGCGAATAATACCTCAACTTCAGTAAGTTTATTTTTTAGTGAGCTAGAGTTCATACAGAGAATGTTTATATAATAACTTATGATTATGTTTATATAGAATAACTTATTTTGTTTTTATACATTTGAGCCATTATGGAGGGAGAGAATAAATATTTCATGTATGTAGTAACTTGTTTTCAATATTTAGCATGAAATGTCATTATTGTTATTTCAATATTTTTTCATAATGCGTGTCATTTTTTAGTTCTACCAGAGGGAAACAAATTGATATAATTAAATACCATTAGGCATATATTATGTTTTTACTAATCTTGGCAGACAAAATATAAAATATGTTGATTTTTTAATACAAAATAGCGGTATTGTAAGCAATTTGATATTTTTACACAATCGATATCACTTAGAATAAAAATTGAAAAAGTTTTACTCAAAAGGCAAGAGAAAACATTGTAGGCTTTTATCAAAATGTAGATATAAAAAAATTAGTTTGATAATAATGTTAAAATGATTTTTTTTGAAAAGAATATGTGGTAAATTACTCATAAAATGCATACATTTTAACATATCGCAAAAATCCTACGATCATCACAAGATAATATGATTGAGCCAAGCTACGGTTAAAATCTGAAATTATTTAAAAATTGAACCACTGGAAAATTCGGTTTGAAGGAAAAATCGAAGGTGTATGTACTGAAATCGTAAAGTAGTTTTTACATAGGATATATTAAAATGATATATGAAAATTCAACAGGAGAGCAATGTATAATTGGTAATAATACAGGGAATAATAGAGCATTTAAGCGGACGAAGAAAATGGCCAAGAAAACAATAATTACAGGGTAGGGTTACCCTTAAAATTATTAAAAGGGGTGAAACCAATAATATTATTAGGTCAAAGTCATTATTATACACAAATTAAGTTATAAAATAGTAGCAATATTAGTCTACGTTCCTCCAAATTACCATCATTCTTCCATTGATTAATAATAAATGGAATTTTTTGTCAACTTGGACATTATATGATGAATTAGTAAATAGAAAATATAATTAAATTATTGTATAACTTTTACAATGAATATATCTAAACCCATTCTAAGCCAATGTATAATATTTTGTCTGCCTGAATTTAAGTTGTTTTCCAATCACTTTTAATTGAATTCTTACTTAATCCTGTGATTTGTCTATAAATACTTTTTTGAAATCAATAAGAAAATAATAGTACTAAAAGTCAAACAACATTCAGATACTCTTTAGTAAACTCAAACATAAATCAACCCATTACCGCTCGCGTTGCAAATTTTAACCCAAAGACACAAATATAGAGCACACAGATACACAATTTTTACCAGCGTATTCATAAGCATGTACGCACAAAAAAAAACATTCCATTATAAAAAAAATAGAAGTAAAAACTTACAGTTTATCAGTAGCTTCCTTAAAAGCCAACCAAAATGGGTTGGAACTATCTAACTTAGTGGCAGCCACCGGTGGTTCCTTTTGTTCCCATTCAATCCATACATCGCTGCCTGCTTCGCTACACCACTGTTTCACTTGCTTTTCCCATTGCGTATTGTCCACAGTCACCGCAATACGACAATCTATAGTAATCACCATTTCTGGTGGGACTACATTGGATTGAACACCACCCTAAAACATTATGTGAGAAATATGATTGAATTTTGAAGATTTTTAATGGATTTACTTGGATTTGTGTTAAGTTGACAGTAGTGACGTCTCCGAGAGTTAAATTGGGGTTGTCGGCGAGTTTTTTCACTTGCTGCTTTCTAAATTCGAAAAATTTGTTTAGGATGTAGGAGACTTTTTCGCCAGCAGTATCTTTTAGCAGCAAAGATCCATGTCCGGGAGTACCAGGGCAATGAATTATTAAGTCTAAATGAATTAGTAATTATCATCTTCAATAGGGAAAATGTTACCAGACTTACGCCAAATGTTTCTTTCTCCGTAAAATAGGGCAAAGGTGTCATCTTCACTGGCCATACCCTCGTCCAGAGCAAAACCAACATTTAATTTTTTAAATTCCTCTGTGTGTACGAATTTTTTCATACCGTCTACCCCACCAATTTCTTCATCTAAAATAAATAATTGTCATGATTACTTTACACTAGACTTTGAAACTAGTTTTACCTGGGACAAAAGATATATGTAAGGTTCTTTTTAAAGTAACCCCTTCAAGTTTTAGTCTTCTAATAGCTTCAAGGTATTGAATGCCAACACATTTCATATCTTGGGTGCCTCTTGCATAAATGTCGCCCTTTTCGTCTACATGAGCACTGAATGGTTTGTAAGTCCAGCTTTCCTATAAAAAAACAGACATCATATTTAGATGCAGACCGTCAAATTGTCACATAGGTGCACGGGATACTGCAGGGAAAACTTAAAGTCTATGGATTTAGAAGTTCTACATTTCGTGGTATGTTAATGCATAATATATTTATTTATGCTTATAAATGGTTTACTCATTGAGTTTTAATGTTGATCTGAAGATGCTACTTTCGTTAGCGGAACACTCCTCAAGGTTGCTCGACGGTGCTTGGCCCTGTATTATTTACAATTTATGTAAATGGTTTATTTGGGATAATTAAAGAGGAGCAGGGACAGATTTATTGTGTTGCACTGATTGTTACAGGAAAGACTTTACTTGAAACAAAAATAAAAGCCGAAACTGCACTTAAACATATAAAAGCCTGGTTTGATCATCAATGTCTAACGCTGAAGGCCAGAAAGTCAGTTTTCCTAAACTTTTCAGCTGGCAAGACTAGTTACAAGGTTAAAAGTTCAAACCAAGTCACAAAGTTAACAGTTCATCACTATGAATGCCAAGATACTGCTCAGTGCCAATGCCAACTTGAAATTATTTCTGTTGATGAATGCAAGTACCTTGGAGTGATACCGGACTCTAACCTAAAATGGCAGGCACATGTTCAGTATACATCACATTAATTTACAAGTTTTATCAGTTGCGCAAGTTTATGATGTTAAAAACTCTAAAAATGGTTATACTTTTGGTTATATATTCTGCTACTGTTGAGTCTACACTTAACTATTGCATCTTGGCATGGGGGGCTTCTTGTCAATATGTGTTAGAGCCATTGATTATTACTCAAAAATACTTACTAAAAATCATTCATAATAAAAATAAGATGTACTCTTCAATCCAATTATTTAAAGATGCAGAAGTGTTAACAGTAAACCAGATTTATATTAAGTCTATACTTGCAAGGCGGCACGTAAACATGGCAGTAGTCCCAAATGCAAGACTTACAACATGTCAAAGAAGCCTATTATATACAGTGCCAAAGATTTTTAATATATTACCAAATGAACTAAAAATTGCTCCTTACAAAAAAAAATAAATTAAACAATTAGTTGATTGTTAATAATAATATTGTATTTAATATATAAACATATTTATTGGTAGTTCTATTGTATTATAATAAAATTATCAAAGTGATACATATTGTGAAAAAAAAATTATATGTAGTATATAGGTTATTAAAATTTGTTATATTGTAAAAAATAGATATATATTAAAGTAATTAGATACCCTTATACAAACACAGAGCTATGCTCCATTGTATATAATATATATTTGGTTTAAGATGTATTATTTTAATGAATAAGTCATATTATAAATTAAAGGCATTATATGAATTTAAGGGTATTTTGCCCGCTAGTACTTCTCAAGGATAAAATTGGAGGATCTCAAGGATGTAATTATATGTATGACTATTGGTGTAAATATGATTAGATAAAATAAAAATTTGCATTGCTTTGCTACGTGCGTCTATCATTTAGAGTCAAATGTAACACCCAATTCCCCAATTTCAAACAAAGCGATCAATATTGAACCATTTACGAAATGTTCATTTTAAATTATATTTGATACACTCAAACATTTCTTTAGATTTAACTCCAAATCATTATCAATGGATGATATTAAACTAATACTATTCAAGTTCCGCTGAACTAATGGACTATCATTTTGACTTGATTATTTTATACAGTTTAACATTATTAGCAAATGCCAGATACTGTAAATATTTTAGTCTTTCCCTAAGGTAACTTATAGAAAGATTACCAAGTAGTGGTCCGACGTGCAACCCTTGCGCTGTTCAAAAATTGCAACAGAATTTAAGCAAACCCCTTTAAAGTCCAATTATTCTAAGTTACTGATTAGATGCTCATAACGAACCCTATGAAATGTCTTGAAAGTCGCTGAAAAGACTATTAATCTGCTCCGATCACTCAAAGGCATCCAGCAAATAGAAATGGCTAAATGAATAAATTAGTGACTGTAGACCCTTAATTTTTGTGTATGTGTGCCACAAAATTCTAAATCAGAGTTAAAGTTTCTAAAAAAGAAAAATCAGTGGTGATTTAACATACGGGCTTTCATAAACATCTAGTAGAGTTTTTAGGTTTAGTAGAGTACTTAGAAAAACCCCAATTTTTAGAGTTCAATGGGTTCAGATCATCTATCTACATTGCTTCAAGTCATGCCCTCCAGGGGAGCAATCTTGCTCAATTTTTGTTTTTCATTTTTATTAATGATATATCCATAACTATTGGCAGTAAGTTTATACTCTTTGCAATGACATGAAGGTTTTTCGCCTTATTAAGAATTGTCATGACTACACGCCTAAGACATCAATTTCTGTGCTCAAAGGTAAGATTACCAAGATATCAACTTAAGATACCACACTTCTAAATTATGACCCTGTTTGTGATCTAGGGTCTTTGTTGTTATAGGCCTTACTTTTAATGCTCATATAGATCAAAAGATCATCTTTAATGACCCTAGGTTCCAATAAAAGATCAACAGAACTATTTTCTAATACTCCAAGCAGAACAATTTGGGTAAATCCCTAGTAAAATCACGCCTACATGATGCATCTTTATTATGGTATCCTATTCAGTGTATTTTAACAGTCTTGAGTCAGTTGAATGAAAATTCTATAAGTTAGTTCAAGGATGGATGGTCTATATGGATTCATTCAGCAGTTATTGCTTTCAGGGTTTAATGAAAAGTCTCTTCATCCATCTGCAATGTTGGGTTGGGTTGGAGAAGTTTTTATTTAAAATATGCAACAATCACATTTCAAATGTTTTTTAAGACAGAATAAGATAATCAGTTATTTAAGCATTTAATGAACTATCAACTTAAATTAGTTTCATATTGTATCAGTTAGTGAAATTGATCTTGTTATTTGTCACATTACTAAATTTATTGTATTATCAATGTTTAATATTATATAAATATCAATATTTATTAATATATCAACAGTTCAATACTTGTCTTATTATTAGAATTTATTCCTCTTGGATAATAAAACTTTTAATTTTAATATGCCATAAAAGTTCATGCACATTTTTAATTCTGTTGAGTTGAGTCAAAATTATTTATATCTATAAGATCATAGTTTTGAAAATGCTAATAAATATCCTCACTTTTATTACATACAATCAATAAGTAAGATGATTTTTCAACTATTTTAATGTAAAAGCGGGAATAACCAAAAACATATGTTTGTTTTAAAATACAGTAATTAGAAATCAGTTAAAACTATACTGAAAAGTACATATAATTTAGAGGATAGTAAAAACTGAATTGAGTCCACATCCTGTCTATGTCCTTTGAGAATTATTTCTGAGATAAAATCCAAACTTATAGCCTATATGAAAAACAATATTTTTTACTTGTTTTAGATAATTGATTCATCTCCCTTTTTGAACAAAGTTGATAAACAAATCTGTAAATGTCACATTATATGCCTGGACTGTGAATTACAAAAGATACAAGGCTCAAAAACATCCTGTTGTCAATTGTCAACTATTTTCCAGTCTAAAGGTGCTTACAGTTTTTTATATTTCTTATATTTTTATATTGCAATGTTCTCTGTACATTTAAAAAACTTTAATTCTTTTATGCTAGAAAAAAGAAATACTTCACAACTATCCACTCAGAAATCATTTTTATATAAATATACAGTGAGGGACAAAAGTATTGGCACACCATAATTTTATAAAGTAATTTATTAATGTTTACTATATCTAACTATCTAACTAAAAACATATAAAAGATTTAGTACAATAATAATAATAATGCAAAATAAAACAGATTTCCTAAGCATAACGAGAGCATAACAAAAAAATAGAAATTACATTCTATTTAAAATGGACATAACTATTGGCACACCAAATAAAAATAAAATTTAATCCCAGTTCTAATATTTTGTAGGACCTCCTTTTTTTTTATAATATGAGTAAGTCTCCTTTTCATTGAATGGACCAGCTTTTGCGTCTAGAAAGGCTCAAAACTATTCCATTCTTGCAGCAAAACACGTTTAAGCTCTTCCTTACTGGAAATATGGTGTTTCCTTATTCATTTTCCTAGCTCACTCCAAAGATTTTCGATCGGGATGACATCTGGAGATTGAGGAGGTGTATTTAAAGTATGAGGGACATTAAACGCAATCCACTGCTTGACTATATAGGCTGTATGTTTCGGATCGTTGTCCTGTTGAAAGTAATAATCATTTGCCAAATTAAGTTTTTCCGCACTAGCTCTTAAGTTTTTTTTTAGAATATTTAAATATACATTTTTGTCAATAATACCATCTATAAAAACCAGATTTTCTACCCCTCCCGATGACATACAGCCCCACACTAGTACACTACCACCACCATGTTTCCCAGTCTTAGGCAGATTTTGTGCATCTAGTTCACAATTGGGCTTCCTCCAAACAGTTCCAACTTTCCCATCTGAATGAAAAATGTTGAATTTACTTTCATCAGAGAATATTACTTTGTCCCAAAATATATTATCTTGATGAAAGTGTGCATTCGCAAATTCAAGATGCTTCTTTTGGTTAACCTTATTAATAAATGGTTTATTCTGAGCTACTCTGGCACTATATCCAGCCCTATGAAGAACTCTTCGTACTTTTTTCAGCTCACGTTGATGCTATCTTCTTCTGTCAATATAGCCGCAATTTCAGAAGCGCTAAGCGTTTCAAACCTTTTTAAGACACTATGCTCAGTAAATAGACTTTTCTTCACAATTTGGGCAATCGCTGAATACGATTTACCCTATTTTCGCTGCTGTACAATTATTTTTCGCTCTGATTCCGTCGTTTCTTGGCCTTTGCGACCCATATTTGCAATGTATGCACTTAAAATAAGCACTAAACCTAAAGAAATATTTTACTTCATATAAATATTCTGTTAAAGAATGTAAAAAAACTGCTTCTCACATACAAGGCACCTATTTTCAACCACTTTGTAAACATGAGTGCCAATACTTTTGTCCATGGGATTTTTGATTTGAGAATTTTAATATGGGTTCTTTTGTAAAACCTTTATTTATTAAATTTGTATTAAATATTAAGAAATGAATGCTCTTGGGTATACACTTTAAATTAGAAAATATTTAAATGTAATAGGTCTAGTAGCTTAAGAGGACAGATACGAATTTTAATAAAAATCAATATGTCCCAATACTTTTGTCCCTCATTGTACCTGCCATCTGTTTAATTGCCACTATTAAAAATTTCTATATTATGCCATTAAAAATCTATAATCACCTGCCCACTGAAAGTTACTAAAATCTGAAAATCCTTTAGTGGAATTGCTAGAATTGTTTTGCAAAAACCCAATTTATAATTCAGATGAATTTTCCTCAATCAATTTTGCATAGAAGACCATATTTACTTCTTAATAGCAAGTAATAATTATAACATGTTTTACTGGTGTGTCTTGTATATATTTTCTTTGTGTATAGGCTAAAGCATTTTAATCTGTATGTAATTAATTTGTAAATTTATATTTTACTTGACTTGTTTGTGAACTTATTTATATTAGTTTTTTTATGCTTATTGAGCCTTTTTAGTATTTTAGATGAGACATAAATAAATAAAATCAATACTATTCTTAAGCTATGGAATAGTGGTCTTCGATTTATTAAAATTAGGCTTGGTCTAATTAGACCATAGGAGTCTAAAAATGTTATATGCATAGTAATAATGCACTCAAAGTAGAATGTATGTCAACTTGTAATTCTTACCTCGAAAACAGGTACTACATCCATATGACTGTTCAAAAGGATGCTGGGCAGTTTTGGATCTTGGCCAACCCATGTTATTATTACTATTGGCTTGCCTGTGACTATAGTGACTATTTTAATCGGAAGTCCTAGGCCCTCTGCTTGTGATTGTAAGAATTTTACACAAGGTTCTAAAAGGATGACAAATTTAAAGTGAATAATATGTGAATGGATTTCAATATATTATAAATAATTTCAAGATTGTATGCTGAACTCGATAATTCTATACTTTGAAAAATTTAGTAATCAGAATTTATAAGAAAATATAACTGAATAAAGATTTTATCTTTAAAATTTAATAGGACCTCTTCTTATGACTTATGTAACCTTAAACTAAAATCAATAAACTCTAAACAAATTATGCATATATAATTAAATTATTATAACTTGTGACTCACCATAGTTCACATTAGGATGGACACTGGGAATCTGCAAATATTCCCTAAAATTATTAACAGCCTGGGCGTCCAAAGCTGCTCCCTGGTCAGCTGATATTGGCATTTTCGGATATTTTATAGGGTCAGCGCCCGCGACTAACTAAACAGAAAAATTGGAATAATGAAAATCGATTTTTGAGTGCCCCATTTCTGGTGGAAAGAAATGTTTTTAATTGATTTTTTAAACACCCTTTTGAAAATTTAATATTGATACGCCAATGGGAGTAAAGTCAAAATCAGCTGTTTAATGTCACTGTCAATTTGTTTATGCGCTGATGCCACATTGTAAGTCGATCGATTAGTTATACATATAAGGTCATCCTAAATATATTATTTAAATTATAAAAATTGCTATATTTGATATGTTAATTCAAATTTCGTCTTTAATAAATTGAGCAATTGTAAATTAATTCATAAAAATCGTATAAATGTAAAGAAATTTTCTTAGGACAGGTGAAGAGGGTTGCCTAAGAACAGACCAACGTTTTGCCGCCTTTTTTAAAAAAAGCACAATGCTGTCGCTCAACTTACTAAATCTTGACAAAACGCAGATTTCACACCACACCTAAATAAATAAATTTAGCTAAAAATAAAAAATAAATTTAACTACCTTACAGATTAAAAATAGATGGGACACTGATGAAACTGATGAGCGTAATTTCAGCGTTATATTTATCGGGTTTATAAAAGAGGACTGAATAGGATGTCTCTTATTTTCTCATTAAATACGGTTAACGTGTACCCTCCCACAACTGATTATTTTTAATCTTTAATGTGGTTTAATGATATTGTTTGTTTTTATTGCGGCAGGTGCTCTGTATAGTGTAAACAACAAACACAATAGAATTGGTAACAAATCATTAACTTTGTCACAGCCCAGTGCATCCTAAAGACGTATGTTTTATGACCATCATAAGAACGTCTTAAGGCTTAAATCAGACGTCTCTGTATTTTTTTTGAGTGTCTTTTGGACATGTTGCAGGTCACATCTTTTAACGGCCTATTTATTCGGAATTTTGACTGATAATAATTAAATCAGCAATATATAGTTATACATAATGTTTTATATATAACGTATGCCACTCTATTGATATGTCGAAAGCTAATAATCATAATATAAATCATATATATCAATAAGAGGGGCAGTTATTAAATTTGAAAAAATTTGCCAAATTCTGAATTACAAGGTGATTTTGAAAAATAAATGTCAAATAGGTCAAAAATTATCGATTTTAGAAATGGTTGGAAATTTTTATCATTTTCTGATGTACAACATTTAGGATCTAATCACAGCCATCAAATTAAAAAGTTTTTATTTGTTAAATACTCAAGAAACAGCAGTAGTAAAAATAATAATATAAACAAATAGAATTTTACGACATTGAGATTTTTAAAACCGATCCACAAGATATGCATCATGTTGTGTATATCAATTTAATTTTTTTTAACTGCAAACCATTTGTGGCATGGCTTTCATATGCTTTCCGACGTTTCGATATAGAAATTACTAACAGCAGGAATTTTTTCAACATTTTATACACAATATTTATTTGAATTCATTACTTAACATTTTTAAATAATTATTACGTAATTTATTACAACTGTAATTCGAAAAATACAAAAAAAAGTTCGCATTAAGAGAAAATTCCAGGTAATGGTTATTTATGTTAGTTATGGCTAACTCAAAAAATTTAAATGTAGGTCATATTAACATACGTTCACTTTTGCCCAGCACAAATGCCTTAAAAGGTAAATTAATCATTTAAAACTTGATATTCTCGGAGTCTCGGAGACTTGGTTGAGCGACGCGATAAGTGATGTTTTAGCTATTTACAGAGACAACCAACAGTTGGTTGTCTTTGCTATTTACGGTTTTAAATTTTATAGGAAGGATCGCAGATCTCGGGGAGGGGGAGTAGGACATATACATAAGAGACGACCTTTCAGCGGTACCAATTGATACTGTATCTGTAGAAAGCTTTGAGCAATTTTGGGTGATGGTCAGAGTGGGAGGGATAAATGTTGCTATTGGTAATTTTTGCCGTCCGCCTAAAACTAATTTATTAGATGGTATCACGTATGACGGCATTTGAACGGACTATTGCTGCAGTCGTTCCTCTGTGTGATGAGTTAGTGTGTATGGGTGATATGAACGTCGATTTTTTGGCTTGTAATAGTTCAACTAGTACTCTTGATATCTATTTTAATTCCTTTTCTCTCTCGCAAGTCGTAAAAGAGCCAACGCGATTCTCTAAAACTAATTGTACTTTGCTGGATTATTTTATTCTGTCTAATGTTAATATGATTCACGGTGACATCAAACATCATGATATGATATATCGTGTGAACTCTTATGTAGAATACCTAGCAGGAAGCCTAAATTTGTTGTATTTAGGAGTTTTAAATATTTTGATTTTGAGGCGTTTAACTCTGACTTGATAAACACTGGCTGGGGAAAGATTTTTGATCTTGCTTGTATAAATGAAAAAGCACAGTTTATGACAGACAAAATATTGGCGTCATTTAATTGCCACGCACCTATTCAAAAGGTACGTGTGACAAAACCAAAGGCACCATGGTTTACGGAAGTATTAAAAATTATGAAAAGGGAGCGAAATAAAACACTATCTAAATATAAGCGAACCAAAAAACTAGAGGATTGGCAAGCTTATAAACAGATCAGGAACTATTTTACAAATGCTGTTCGAAAAGAGAAAAAGGCATATTTACAATTTGTATCGCGAAATAATAGTAGTAAAGATACATGGAAAGCTCTAGATGATCTTAATATTTATGGGAAACAAAAACACAATATAACAATACCAAATCATTTAAGGAATCCCGAAGATATAAACAATTTTTTTATAGAATCAGTTGATGCTTTAGCGATAGATATCACTGACGTTTGTATAAATAAATATAAACAGATACATCCAACAAGCAGTTTTCAGTTTACACCGTGTTTAGAAATTGATGTATTAAATGCAATTTTTACTATTAAATCAAATGCCTGTGGGTCGGATAGTATAACGATCCAAATGATTAAACTTTGCTGTCCGGTTATAGTCCCTTTTCTTACACATCTTTTTAATGAATGCCTTCTGTGTGGCCAATTCCCTGATCTGTGGAAATCATCTGTGGTTCTTCCTTTGCCCAAAAATAATAAACTAGTAACGTATTCTGACTTACGACCTATAAGTTTGTTATGTGTGTGCATTAAGATCCTGGAAAAACTAATTTACGCCCAAGTGACTACTTATCTAAAGCACTACTCTCTCCTTAGCCCTAATCAATCAGGCTTTCGTAAAGGCTATAGTACAACATCTATTTTATTGCGCATCCTAGACGACATATATGAAGCAGCTAATAAGGGTAATACTACAGCACTGGTTCTGCTTGATTACAGCAAGGCTTTGGACACGATAGGTCACAGGCTTCCGTGTGCTAAGTTGAGTTCTTTGGGATTTTCTCTTTCGTCCATTCGTTTTTTTAGTTAGGTACCTATTAGGTAGAACTCATTCAGTGCGTTTTGAGGATGGGAAATCATCTTTGAGGCCTTTGACTAAAGGCGTGCGACAGGGATCGATTTTGGGAGCCTTGCTGTTTGTTATTTATACGTGTGACGTGGATTCTATTGTCAATAATTGTATAATTCAACGATACGCGGATGACACCCAAATATATACCAGTTTTTCTAAGGCAAATGCGGACGAAGCTGTTCTTCGATTGAATGAGTGTTTAGAGTCAGTAGCTGAATATTCTAAAAATATTGGGTTGCGACTAAATCAGTCGTAATATACATTGGTCCTGATTATGAGTGGGCATTGAATAATTTGGCTATTCATGTATCCCAAACTCCAATCCCGATCGTGAGAGAATGTAAGAATCTCGGCATCATAATTGATTCTAAGTTACGATTTCGCAGCCAATTGGCAAGGGTCCTTCAAAGGTCGTATATGTCATTGCGGAATCTGTACAAAAGTAAAGATATACTCGAACTGCCATTGAGAAAGGTTTTATGCGAAACATTGGTTCTCTCTCATACTGCTTATTGTGATTTTGTGTATGGCCCAGCCCTGGATGTAACATAAAAAAAAGATTACAATGCTTGCAGAATTCATGTATACGTTTTATTTACAATTTAAGGGCCCGTGATCACGTCAGATACAAGTTACCTGCACTGGAGTGGTTAAATATGCAGGATCGAGAGACGGTACACTTCGCATGCTTTCTTCATAGAATCATCTCTAGTGGAGCGGTTGAGTATCTTAGAGATCGTTTAACTTTTAGATTCTCCACTCATGATCGTATCACACGTCAAAATACCCTTTTAAATATACCAAAGAATCGCACGGCTATGTTTCGACGTAGCTTTTCGTTTCTTGCTTCAAAATTATATAACAATTTGTTGCATAATAAATTTCAAAATTGTAGTTTGTCAAGTTTTAAGAAAAACGTAAAAGGGTTTATGCTGAGTAAATATAGTTCTATACCAGGGTTGTGAACTTTTAAATATATTTGGATTGAATTTTGTAAATTTCTCATTATCATAATTATTGTAACTAATTAGGACTGTTTATACCATGTAATTTATAATATTATGTATTGCTGATTTCTGTATGCTCGGTTAAGCAAACAGCTTTGGCTGCCCTTCGCCGAGTTTAATAAAAAGTCACTTATTATTATTATTATTATTATTATTATTTATATGTTCAGCCTTGTCAAAGCATATAAATGGCCAGATATGTATATAATATAAAAAAGAAAATTAAAAACACCCTAAAAATATGCAACAAAGAATATAGATCTGCATTTAAGAACATGAATATCGGTAGCTCTTGCAAAATATACTATATAGTATTTTTGCTATAGACAAGATATGAAACTATTTGAGAACAGAAAAAATTGTAACACTCTTCAGACCATGATCGATTACAAAAAATTGTAACATCCTCCACAAAAGGACCATGGTACCTCGATATGAGGGTGGAAGAGGGCTTGCAGACTTAGGTAAACAACAAGACAAACAAGTTACTAATCTTTAATTATTTTACAGAAAGTCTGTTAAATCACCTCTATACGTAACCATATGTCAAGTTGATAGATTCATCCCATTCAGGTTAAAAGAAAAATACATTCACATCAAATACAGATCTCGACATAAAAACTCTTACACGGACGGCACATTAACGACATAGAGCTAGAACATGTTGACAATAAGCCGAATCAAATTATTAGCTGGTTTCGGGTTAAATGTTTTCTGAAACAGAGGGTACACTATTTCCTACCTATAGGGTAAGTGTGCCTGTGATGGACCCCTTAAGAAATTATTGTTACCATTTCTTTAGTTTTGTTGTTTCCATTTTTTTTTTATACAAAAATCTATCACTGGATGTCAAATATAGGAAAGAGTGAATTTTGTATTAATATATATTTTTTTTAATAATGAACGCCTTTAAAAAAAAATATGAGGGGTCCATCAATAGCACATTATGTGCCCATGTTGGCCCCTGTTGTAAATAAATATTATTTTATCTTATTGACTTGTTTTTTAAACTTTAATAAAAAAAATAATTTGTGGGGGTACAAAAATATACATATAAACTCAAAAAATTAAGTACATAATTCACAAATAAATGATTTGCAACGGTAACTAACACCGGCACACTAAATGTAGCACGACGATTTACATACTTGACAGCGAATCCACTTTTCTTTGCTACGTGAGTGAGAGAATAACTCGTTGCAGTAAATGCAACTGGCATTATATGTGTCTTCTTTACCTTTTTTAAGGAATTTCTCCAAGATAGACTCATCTTCGTCAGAACTGTCATTTTCAATGACAAGTTGCCGTTTTACTGCCCTACCTTGTTGTTTTCTTAGTTTCGTTTCCTTTTCAATAACTTTTTCTTTGAATTTCTGGAGTGGAATTTAAATGACCAGTTTTTGCACGAGTTTTGCATTTTCTTTTTTCAACGCCCCCAGGTACCGCTTGAGATGGAGGTAAAATTTCTTTCAGTGGCACATTTAAAACTGAAGATGAAGAGGTGTTAAGACCAGAAGTACTTGGTTGATTTTGAATGTCTAACTCGA
The DNA here is from genome assembly GCF_022605725.1 of Anthonomus grandis grandis. Lineage (NCBI taxonomy): Eukaryota > Metazoa > Arthropoda > Insecta > Coleoptera > Curculionidae > Anthonomus > Anthonomus grandis. The sequence goes on along the minus strand of NC_065556.1, from coordinate 18,202,411 downwards.
TGGTACTGAGTTGAGCCTCCAATGGAATCTGCCTATCCGTTGCTAAAGCTGGTGCAAACTCCCAATCTTCAAAAATATCGGGATTAAAAGGATGAATTCCCGTCTTTTTAAATGAATTTATTGCGTTAGATGGAATAGCACTCTTCAAAAAGGCTCGATTAAGAAGGCTTGCTATTTTATATTGTGTGACTGCCTTTCCTGAATTTTGACGCAGCCATAATTGGATTTCCTGGTCAAAATAGGTGTGGAGAGGAGGAAAGAATCCGACATCTAATGGTTGAACGTGATGGGAACAGTGCGCCGGAAAACAAAATACTACAACCCCGTTTTCTTTAGAAAACTGTCTAGAGACAAGGCTTTTAATGGCTACTGTGGCTATCTTAAAGTAAAAGAACCTTGTTCTCATTAGATGCTTTTGAATACCTTACAAAGTGCTTTAGCCATTTACAAAAAATTTCAGTATTCATCCATCCTTTTTCTTGCACAAAAGCTATGCTACCAGCGGAAGCACCATTCATAAGCTCATCATTCATTCTTTGACGAGGATAAATAAGAGCAGGTGGAATAAGTACCTATGGCATTCAGTGCGCACACTACAGTGACGTGTTGCCCCCGCTCTGCACTGCTGAGTACCCCAACTTGTTTGCGTCCTTTTGCAGCGTAAACTTTCTGACATTTCTTTTAGACTGTGGTCAAACCTGACTCATCCATATTATATATGTTTTCCGGAAGAAAGTTAAACTGCTCTAGAGTATTAGATAGTGCTTGAATATAGGCTTGAATATTTGGCTTGTTAAAAGCCTGGGCTCTGGCCAATGACGTGCTTTCTGGGCATCGCAAAGATATTCGTGGGTTACGTCTTAAAAATCCCCTAACCCACTTCCAACCTGCCATTTTTGTTTCCCGATTAAAATCATGTTTTATATTATTCCTCTCGGCTATTTCAAATACCATCCGTCGCAAATCTTTAGAAGTTAGTCCAAAAAATCGTTTTTCCATTTCAATAATATGTTCGGCAATCTTCTTCTCGATCTAACATTAGGTTAACCTACTTTGTTATATCAGTACTTACCAATTTTAACTTTTCTGTTTATTTTCATAAAATCACTTTATATTTGCACGAGCACATATAAACAACTAATGAAAAGCTTTAATCAACCTAACCAATGCGACGAAAATGTATTTTGCGCGGTAAATTTTAATATTTAACTAGTGGTCCATCATGGGCAGAAATCCATCATAGGCATATTTCCCCTACAAGATCAAGTAATTCGTAACATTATAGTATACAATAGTAGCAGGAGATCAAATATTTGCAAGTACTGATTACAACGGGAGATGATTATTGAAAATTATAAACCAGAAACTGGCTCCTGGAAACTATTTTTAAAACGATAGCTACATACTCTATCAAACTCTTCATCGCACCATCTTGACTGATCAAATAGGTACCAATAATAAATCTCACCTAGTATTAATGGGTATAAAAGATAACAAGCCAGGTTAATGCAGGAAGCTATCTCAAATACAAGCAATATGCTTTAAAAACATATACAGAAAATTTATGAATACTGCGACCATAAAAGCGACAATGGCGAATGGCGAAAGTTAGGCTGTACAAATCATACTGGCACCCACAGGAGTTGTACTGAAAAACCTGATGAGTAACATTATAGAGCTAGGACTCAGACCGCATATCTCTAGAGAGTTAACGAAAGGGGTGCTACTATCTACAGGTCAGAATGTTCGAAAACGTTTGGGATCCAATATCGTAGCCCGTCTCGGTTGATACCATGAAAAGGGCTCCCCTAGAGAGAGAGATTTTCTAAAATAGTAACTCCCGTATACTAAAAATATTAAGCCGTTTAAGATCTTTAAGGTTATGACTTTATACGTTCATACGTTTATTAATGCTATAAATAAAAAGGATACGAGACCTTTGCATTTTCTGAACCCTATACGAGTCTTGACAATTTAGGTAGAGCTCTCATACACCAGATCACAATCATTAAAATGCGTCAATATCAGAGAATCTTATAACTCGGGTTTGATATTTTGATCGAGGTAATATCTATGGAGTAAATATTTTTTAAAGCACAATATGACTTAAATGAACCATAATGAGTGACGAAATTGATACTTGTCTTGCATCCTTGATTCTTGACTCAAAAGTTTTACTAGGTTATTAATTGTTACACTTAAACCCTTAGTGTTTTCAACAACTTAAAGTGCTTGATTCCCAAAAGATAATAATAGTTAATCGCAATTATTGTCTATTAGGACTTAATTCTCAACAAGGATAACTAACTACACATTTCTTAGGGTTTCAATTTTTTGTTTGTTTAAGATTTTAACAAGTGCATCAAGTTGGAAATTTATGACAGTTACGTATTTAGAAGGTAAAAAGGAATAATAAAGCATTGCATACAAGTGATATTTTCAGTATTTAAGGACATGAGGAAAGCATAATTTATAAACATTTAATATATTGAACCTAATATGCTTTCTGTAAGGGCACCATTACGCTTTGAGAGGAAGCTTGAAAAAATGGTGTCTATTTTAATCGTTTCAGATCTATGATTTGTGTTGATTTAATAAAAATTTTTTCAGTATTTGATAATTTTATATAATGTAACAACAACGAAATCAAACGCCTTAATAAAATCTAATAAAACCAAGACCTTGATATAATTATCGTGTGTACGAAAAATATATCTGCCATTGCGGTCGCACCGCAACTATAGCCACTTCAAAATTCATATTATTTTTGTGGTAGTATTGAAAAGCTGTAATGTAATATAACGATATAATTTTCTCGCACTGGTATATTCAAAAGCCGATTTAGAATCTTGAACATGTATTTTTTGCAAAAACATTTCAAACTTAAATGCCAGTTTAACTTAACTTTTTTTTAAAATAAGCATATCACAGTGCAGTAAGTTTCTCTTCAAAATTTTAACAACATAAAATATCAACCAACTCAACCCAAAATTCAACCCAACTGAATTCATTTATAAAAACTTATTTTAACGGTTTGAATTGGTATATTCAGTCGCCTTAACGGAATACTGCTCTTGCATTATAATTCGTACAGATAGCACCATAGCTGCATCATTTTTGTCAATCAATTTGATGTTCTTCTGATTCGAAAATATAAATGTTTGCCCTTTTTTTCGGAAAATAAAGACATTATACTCAAAGCTATTTTCTTTCTTCTATTAATTCGACTCTTCCCAGCAAACTTTACAATAATAAATTGTTCTTCTGCAAGATCTGACCAGTAGTGGCTGCTTCTTTATTGAAGTCAGATGAATATACATCTTGTTACTTTAATTTGTTCTCAGACACGAGAGACAACATGAGAAAAAGACAAGTGCAAAAAAGAGAAAAAGATTCGTAAAAGCAATAGGGGAGAGTGTTCCACAAGTATTGACCTTGTTTATTGAACCAACCAAAATATTATTATCACTAAAATAAATTAAGGCTAAACATAAGTTTTTATGGTAGAACAAACATCATAAACCAAAAACTAATTTAAAAAAAGTTTGTTTAACAAAGGAAGGACAGTTGTCTGTTAGTGGAACACACATGTTCCACTAACAGACACTGCATGTTCCATAATAAGACAAAAGGTAATAATGTTTTAACGAACTTCTAAAGCTGAAAAATTCACTTCTAACTTCAAATAAGATTGTTGCCGCTTTGTTGTTCCCACATGTGCTGGTTTTGGTAACACCATCTTAATGTTTTCCAAACATACCAATGAGACGTCTTCTATTTCGGGGTAAATGAAGCTGTTATTATACTTAACGGACTTTCTCAAAAATTTAACCTCGCATTCCTTATCCTTTTTACAGAACACTTCAGCTATGTAATACATTTTTTTCTTTTTGTCCATTAATTCTATCAAAATAAAATCGCCAACTTCTGACTCTTTATTAAGCTTATCTAGAAGTGGTGGTGGATCGATTTCTTCTACACAATCAATAACATCATCGGAACTTTCGATTACAAGCATCAAGTTTTCATTTTCTTCGTCTGTTGAGTCTTCATCGATTACTTTTCTTTTCACGACCTTATTCTTCTTAACACTTTTTTTTCTTTCCTGCTCCATTTGTTTAGCTTCTAGGGCGATCTTTTCTGGCGTGTCCGTGGCGATAATACTTTTAGCTTTTTCTCTCTTCTTTCTCTGATTTTTTCGTTCTTCAGCTTTTGGGTATCCTTAAATTATTGTGGACGAATGTTTCTTTGTGATTTTGGGTTAGGTGTTGTGTTTAAACTAACTGATACTGAAACTATGCATTTTGATGTTAATGGTTGATTTGGATCCATAAGTCGTTGAGCTTCTTTATTGTTTTGATCCACATTCCTATCAGTTACGCTGCTAATTGCAAAGTCATCATCTGTATATATGAATTTATTTATGGATAAATCCCAGTTTTTCGAAATCCGGATTTAATATTAGCGGGAGTCATCGATTTTTCAAATGCATAAGCAACACAGCCAGCGATATCAAAAATAGAAACAGGTATCCCAGAGTGCTCTAAAAGCTATGTTTGTAAGGCAGTATTGTAGAATGATTTAAATGAAAAAAATACCGAGACATCTAATGGTTGCAGCTTGTTGGAAGTATGTGGCGGTAAGGTCAAAATGATCACTCCATTTTCCTTGGCTAGATTTATTTCTTCTATCGTTAGTTCACTTTCGTGATTGTCAAAAATTAGGAGAGAAGGGTTTTCTTTTGTGCTGGACGTATGTTTAATGAAGTACCTTACAACGCTTGGAAACAATTCACCAGTCATCATCCAGAATCGGAAACCAATCCCAAAGTACCATGCGGTGCTCCATAAGTCATTCGAGGATTAAACTTTTTTTGTGGAAAAATCATGACTGGTGGTATTGTATTCCCTGATGCTGATATAATACAACAAGTGGTGACCAGTAAACCTCGATCCCTCTCTGAGCAACAATCTTTTTCGGTTTTTGGACGGTTGTGGTGGCAGTTTCATCTAAATTATAAATTCTTGTACCGCTGTAAAAATTTCCATGGTTCTGAAACACTTTTTCCAAATTTTTGAAAAACAGTCCAACATTGTGTTTGTTGAATGATGTCGCTCTGGAGAGGCTACATCCTTCCGGCTGGCGAAGACTTAATTCTGCATGTCTGGACATAAATCCAAGGAACCATTCGTGTCCAGCTTCCTTGTTTGTTTGCCAATTTTCCGAAATTTTACAATTAATAATAGTTGACATTTCATAAGCCAGTTTTCTGAAATTAATGAGCGTTTGTCCATAACACATTTTTGAGCAAGTTAATACGTAATCGGCTAGGGCTTTTTCTTGATTTTCAGAAAAAACTTTTCTACAAGCATAATTTGGAGCCATTTTAATCTCTTTGGTAAGATTCTGTTTTTGCCTTTTTACATATTCATAAACCATTTTAAATTTTAAATTGTATCTTTCAGCTGCTTGTCTTAAAGATATCTTCTCTTCGGTGACTGCTCTAACAGCAGCTCTCATGGATTGTTCATCAAAATGCCCTTTATCGCTTTTTCGCTGACGTCCTCGAGCCATTTTTCCTGAAATATAAATTAAATTTTTACAAAAACAATTACTTTTTCAACAACACTCCAAACAAGCGTTGTGTTCCACAATCAGACAGTGTCTAATTGTGAAACAAACATGCTGTCTGAAGGTGCCAGGTGGAACACAACCTACAATACAAAATTAAATTTAACTGTAACCTTCATACATAACCTACAAAAATAAACTTGCTTATAAAATGTCGACAAAATAGCCCAAAATCTGATGTAAAGGTTGTTTTTGTAATATTAGTTTCAGAAGAAAAATTAGGGCATATAATATCATATCAACGATAGAAAAAAGTTACCTTGAAAAACGATTTTTTATTAGAAAATGCACAAAACCAAGAGAACAGCATTCAAACTTTGTTTACCACATCGGCGTGTATAACCGCACTATCCGAACGAAAAACGTCAAACTTGCGGCGGGAATTTCAAAATTACATGCTTTGTCTGATTGTGGAACATTCTCCCCTATGTATAGAATACTTTGAGTAACTGCAATATCGTAGTCGATATTTCCCAAATAATAATGTATGCATTTCGATGATGGAGAGTAGTTTAGGCAGCTAAGACACTGCAATACTAAGGGATGTTGACGTGCTTATATCAGTGCGTGTATCTACATAATGCCTTTAAAACTTTCTGTTTTCTGGTAATAATTCATCATACTGTGTTAGATCATTACTACTAACTGGATAAATTGTTACTTTTATTTTATTAGATGTTCAAAATTTGACTACTGTTTTAAAATTGGGAATGTCAGTATCTCTGACAACCAGTGAACCTGCAAGTCGTTTTACCGTGCCCAGACTCAATAAGCTGCCAGTATCCTTACTTTTTCTTATGCTTCCTCAAAATTTAACTTTTTGCAGACATAGTTTCACATTTCTTTATTATTGCATTGATATTGTACTGCATATTTTACTGTCACTTTAAAAATGATTATGTTTTAAATTGAGAACTAATTTTTGAACCTCAGTAAGATGGGTTTTAAATCGACATAAATAGCCGCTGGATCATGTTTTAGATTATCGGATATTTTACCACAACCTTAAAATTAATAGATTTAGATTGCTGGCCTCGATATTAAGAAACTACTGTATGAACTGATACATGTGGCTTTGAGCCACCAAATTGACCTGATTGTCGTTCTTGGGTGTATTTTTATTGATAGTTCTGAAAAAAAATCCATATGTCCAGGATTTGCAGACAAAGTTTTTTTAATTATCTTAATATTTTGTACTAATGAAAGATACCTCTCAGATGAAGCATTTATTTGGTTAATACTAACGTCTCCCTTAATTATCCTTAGCGTAACTTTTACCTGTTGATTTTTTATGATGGTTTCTATTTTAATAATCCAGGACTTCGTATTATAATTTCTGATTGGGATCATTTTTGTGAAAGCTATATTCATTTAATTAGTTACTGCAGCATAGTGATTTGCAAACTTAATCAGGTAGATTGTGGTTTATTATAGTTAGCATTCATAGCTTTATCACAATTAGCATAATGATTTCATGAGTTTTCCGATTTATTATTGTATTATAAATACAATATATTTTATAATATAATAATATGTAATAATTTTTTTTTCGTTAAAAAGCTACGAAATATGAAAACAAAAATCTTATATTATTAATTGAGTCCTGCTACATCGATATTTTATGTAAAAATATTACTATACAATAGTAATATTGTACATGTACCCGAGCAGATGAATTAGCCAAAGATTCTCAGCAGTGCCCATAATAATAACATTAATATTAACAACGAAATTGAAAACAATTGAAAATAATATTGTCGAAAACGCAAAAAAATTACGATGAAGTAATTGATTTCATACAATATTATTTCAGATATTAAACTATAGACATAACTAGAATATTCTCTTCTGAGACCTTCACGAAATATTCTTAAAATAAGAATATTATCTTTTAGTGGGTATTCATCTTTCCTTGAGATATTCATTTTTGAGAATATCCATAAGGATTTTTTTTGTCTCAGTGGATGGCAGTTCACCGTCATACAATAATATAACCTTTAGTTAAATATCTAAAATTAAATTGATGAAATAATATATTTAATTTTTCATAAAGATCATTGTAAAGTAGTGACATAGCAATTTATAAAGATCTTATCTTTATTTGGATTACTGTTGCTTATTTAGTTACTACGTTTATTACGTTAATTATATAATTGAATGGATTTTCTGCTTTATTTAGGTACCTTCATTTAATTTACGATATTTCAATTTTTGTCCTTAAATTCACGATCAATTTTCAATAAACAAATAAATTTAATTCATTCATAGATTCATTTCTTTTAAAAATGCTTAATCTGGTCTGTAGATTGTGATAATAGAACATCTTGAATGACACTGAAACATCGGTAAAACACTTTATCTGATTATACAGGGTGTCCATTTAATATCGCGGTGTTTGATTGCGGCTAAACCTTGAAACGGAAAAAATCTTTAATAGGAGGAATGTTAGGGGAGACTGGAGTCAATTAAATCATTTTGTACAAATATTTTTTAACAAAAAACATTAAACATATAGCTGGGAACTTGACATACTTGACCTAGTAGTTAAATTTGACTATAGATAGGCGAAAAAAAATATGCAAATAAAAATAAGTGGTGGAGCATAATGTTTCAAACGACCCCGATCAAGGGTCAATTGAAACACATTATGAGGATAGTTGTAACAAAAGCAATATAGATTAAATAAAAAACACATTTCTTTTTATTTTCTTTTATTATTCAAAAAAGACTCAAAATCATATAGAAACTGTAAAAAATGCTTCATAACAACAACAAAAAAATAACAGAAGCTAATATTCTGCTTATGAGGAGGAACATTAAACAGAAACGTAGGAACATTAAACATACAATAAAACTTAGGAAAAAGTTTAAAAACAAAAAACAACAACTGGTGGTTCTTATAATATCGATGTGTAACACTTAACTTTCAATTTTTGGTCAGTCACTTTGGCAATTATGGCAAACATAATATGTGAGCTCTTGAAGGGTGGAGCGAAAACTGGACCAAAATAACTAATTTTTGAAAACGAATATGCCTGGGTGTGCAAAAGACGCCTTTCGGGGTTCTTATTTACCCAAAAAAATCCGAATGACTTATGACGATTCCATCGGCTGCCTTCAAAATTTTAAAATTAAAAAAATCTTTAAAACTGCAAAAAAAGCCAAACATGCAGCTCAGCTAGTTTTTCATGAAAAACTACCCAGAACTCACCACGTGGAGGTGGCTGCATCTCGAGTTCCACCCTACCCTCCCACCCTTAGGATAATTTTTTTAATTTTTTCTCTAATTTTTTAATAAACCGCCATAGAGGCTTCAGTAACTAACTTAACTGCTCGTTTAACTGCCTGTGAATGACAAGGGAATTTTAATAACCCTATTTCATCAGGAACCAAAGAAATCGTTCGAAATTTCCATTGTTAATGGGGGCTCGCTTATAACAACATTTTGCCAGTCAATTAAGTCGACATAATCTTGACAATAAAAATTCAATTTATTCACGCGAAATATTCTAACATCCTCGGTTTTTGCGGTTGATCTGCATTTTAAAATCCTTCTTAAAGCTAACTCTCGAATATGTTTTCTATCATCTCCTAACATAACTAATAAAATATTTTCTGGGTGCGCAAAAAATCCATTTCTCTCAATTACGGGATCAATACCTTTTTTTATTTCTTCAGGGAGGTAACGAGATTTATTTATAATGCTAAACAAGTGCCTAGCACCATCCTTACAAGACCATTAGCATTTAATTTGAAACCAGCATACGGCATACACTTTTACTATAAAATCTGTTAACATTTTAAGGTTTTGAGAGGGCTCATTGCTAGCAACGTATAACCTTAGGACTCTATTGGCTTGGTAAGCCATCTAGAGTGTGACATTTTCCCTGGCGCTTTTAGAGCCCAATCGTCTTTTAAAACTCCAGTAGAGATTCCTTGACACATCTCATATAAATACTTTGCATCGGTACTTACGGTTTCTAGATCAATTAATGGTAAAATTGTTTCAATTTTCTCAAACTGTATGACTGGTAAATTTTCACACGATTTAAGGGTCTTACCAATCGCTCCCGCAAATCTTTTGCTCTGCTGTTTTGCATCTGGCTGTATCTTTCCTAGGTTGGTCGGATTCTATCTTTAATTATCGAAATTTTGAGGAGGTTTCGGCAGCCGAAGATATTGTTTTTGGACGTATAGTTTTTTTCGGCTCACTTGAGAGTACAATACCTTTTAAACATACAGGGTGGTTAAATTTTAAGAAATAAAAAATTCGCTAAATTAATAAAAAACATAATAATTTCCGAAATTTTAAGGCACTTTCGGCAGCCGAAGAAGTTGTTTTCTGACGTTAAGTTTTTTTTGGCTTACTAACGACTACAATAGGCACCTATTAAGCATACAGGGTAATTGAAATTCCAGAAATTGAAAATTCGCTCCACCCCCTAGTGTGCATGCTTCATGCGACCACATTTTGCAGTTAGTACATCGGATCCACTGTTCACCTGGCTTACTTTTATTAAATACAAAAACATTCACTTTCGTCGTAGGTAGAATTTTCAGATGACTTCTTTCTTGTTCTCACGGGTGCTTTTTTTGGGATTTTCTTTGGACCCTTCTTTTCGGTTTCCAGATTCCGTTTGACCTTTTGTGTTTTGTTATTAGCTTTTCTCTCTATTTCCTCCTTTTCCGGTGTATCGGTGTACACGGTTGACTTCCTTTTTATCTTTCCTCTTGCGTTTATTTTTCTTGGTGAAGCTTTTCCGAAAGGCCTGAAAACTTCTGGCGAAAATGTGTTATTTTGGATGTTTTCGGAAATTTCACAATTTTTTAGGCGTCGAGAAGTTGATGGCGTTGGGTTTTGAAACTCATCTTCTAAGGTTGGTACAGTCAGATTGTTTCCTGGATTTGAACTAGGATGATCATTTGGAGGTTCGGTTGAAAGCAACTTATTGGTAACAGACGTAGATGAGGTAGGATTATCAAATGTATCTTCCAAAGTAGGATCTGTCAGATTCAGATTGTTGTCTGGATCTAAAGCAGGTAAAACTGAAGGTTCGATTGGAGGCAACCTATCTGTGACAAAAGATGGCAGGAAATCTGTCTCCGTAAAAATATCTCTGTTGAAAGGATATATCCCTGTACACTTAAATCTGGCTTGGATATTGCTTTGTGTAAGAGCTAAGGGCAATGATGTTGCGACAATTCCGGGTAAATCATATATAGACATCGGTTTACCAGGGTGACTACGAATCCAACCATCACAAGCAGAGTTTATTGCTTTCTTAAGAGGACCGAAAACTGTTCTATCGAGGGGCTGACATTTATGCGAGCAGTGGGGTGGGAAAGAAAGCATTACTATTCCATGAGTTTTACAATAGTCTAGAGCTTCTATACTAATATGGGATGAGTGGTTATCCAGTGTGAGTAGAACCTTATTAGTTCGTGAAGAATTTGTGTGCTTTTAAATGTGATTTAAGAACAAGACGAACTCTTTTTCTTGCATTCATCCTGATCCGTTTCCAGCCCCAATACACCCTGGTGGACCATCACTAATAAAATGATCCTGAAACCGCAGTCGAGGAAAAATAAACATGGGCGGAATCGAATTGCCTAGTGCGTTTATTGCCCCCGTAACTGTTACGAGTGTACCACGTTCTTGTGAGATAATTGCATCTGAAATGAAATAAACTAATTAATTTACTAGATTAATGTCCTAACTAACAAAAGCTGACAAACAAACTAAACACACTACAGACTCAATTACAATTTATTTCATTTTAGAAATGAACGGCGGGGTCAGTTGAAACGCTACAAACGTCCCCGTTACAACTGACCCCAAACGACTTTTTTAAAAAAATGACACCATATTTACTACAAACAAAATGATTTTCAAATTTAAACCAAAGTAAAATAAAAGTAAGTTAATGTCCTAACTAATAAAAACGAACAAACTAACCAAATACACATACAGACTCATTTACGTATGCATAAGAAATATAGCAAATACTTACTTTGGATACGTGAAAACACAAAATCTCGCACTAGGTACGTATACTTTGTTTAATGGCCCGCGGCGTACTGCCAGAAAATGGTTGTCGATATTTATGGTCTATATTACGCGCGCAACTTGTTTCTATCTTGTAGCGGAAGTAAGTTTTGATTACTGTTTCAATTGACCCGTGTTACAATTGACCCCAGTCTCCCCTAATTATATTAAAAAGTAGCCCCTCACTTTTTAAAATTAGTTTGGTTGATATAGGGTGTCCCAAAAAAGCGTGGTACATAATTTGAATTTTTTTTTTAATAGAACCACCTATATTTTTTTTTCCGAAATGGGAGTCCTATTTGACTCCTTCTTTAACCCTAAAACAGTTTTACCGTAAGATGTGACGTTGCCTAGTTATTCAGAATTTTTTACAAAAATCAATGTTTCACTTAAATATTAATATTTACCACCGACGTTTTTATATTTTTAAAAATCTATGTAGAGTCCCTGGATAAGTTGATTTAATCTTTCGAAATTCAAAAATTCAGTTTTTATTACACGGGGTTATCACAATTGTTACTCAAATAATGATATTTTCAATTCAATTTTGCGCAATTTATTTAAATGGAACACCCCGTATCTAGTACCTCGTTTTGATAGAACATTCTTTTATCTTTAATTTGATTCCAATAAATTTGCCATTATCTCCAACTGTTTTCTCAAAATTTGTTCTTAAAGGAAAAATTACATATTTTTTTCATAGGCATTACAACGTTTAAATTTAATTGAGAATTATTAGAGCGCACTGGAAGCGTAGAGTATAAAAAACAAGCTAAAATAGAAACAGCTTTAAATGAAGTATAAGTTCTCATGAATATTTAAATTTCAAATACATCGCTGATATATTCTTAAAAAGGGCCAGCAACTCGTTCCGTAGATGAAAATAGGGTAGACAAAAATAGATAAGACAAAAACAATTCCAGAGGCGAATTTTCTATTAAACTTTTAACTATTCTGACTTTAGACAGATCTCAGGGACAACAGAGTTAAAACACTTAGAAATCTATATAATTATCAGGAGACACTTTTATGATATAGTGAAGCAAATTCTTCAATTAGTATATCTATATTTTTATCACAAGATGATTGGTCAATGTCCTTGTCACAAAATACACCTAGTTTTTCTCAACTAAAATGATCTTAGGGGTATTCAATAATCAGTATAAGATGAGGTTATAGCAAACCGGCAGGCCAATCTAAAACCTCAATATTTTATACCGGAAAATATGGGTCATGACTTAAAGAAGGCGTTTTCCAAGTCACATACAGAGCCATTATTTCATGGATTTTAATCAGACATAGAAATTGGGTTATAAAGTAATTAAATAATGAAATATTGTATTAAATATATATACTATCTACTTGAATGAATTCTTTAATGAGTTTATTTATTTCTTCATCAGTCAGTCATCATCCTTAAAGATACATGCTAAGGGAGACACTACAAACCTTTAAAGTGTCTCCCTGCATAAGTCCGACATCATAACCTTAAAATGAAACTCAAAGCGTTAACATTCCCTTTTAAATTCCCTACAACTGTCAACCCCATCAACTGACGTCTATAAACACCCCCAACATCAATATTGATTTTTCTTATTAAGTTCGCGCGCATCAGATTTTCCGACACTTCCCATTTCCACCAGACGTAATATAAAGGAGCAACAGAATGCATATCACGAGAATAGTTTTTTGTACAATTTTAAAGTTTTACATAACGAACGCGGCTATTTTGGTATGGAGTAATAAAGAGGTGCGGATATCGCCCCTTTTGCCGTTCGACGATGAGGACTTGGAGGCGCTAGTGAAAAAACTGGACGTTAAAAAAGTGTTTTTGTTCAAAGTGGAATTGAAAAGCCGGAATGCGGTTATTCCGAGAAATCTAAAAGAGGTCTTGGAAGGGTTTCATTCGTCGTTTAATCCTAATGGAAATATTGGAACGGCAAAAGCCGTTGGTAAGTAAATTGATATTTATTTATTTTAGAAATCAGTATTTTAATTTATAAGGGTGTAACCGCCTGTGGATCATCAAAAGGAAATTTATTTTCTTGTCACGTTCTTCTAATATATATTTATCGCGTTTAAAGAATGTTCCATTTATCACATTTTTACAGGAATATTTTCTTCACCACAAATGGTACTTTTAGTGTGGGCGTTTTGTTTTAATGCTACGTCATAGTATTATATTAGAATATTATGGTGAATTGAAATTTGTCTTGTAAAAGCAACACATATGTATTGCCCAGAAATCCAAAAACGTAACGAATAAATCCCCTGAAACAAAATAAGTAAAAGTATAGAATACCACGCTAACAAATAAACTACAAAAAACCAATAAATAAATAAGAAGTTTATTAATAAAAAAAACATTGCACCTGAGAAAATAACAAGCGCATTGTAAAAAATAGAAAAAAGACAATAACAAAAGAAATAAGCAAATTTAATGAATTAATTCCCTATTTTATTATAAGCATTTATATTTACATCAGAAAATAAAATAATAAATAATTTTTCCGACAAAATGAAAAACCTGATAAAGTTTAAATGGGAATGTCAAGTCAAAGTCAAGTCAAAGTATACTTTATTTGCTAAGTTTACAAACTTGTGCTAAAAGCTTCCTAATCCTAAAATTTATAATACTAGTATTTATTTGGTTATACAGGATACAGGACAAAAACAGAATATAAAATCGATTTTGATTGTACATAGAAGCATATTTCATATAATTAAAAAAAACAAAAAAGAAGAAAATAAAAGGCGAGAACCAACATAAAATAAGAATAAAAAATAAAAAATAAAATAAATATGATCAACAGATATATAATTAATTTTAAATATTAAAATGAGTCGTTAAAACACTTTTCAATGCTGTAGTAAGCTTTTGGTAAGATTAATTTCTTTAGTTCTCTCCTAAACTTTTTAAGGTCTGTAACAGTCCTAATGGAAAAAGGAACATAATTAAATATTTTACGACTAATAAATATAAGAGAGTTTCTCGTAAGTGAGGAGGTGGGGATTGGAAGACATAAGTTGCCCACTTGATGAGTATTATGATTGGTGCAGGATGGTGGACTTATGTATGTGTGTTGCAGTTTCCAATATAAAGAGTGAGAAAACTGTTAAAATTCTGTCAGCTACAAAAAGAGGTTTACAAGAGACTCTCAGACCAACACCACACAGATACCTTAATGCTTTTTTCTGAATAGTAAAAATTATGTTAAGGGGTCCCTTGGAGCACAAACCCCAAAATGCCAACCCATAACGGATATGAGAGTCTATTAAGGCGAAATAAACTCAACGAGCAAACAACCCCCCCCAACTCATGCCTGGCAACCCTGACTGCAAAACAACCAGAAGAAAGTTTAGCAGCGAGGCCCAAAACGTGGTTGTCAAACCTTAAACTCTCCTCAATGAAGAGGCCGAGAAATGGACAATACTCCCTACCGTGTAGTGGGCTCTGCTCATCAAACAAAAAATGATAACAAAAATGAAAACTTATGAAGAGGGATAATCATAGCTTCCTTTAAACAGGATGGGAACTCGCCCTGAAGAAATGACTGATTGATTGCGCAAACCAAAGCATTTAAAGCGCTCGCAGACAGAAGTGACAGCAGACGTGAAGAGATACATTGGAACCCGAAGACCTATGATTCTTGAAGCACTGAATTGTTTCAAGGACCTCAATGGCATCTACAGGGTGGAAAAAGAATGATTAATTGATAGCATTCCGATTAAGATACTGCAATGAATCGCCGTCACTGGGAACTGCTTCCAGTAACTTCTCAGTAATATTAGAAAAATAGTCATTGAAATCATCGGGCTCCAAGTCCGATTCAACCAACCGCCGACGAGAAGACTGCCTACATTCGTTAATGATTAACCAACTTTCCTTCTGTCTGTTACCGGACGAATCTAAGCGCTCATTGTAATACAGTTCCTTTCTGACTTTTATCAGATGCCTATACATTTTCCGATAATCCTGAAAATAAGACCTGATGAATTGATTGTCAATAGATTTGTGATCTAAATATTGAGTAAAAAAAGAATATATGTAAAATGAGATGAAAATATGTAATAAAGATGTAATAATGTGATAAAGAAATTTTCCAAAACCAAAAATTTCAATATTTTCAAACTCACAAATGAAAAATTAAAAATAAAGTAATTAATTTAAGGAGTACGCCTTATTTAAAAAAATATATATTTCATTTAACTAACTGATGTATTTAACTCCAAAAAATAAACGATGTAAATGATTCAAAAAAATTGGAACTTAAGAAATTATATAGAAAACTTATAAAGAAAATTTATGAAAAGTTGAATTTTAAAAAACGTATTATATACCTCCAAAATTTATTTTACAATAGTAAGACCCTAACAAATCTAGCACAGAAAAAGTTACAGTTAAACTTGAAAGCTTGTCATTAGTTAGATAATTTAATAATAATTACTATAAAAATTACCAAATAGAATATGTACAGTATTGAATAAAAAATACATGTAAATGAAATATCAAAAAGTTACACATAAATTTGAGTGATTAATGAATGAATTGAGTGAAATGTTACTAATGAAAATATAAGGCAATCCAATTTGGAACTAAATGCTTAGTTTTTTTGATAGTAATCTGAGAAAATAGTGCTAAGGTTAATGTGTTTTAGTTTTTTCAAAAGACCCTAGGAGCCTCTAATAATATTTCATTTGAATATTCTCCTCTGCATTTTAAACCCTCTGCCGGTATTCAGCTTATAAATAATAAATAATACAAACAGAACTGAATGACAAAAATAACGTTAATAATCTTAATACCAAATATATCTGAGTTGATATTACATGATTAAAAAGTGGTATATTCTATTCACTCTCTTATCATGTTTGTTTCACATTTCCAATGCACTTTTTGAAGATTATAAGAAAATTCATGGAAAAGGCTTATTTTAAAGAGCATTCCTATATTTAGAATAAAAAAGCATATATATATCGGAAACATTTAACCTTTAGTATTTTCAGAATTAACAATATCAGAAGATTGTAATGGTATAGACACAACAAAAATTAAAAAAGTGACAGGCCCACTAAATAACTCGACAGATTTCTTATGTGTCCTTGATGTGACGTACCCAAGAAGAAAACGACGCGAAACTGAAAATAAACAGGAGGGTAAGGTTGAGAGTTTAAAGACACATGAATCCAGTAAAGGTATGCAGGTTGGTATCAATGGTATCACACTGATTTAATTGCGTTTTTTTCTCACAACAGTTCCAGTCATATACATTGGAGAAACTAGAGAAAATAACCAGTATGCCATCTTATACTCTTCGAGACCTTTAAAATTAGAAGTTGAGAACTTTACACTTTATCTTGGAAATATTGCCAATAGCATGATAACTGTTGACAAGCGCCTTAATATTCCCGTTCCTTTAGATGAGGATGGTAACAAAGTTACTATGAGATTCGATATTTTATGGAAAAACAGATACTGGTAAGGAGATTTGAATATATTTTACGCCTTAAAATCAGAACTTCCTAGGTACATTCAAACCGTCAAGATTCAACTTATAATTGGTGGCAAAACTGATATTCCCAAATATAATTTGACGACCACTGAGAACATAATGGCACCAGCGCATTTTTCTTATCACTGCAGTGGAAAAACGGTATTTTCAGACAAGGCCAGCGGGACGAATTTGACCATTTTCGACTTACAAGTGCAACTTGATGCGAAAAAGAAGAGATTTGGTGATGCTAATGATTGCGTTCCTTTTACCACCGCTCCTATATGGAGTGGATTATTTGTTACTACGATTTTAGGTGGGTATATTATTATTATTAATTGAGAATATAATTATATAACAATTTTATAAGAAAGCAAAGCTTTCAAAATCTCTATATAACAAACTTAGTACAATTGGCATAAGCTTGCTAAAAATATATACTGGTCGGTCCCAATGGTTGGAACATTTGGTGTGAGACTCAAATCACAAAACAGTTTTACCACTAACCGAAACTCTTTATTTTACCGTTGATTAAATATATGACTTAAATATTCAATCAACGGTTTTTTTCTCGATACGTGCTTCTCCATCTTCGGGAGAAGATTAAAACTTAAGAGTTTAATAAAGAGAGTAAAACGGAGAGTTTTGGTTAATAGTAAATTTTTTTTTTGATTTATATACTGGTTGATAATTTTTTAGTTACCTTATAAATGGAAGCATTTAAATGTAGCTCAAATCCTTTTTGAGGTTTTAGCCATCCAGAGTCATTACGAATTTAGAAATATAATTGAACTTACGTTGACCATAACAAAATCTTAAGTAGCTGTTTTATAGTCTCTGAAGGCTAACTCTATCCTCTACTAAAAGGGCAGGCTGAAACACTACTAGAAAAATAATAAAATGCGATGATCACCGAGTTTTCATTTATTTCGAGTTGATAAAAACCTTCGATAAATAACGTCTAATTGAATTATTGATACATGGCTTTTAAATCTTAATAACTTATTAAAATAAACACCTAAGTTGTTGCAAGTAACCTAATAATTACTTTTGATAATAATAATAACAACGAGGTTAAGAGAATTTGAGAGTTCCTTTGAGAACCTTTCAAATACAAGAGTTGTGTTTTATCAGGATGTCTAAGAATGTGACAATGACGACGTGTATATTACTTTAAGTTCATCGTTAATACGTGATTCAGCTATACGAAAATTTTGACTGTCAAAACAATAATAAATCTGGAGATCATCAGCATATGTCGAATGATAAGCATTAATAAAATTAAGATAACTGGAAAAATCCCAGGTTTAAATATAAAACAAAATAAGGCCAAGAATACGTTGATGAAATGTCATTAAAACACACCTTCTGTTGTCTCTATCAGATAAAAAGTTTTGAAGCACTCTGTCCAAAGCTGAAGTATTTAAGTTTTATGTATAATACTGTCATGACTTATAGTATTAAAGCCTTATTGTAATCAAAAACACATTATTAAACACATGTGCCTTTTTCGATCACGGAGTATCAGAATATTAGTACAAGCCCGATTAGCTCTCAGGTAATATAGCATGCTTAGAAATAATCTTCTCCAATGATTTAAAAAGGAATCGAAGGAATCTACTAGTTCTAATACCAGAAAGTTTCATGGGATTACCTATTTACTTTTGCAATAGGCACAACGTTCGCAATTTTCCACTGTTTTGGAAATTCATGAGTAGAAAGTCATTTATTAATAATAAAAGTTATTTGAGGTAACAAATGTGGTAGGAGCAGATCTATATATTTACGACTCAAACCGTAGCCGATCGATAGTTCTCTAGTTACTCTCGATCGGCTACGCTCAAACCATTAATGCCAACAGCATCTCTTTTAATTCATCATTCCAGGTCATTGATGAAAGGCTGGGGTAATGGTACATTATTTACAAATTACAAAACTTCGGGATCTTATATTTCACTAAAATCACTAACTGGTTTCGAATTAATATTAATATATTTGAAAGTTTTCGAAAAATCTCTACGATCACTTTTGAACTGATAATATAGAAACGCTCTTCTTTCGTTACAAATTGATATGTTACCAAACTCTTGTTCGCGATTAAATAGGTATTTGCAAGGTTTTGTGAGTTGTTCATTTTTATACTCAATCAGTTGACATTGGCATCAGTCACATTATGCAACGTCATTTTTTTGCATAGAAATGTCTTTACACTTACACAAATAATGAAATATGCGATATACACTTCATTTGCGAACTGACTTATGACAACGCAGGAGAAGCTTTGCGTCTTTATGTTGAAAGTTTCCCAATCCCTGTGCGTCCAATGCTTTATGTTTACACGTTTACACCATTGCCCAAGTGAAACCGATAGCTTTAAAAAACTTACGTCTGAAAACAGATATCTGCAAATAGTTACTCCTCAAATTGAAATACAGATGCTCAATGAAATCCAGAAAAAGTGCTCAGACGTTACTTTTGTCCGGCGATTTTTCATCAAGAATTGCTTTGTGTTCTTGGATCGAAGATTGAGAAAGGCAAGATGCACTGTTCTTGAAAAAAATGCTTTTCATCGATGAAGCTAATTACTTCAGGGACCCAACTTCTACAACAATCATATAGGAGATTGATGAGGATGAGGAATTATGAGAAGCCGTGTCAGAAATCCGTAATTAATACTAATTTTCGCTTAATATAACTTGGGTTAGGTTATTATTGAAAACTTTCTGATTGGTCTATTTTTTTTATACCCCGGATAGTTGACTGGATAAGTGTATCACGAATTTACTAAAAACAAGTTACCAGCAATGCTTGAAGAAGTCCCTATTTAGCTGATACAACAAATGCTCTTTTTGCATGTTGATGCTCCAGGCCATTTTAGTTAGGTTGCTTGGAAGTATTTGGATATTACGTATTCAAATCGTTGGATAGCTCTGGGGGTATTAAATCTTAGCCTGCACGATCTTCCGACTTAATTTTTTTCTGTAGGGCCACCCTCAATCTGTATTAAAACTTGGTTTATATAACTCCAATTAATAATTTAGAAGAATTGCGTAATCGCATTATAGCTTCTTCTAATATAGTTCGGCAGGCCAAGAATTATTAAACGTATCCATCAATCAATGAACTTTCTACTAGATTCTTGTATTTTGAAATTAAGGATGCAAAATATCTACAGGGGTATTAAATGTATGGTAATAAAAATTAGTTTTTTTTTAATAAATTTAATAATTTGTGGTTGAAAACATAAGACATTTAGAATTTATCTTTATAGGTACTTATTTGCTTAATTTTCTCAAGGAAATACGATCCTGTTTATAATTTTATCAGAATTTAAACAAAACACTCTGTATATCCAGCGTCTTATATTAAAACTGATTTTTTGGAAGAGTTTATTTTTTCAAAAAGCAGGGTGAAAGAAAATAAAATTATTATAATTATAATGAATTTACCTTGTTTTTTCCAAAATTGCTTAAAATATCTATGAGAAACTAAATGAAATAACGATTTAAAATTCTTAATAGAAGTAATTTGATTGGACTTCTATTTCAGCATTTTTGAGATATAATATACAGAAAAAGGTTTTTCCCAATTTATATTATGCTTTATTTATACTTTTCCTTCTTTATTCACATTGAAATCCGTTTGCTTAATTTGCAAGAATGTACTAGCAATTCCAGAAATGTCATCCCCACAATTAACCATCTTCCAACCAATGAAATTTCTAAAAATTTTTATTGAAAATAAAGCAAATTATTTATTTGTTTAATATTAAAAATAGAATCTTTACATCGCATTTTTAGAAAAAAAAATATTTAAAAATAAAACTACCTGGAAAATATAAAACTGATTTTTTTTCTCATAAAATAAAGAGTTTACGACAAAATATAGCTTAAAATATATGATGATTTCATTATATAATATATAGAAAAACATCATAAAAAAAGCAAAGACCAATATAATTAAAGGATTTAAATCATTAAAAGAATTTTCGTGATTTAAACAAGTTATTAATGAAAAAAAATTGTAATGGAAAGTCTCTCTCAGTTGCAAATCGACAAATATTTATTCTGTTAAATTATTTAACTCAAAATTAAAAATAAACATTTTAATTGGTTTTAAATAATAATTATTATGAGAAGGAATGATTTTAATAATTGTTTAGGTTAAATATATTTAAAAAAAAATTGCAAAATGTAATTTATTTTTTTACAAATTTCACAAAATCGCTAGAATAAGTCAGAAATGTCTTTTCTTTCTTGTTTTATTAAAAGTTTAACAAAATGCCTTTGAAGAAGAAAAGTGGGAAAATGTGTGCAGAAAACTTGAGACAAACAGGAATTTATAACATTTTATTTCATTTTAAACTAAGAACCCTTATGCAATACTTAGATATTTCAAAAAATAGACGCAGCTGCCTCTAAAAATGTATATAAAAAAATTATGGCCTAATTCAGAGTTTAAAACCTTAGAGAATTGTGATGAATAGCTTATAGATCAATAATAATTATAGGGGCAATTCAGCTCATTAAATCATCAATTTGGAATTATTTAAAAACTATTATTAATTGAATAAGTTATCAGTGGGTTATGTAGGTATCAATTAATACAAAACATTGCTATGAGAAGGAATCATCTTAATAATAAGTAACGTCTAATTTTCGAAGTTGTCTTTATTTTAAATTTAGCACGACGTTTCAGTTGGGAAGTATCTCTAACCGTTATCAAATGTAAACTAACAACAACAATTATTCTGCAGACTTATATACTGAAAGTATATGATCTGGTCATGCGTGAAGTAGATTAGATCTTGCAGTGTCTTGACAGTAGAGTTCTCCAGATATTAGGAATATCAAGACTAATCTGGTTGAAGATTTAGTAGTTTTGCGTGATGTAACTTAAAATTTGCCATTGGACCAAGTGTGTTTGTTATATCTGATCTAGAAACCTCTTTTGTTCAAGTTTACGACGTTCTTTCGTTCATTGATAGGGAATTTGGTACATATAGTTCTTGGTGTTCAGAAGGAATTCTGGCTTGGTCTTCGATACTGAACCTGGTATGGTTGTCTTAGAAGTTAATTCTGTCTTGATGCTGCATTTTCTAGCAACTCTTCAAAGTTCTCTTGATGTACGGAATTATTAAAAATCCTGTAGGATCCTCCAGTTGCTGTGGCTCTTTCCTTGTTATGTCTGCTGCTTTCCTAATAGTTATCTTTATTGGTTTGCTTAGATATCCATTCTGCTGTAAGTCTTCGGTGTTGTTTATTATTGCCGTGTTAAGATCAACATTGTTGCTTCACATTATGGCTGCCCTGTTATACAAAGTTTTAATAATTTCCACCTTTGTAGAACTAGGATGATTGGAGTTATAGTGTAGGCATTGTCCTGTGTCTGTTGGCTTGCGATAGACTGATGTCCTTAGAAGTCCATTGCTGTTCTTTACAAGCACATCTAAGAAGGATTGTGCTAAATTTGAATTATAGAAAATGGAAATTCGAAAATATGATTTTACTACTTTTCCAATGTGTTCTAAAAACCTATTACTAATTAAGACAACATGAAAAACACACAGTCTTCCTCTACTTGTTTATTCTAAATATAGTTCTGTATGCTTCATTGAAAGGGCACTTTAGGAATATATAGCGACTCCAGGTGCGACTGTTAATTAATACAAAAAATTAGTACCTCCTTTAGAAAAAAAAACGGTTATAAAAAATTCTTCTTTATTAAAAGAATAGCTTTATATTACTGGTATAAAAATAGTAAAAAACCCTTTTTATTACTAATTTTTAATAAAAATTGTTATGAAGAAAATATCGTAAAATAATTGTATAACCTTTTTCGATTTACTTAATAATTATTTGGGTTTATTAGCTCAAAGGTATAATTTAAAAATATGTTTTGATCTTCGTCCTTACATTAGCAATGAATCGAGAAAATATTTTTTTTTATTGGATGTAAAAAATGTGATTTCTTCTTTTAAATAAAAATTCTAACATAAAGAGAGGTATTTCAATAATTTTATAACTTTTTTTAGTACTTATACAGGTTCATTAACGTGAAGTTCCGTTCATTACCTCCGAATAAAATTTGTTCTTATTCTTTTTTTTATATAAAACATTTTACGAGTAGGAAAGATCTAAATGATTGTTTTGTTCTATAAATCCAAATTAATAAAAACAAATTTATTTTAATGACTTCTTTTGAATATTTCTTTTTAATAAAAAAAAAATTAATTATTATTTATTATGAAAAATTGATAAAATAAAATTGACAAAAACTACCTACCTGTTTGTGTATGGCCTTTAAAGGCCTGATGACGATCTAGCTAGAGCGAAACATGTGTAGCCTGCGATTATATGTTGTCAGACCGTAACTTTCTGTTTTCTTCAATTTTGTGTGTTGGTCTCTTTGAGAATAATGCATGAGATTTTTCTAATTGATGAAATAAGTTCAAGGACTTATTTCATCAATTTAGGCTATTTATTCTATTGAATGCAGAGATCGCAAAATTCTTTTATATACAAATTTTAGGAGAAGAAACAAATTTAATAATTGTAAAACATTTTTATACACAATGTAACTGAAAATGGTGTCAAACTAATAATTATTAGTGACAAGTACTACAGTCCAAAGTCTTATAAAAACACTATATTGATTTTTTTTTAGGTTTAGGTTTGATAGTAGCACTAACAGCGCTAATGGACATAAAAACCATGGATAAATTCGACAATCAAGCAACTAAGAACCTGGGAATAACCGTTATGGATTAAACAGATTCTGATGGAAAATAGAGCTTTACTGTAAATACCTACTTATAATTTTTCAAAGTTATCCGCTCCTACAGTTCTTTAATATAGGAAATAGTTCTAATTCTATTTTTCTATTATATTAAAACTATGTTTCGCAAAATGCCAAAATGCATAACATATCAATGCCAACTACTAATATACGCATATAAAGGAATTAATAAAACACTGTGCATAATATTATATAAGCATTGGGAGCAATACAAGTTATTACAATTTTTTTCAAGAAATTTTAAAGCTTATATAAACTATATCCCTTCGTATTATTTTAACGTCTTTAGAATAATGTGATAATTCTTTGAAAAAATAAAATGTTTCCCCTTTTTATGTGTTTTAATAATTACACAAAAATTTTATTTTTACGGAATATTTTTAATTAAAACATATAAGTTTAATAAATAAATAAATATAACAAAATAAAAGACGGAGATCGATGAATATTATGAAACTAACAGTTCCCAGGCGTCAGCAGTTGCGGTTTTTCGTTTATGAGGGGTTGTTTATCGGTCGGGCATATCGTTATCCTAAAATAAAATGTCACTTTAAAATAAAACCACAGACCCATACATAATAACCCTACCTTATAATAACGGATAGACGGATATAATAATTCAATCAACGCTATATTTTATTAAATCAATCACTTAAATCGGATGGACCTGGATAACGTGAATACTCTATAACTTCGATGATTTTTGATGAAAAAAAAAATTTGGTATTGATACTTTAATGTTAATTTTTTTTATGTTTTAATTTAGATTTAACGGGAAATTACCTTATTTTTTAATTTTAAATGGATTTTGCGGTAAGTATGGTTTTACATGTTTTATATTTGCCATCATTACATGGTAACACACCTATATTCACCAAATTTCATTTTCAAGAAATAACGAAGCCATAGTGTTCCCGTTTGGTGTTTTTTTTTAAATTCTGAACATCTGTTTTTGTAGGAAATTGAAAGTATTTTAAATATGATTTAATTTAAAATTAAAATGTTTAAAGGACTTCTAGAAAATCAAATATTTCATTCAAATCAAATAGAATTTTCTAAAAACTTTTATTTGCTTCAATTACAAATTTACAGTGAACCTGAATGAATAGACCAAAACCCTGAAATTTTTAACCTAAAAACATAACCTAACACAATTTCCAAAAATTCTTGCAATGTCTAAGGACACAGCGAAATTAATACGTTCTTAATATTTAATTTATATTTTAACCTCATAGCTTAATGCTGTATGGAAGATGATTATATAATTTAATAGAAGTAATTACAAAACTATTGTATATAAGACTTTGTCCTAGTGGTATATGAATGTAAATTTTTATGAGTAATAAATTTAAATAGCTTGTTTTTATAACATATATTTTATTTACACAATATATAACAAATATACGAATTAAACTGATTAACCAAAGGTAAAAGGTTTATTTAATGTCTCTAGAATTATTTTGAAAAATTATTATTTTTCAAATTATCTTAGAAAATTGAACCCGATAGATGCATGTAAGATCGCTACTGAACAAAATTTGGTGTAACTTGGTTGCTATGATAGTGAGGAAGGTAATTTAAGAAATTATTAATTTTTAAGATATCTTTAAAATTTAGGTCCGATAATTGCATTTAGGATTGGCGGTGAACAAAATCAGCTGCAACTTCTTTGGTATTATAGTTAAAAGGATGATTTAAATGGTGCTGAGTAACCAAAAATTAAAGGTTTATTTAATGTTTCTGGAGTTTTTTTTTGAAAAATTATTATTTTTTAGGATATCTTAGAAAATTGAATTAGGTAGGTGCATCTAAGATCGACACTGACCAAAATTTGGTGTAACTTGGTGGTTATGAAAGTGAGGAGGGTGATTTAATTGTGCTCGGTAGAGAAAGACTGAGGGTTGATTAATGTTCCTATGATTTTCTTAAGAAATTATTAATTTTTGAGATATCTTTGAAATTTAGGCCCGACAGTTGCATTTAGGATTGACGAAGAACAAAATCAGCCGCAACTTTTTTGGTATTATAGCTAGGAGGATGATTTAAACGGTGCTGACTAACCAAAAATTAAAGGTTTATTTAATATCTCTAGAGCTTTCTTGAAGAATTAATATTTTTTAAGATAGGATGTTGATAAGAGAGGATGATTTAAACGCTGCTGCCTACCCCAAAATTAAAGGTTTATTTAATGTCTCTAGAGTTTTTTTAAAGGAATTAATATTTTTTAATATATCTTAGAAAATTGAACCAGATAGGTGCATCTAAGATCGCCACTGAACGAAATTTGGTGTAACTTTGTTGCTATGAAAGTGAGGAGGGTGATTTAATAATGATCGGTAGAGAAAGACTGAGGGTTGATTAATGCTCCTATGAATTTTTTAAGAAATTATTAATTTTTGAGATATCTTTGAAATTTAGTTCCGACAGTTGCATTTAGGATTGATGGTGAACAAAATTAGCTGCAACTTCTTTGGTATTATAGCTAAAAGGATGATTTAAACGGTGCTGACTAACCAAAAATTAAAGGTTTATTTAATGTCTCTGCAGTTTTTTTGAAAAATTATTATTTTTTAAGATATCTTAGAAAATTGAACCAGATAGGTGCATCTAAGATCGCCACTGAATAAAATTTGGTGTAACTTCGTTGCTATGATAGTAAAGAGGGTGATTTTAATAGTGATCGGTAGAGGAAGGCTAAGGGTTAGTTGATGTTTCTATGATTTTTTAAAGAAATTACTAGTTTTTGAGATATCTTTAAAATTTAGGTCCGACAGTTGCATTTAGGATTGATGGTGAACAAAATCAGCTACAACTTCTTTGGTAATATAGTTAAAAGGATGATTTAAACGGTGTTGACTAACCAAAAATTAAAGGTTTATTTAATGTCTCTAGAGTTTTTTTGAAGAATTAATATTTTTTAAGATATCTTAGAAAATGAACTGAACCAGATAGGTGCATCTAAGATCGCCACTGAACAAAATTTGGTGTAACTTCGTTGCTTTGAAAGTAAGGAGGCTGATTTTAATAGTGATCGGTAGAGAAAGACTAAGGGTTAGTTGATGTTACTATGAATTTTTTAGGAAATTATTAGTTTTTGAGATATCTTTGATATTTAGGTCCGACAGTTGCATTTAGGATTGACGGTAAACAAAATCAGATGCAACTTTTTTGGTATTATAGTTAGGAGGATGATTTAAACGGTGCTGACTAACCAATAATTGAAGATTTATTTAATGTCTCCAGAGTTTTTTTGAAGAATTAATATTTTTTAAGATATCTTAGAAAATTGAACCCGATGGTGCATCTATGATCGACACTGAACAAATTTTGGTGTAACCTCGTTGCTACGATAGTAAAGAGGGTGATTTTAATAGTGATTGGTAGAGAAAGACTAAGGGTTAGTTGATGTTCCTATGAATTTTTTAGGAAATTATTAGTTTTTGAGATATCTTTGAAATTTAGGTCCGACAATTGCATTTAGGATTGGCGGTGAACACAATCAGCTACAACTTCTTTGGTATTATAGTTAGGAGGATGATTTAAACGCTGCTTACTAACCAAAAATTAAAGGTTTATTTAATCTTTCTAAAGTTTTTTTGAAGAATTAATATTTTTTAAGATATCTTAGAAAATTGATCCAGATAGATGCATCTAAAATCGCCACTTAACAAAATTTGGTGTAACTTCGTTGCTTTGAAAGTAAGGAGGCTGATTTTAATAGTGATCGGTAGAGAAAGACTAAAGGTTAGTTGATATTCTTATGATTTATAAAGAAATTATTATTTTTTCAGATATCTTTAAAATTTAAGTTGCATTTGGGATTGACGGTGAACAAAATCAGCTGCAACTTCTTTGATATTATAGTTAGGAGGATAATTTAAACGGTGTTGAATAACCAAAAATTAAAAGTTTATTTCATGTCTTTAGAGTTTTTTTGAAGAATTAATATTTTTTAAATATCTTAGAAAATTGAATCCGATAGGTGCATCTAAGATCGACACTGGACAAAATTTGTTGTAACTTCGTTGCTACGATAGTAAGGAGGGTGGTTTTAATAGGCATCGGTAGAGAAAGACTAAGGGTTAGTTGATATTCCTATAACTTTTTTAAGAAATTATTAGTTTTTGAGATATCTTTGAAATATAAGTCCGACAGTTGCATTTGGGATTGACGGTGAACAAAATCAGCTGCAACTTCTTTGGTATTATAGTTAGGAGGATAATTTAAACGGTGTTGACTAACCAAAAATTAAAGGTTTATTTCATGTCTTTAGAGTTTTTTTGAAGAATTAATATTTTTTAAGATATCTTAAAAAATTGAACTCAATAGGTGCATCTAAGATCGACACTGAACAAAATTTGGTGTAACTTTGTTGCTATGAAAGTGAGGAGGGTTATTTTAATAATGATCGGTAGAGAAAAACTAAAGGTTCATTTAATTTTCTTACGAATTTTTGAGAAATTATTACTTGTTAAGATATTTTCAAAATTTATATCCGACAGTTGTATTTAGGATTGACGCTGAATAATATCGGATATAACTTATTTAGTGTTATAGTTAAGAGGGTGTTATATTTAAACGGTGCTGCCTTATCAAAAATTAAAAGTTTATTTAATGTCTCTAGAGTTTTTTTGAAGAATTGATATTTTTTAATTATCTTAAAAAATTGAACCCGATAGGTATATCTAATATCAACACTGAACAACATTTGGTGTCACATCGTTGTTATGAAAGTGAGGAGGGTGATTTTAAAAGTGATCGGTAGAGAAAGACTAAGGGTTAGTTGATGTTCCTATAAATGTTTCAAAAAATTATTATTTTTTGAGATATCTTTGAAATTTAGGCCCGACAGCTGCATTTAGGATTGACGAAAAACAAAATCAGCTGCAACTTCTTTGGTATTATAGTTAGCAGGATGATTTAAACGGTGCTGACTAACCAAAATTTAAAGGTTTATTTAATGTTTCTAAAGTTTTTTTAAAGAATTAATATTTTTTTAAATATCTTAGAAAATTGAACCCGATAGGTGCATCTAAGATCGACACTGAACAAAATTTGGTGTAACTTCGTTACTATGATAGTAAGGAGGGTGGTTTTAATAGTGATCGATAGAGAAAGACTGAAGGTTTATTTAATGTTCTTACGAATTTTTTGAGAAATCATTACTTGAGATATTTTCAAAATTTATGTCCGATAGTTGTATTTAGGTTTGACGCTGAACAAAGTCGAATATAACTTATTTAGTGTTATAGTTAGGTGGGTGATTTAAATGGTACTAACCAAAAATTAAAGATTTTGATCTCCTCAACTTTTGTGCAAAATTTTTTCATTTCTTTAATTTATCTTTTCATAATAGTACAACGCTATTTACTTAAATACATCCAAATTTGGCAATTATGCTGGTGCTTTATTAACATTTGGGCAAAATATAAAGCAACCAAGTTCAAAGCCTGTACCTATGATGTGTTATTAATGATAACATTTTTTAACAAGTTTAAATGTTCAAATAAATGTATTGATCCAATAAAATGCATATTACCTATACCTGCAGATAATATTCATCACTGCAACTCCATCATGCCTAGCTATTAATTTTAACTCTTCATTGGGGTTTTTCACACAATTGTCTCATTGAATCTTAATTAAGTTATTTTTTTCTTTTTAGCAAATAATTTAAAGTTTAATATTATAATTTTAGTATAATTATAATTTTATAATTAGCAAAAGTCTAATAGTTCAAGTCCTTATTGATACACTGTCTGGCAAACTCCAATTTTGGACGTCTAATTTCTCTCCTATTATTCTAATAAAAGGCTGCTTTTAGTATGTAAATTCTTTTTTTCTTTCCACCTTAACGCGTAAATTCAGGATACCTTTTTTAGGATTATTTGTAATTTCTCTTACTATCCATCTTTTTTCACGTTTATTGAAAATCTTACTAGAGACACACCTTTATTGATTTTTAACTTTAATATTATGGTAATGTTCAAAAAATGTACTGGTTGATGCAGATTTTTTAACGATTTTTGGATATGTCCATTTCTGGCTACATCCATTTTTGTGGTAAGTAATAATTTAATTTCTTTAAAATCTATTGTTGTCTCTAAATTGTATCATTAATGTATCATGTGAAATATTAAATTAAATAAAAAAATATTGCGTAAACACTTTATACTCTCCAAAATTAAAATTATTAAGATTTGTGATATCGAATACGTCTCAAGAAAATCTACAGTTATTTAATTCTCGTATTTCGTTCTTTTCAAATAAATATTGAACCTCGGTAAACCACCTTTGCTTTAGAGTTTTAGTTTAAAAAAGGTACTTATTGCTTACCTCTGTTGGTTTTCCAAACTTTCCACTGTAATTTTCGTTAAGTAAATTTTCGGTGTAGTCAAAAACCTCCATGTCAATGGATTAAAAAGGCTACTATTATGCCTCCACCGTACCTCAACTGCTCTTAGTTTCACTTCTTCAGCCGATACAACCTTCATGTATATCCCACCTAAAAAACGATTTATTACAAATAAAACTTTATATGAAGTAGAAAAAGTACCTGGCTGATAATATCCACTAATAAAACTAATTTCAGAGGTCTTAGCACCTTGTCCATCAATCGTATTGTGCATTTTAAAAATCAGTTCTCCAATCTCGCCGCCATGTTTTGTACTCTCGTTTGTGTCTGATACTTTAACTATTATTCTATAATGGCCTCCTAAAAATAAAAAAAAATATTTAAATACATTTTATTTGCAAGTGTAAGTAATACTCACTACAAAATGGTCTCTCGCTGCTAGTAATCAAATACTGATTCAAGCTAAAATTCATGCCATCACCATAAAATTTATTATAGTGTTTTCTCGAGTGATACCCGAATTTAATACATCTTTCTCCATATTTACCGCATTCCCAGCATTTGCCATCCACAAAGTCCTGGAAATAATTGAATAATAATAAAATTTATTTGAAACAACATATTATATCACTCACTTCATATGAGGTGCAAGAAATGGTGAGATATGAGCATGTAGGCCTGATGCTATCCAGATATAACTGATGTGCTCTTTGGTGATTACACCCAAGATATTTTTTAACACCTAAAAAACATAATTAATCAATGATAAATTAGTATTGAATATAAGTGTTTGGGTTCTATGACTGCTTTTATTTATCATATAAATAGATATATAATATGATATAATTAATTTTCATTACTAATAGGAAGTCTTTATAGAATTATTAAATAAATTTTTTGAATATATTCAGTGCTTTTCTTTAATGTCCTCCCCCCTACTTTATTTTTTGAACGGATCAATTAAAAATATTGAAACATGAGGTAATGCAATTGATGAATAAATACTATGTTTTAAAGCACAATTAACAGATGAAAATTTTAAGATGGCTAGAAAAAAAAATTAAATGGAAAGGGTGGTCTTGTGGCACATCATTTTAAAGCTCCTGACGAGTACTTTATAACCCTAGAATATAAATTCAATACCTTTACCTACTACAAAATAATGGAACATTTAATAATTACCTGAATACATTAACATTTAACTTGATATATCGAATAAATACATTGAGTTCAATTGAGAAGATGCTGGAAGTGGTTGCCTTGAACTTTTTGACACAAGAACAGTCGGTCCGAAATTTCACACCGAACATTTTCAAATACACTAACATCGATATTTCTACAAATATTCATTATTGTCTGTCGTAAATCCAATACTGAAGCAGGTTCAGTTTCGTACACCTTTGCTTCAAATAGCCGTCGAGGACCTGTGGAATGGCCAGCTCGCTTGCCAGATTTGATACCTCTAGACCTTTTTTAATGGGGCCAGTTCATTCATCAATTGCATTACCTTAAGTTTCAATATTTTGAATTAATTCGTTCAAAAAATAAAAAGGGGGAGGGAACATTAAATAAAAGCACTGTATAAATCAGTTAAAATTTGACAATATTATGTCTGTTTTTAAATTTGTTATGGTAGAATGCAAAAAAAACATTGAATGTTATTAATTAATGATAAACAATCGTATTCTTCAGTGATGAAAATCTTCATCAGTACTCCTAGCCGAGTCTCAGTAAGTGAGTGAGTCAGTAATGAGTTTTAAGATTTTGTAAAATATCAGGTTGATTACCGTAAATAAGGAAAAATTAATATATAGCAAAGAAATTAAATAAGGTAAGGTGGGGTAAGTGCGACCAAGAATTTTATTAGTACCTCTTTACATCTTCATATTTTTTTTAATATATACATTGCCGAATTAATTTTTGTTTGCGAACTTGTTCAGGAGTTTCCTATAAAGATATAGTATTAAAAATATAAAGACTTTTACAAATTTTGGAAATATAATAATATATATTTTTAGTTGCAGGTGATTGCTCTTTCCCAACCGGAGAGTGCAATTGGACATAAAATAAGAAGTTAAATCGTATTATAAAAAAGAACGCGAAAGAGCATCATATTTCTAGTAAGCTTAAAAAATCGGAATAAATTATATTTGTGATATATCTTTAATATAAAATGCATACCATCAGAAAAAAGGAAACAATATTTTAAAATATAAGCATATTTTTTATTTAAACCAAAGAAATGTAACATAAGTGGAAATTTGAGAAAAAGTACAAAAAAACCAAGTAAAGTCCACGTCTGACCAACGGTCTATTTAAACATTCCAAAACTTTATACTTATACACCACTGATTTGTCTTCTACGTCTGGGAAAATAAAAGTATTTTTGGGATATTTTTGCCCTACAGCAGCTTTCATAAATGAACAGTCATACATTTTAAATGGCTCAATTATTTCGGTCACTAAGCCAACGTATATTTTCTCACAACTTCGAGATTTGAATGCCACTTTTATGTATGTGCCTACGGCTAGATCTTTAGGCTGATCCTTATCTGAGGTTTTTTAATTCGCTCAAAGGTATGTTTTCTGAGCCATCAGATTTTTCAGTAATTTCCTGTACATCACAAAATCTTGAGAGGCTTTCTCTGGAACTATTTGATTCCAAATCTATGTCATCCTCGGTGTGAATATATGTTGGCTCTTCGTCATCTGAAGATTGAACTTATCTTCCTGTTTTTGTTTAGATTTCCATTTGTTCATTCCACTAGTGCTTGAAACATCCTTTTGCTCGATAAAGACTTTCGTAGTTTTGCTTTCAAGAATTATTGTGTGTGCCACTGTAGCAGTTAAAACTTCAGCACCTGCTGAAATTTTTTTCGCGGTCTAATCGCTTAAGGATTTTCCGATTTATTCAATCGTATTGTATCCAATAAAATATTTTTAAAACATGGGTCACTTTGCTCCGGTGTCTTTTCGGTTATAATGTCTGTAGGTTTATCTGATACTGATGGCTTATTATTGTTTTACTGCTCAAAATTGTTGGTATTTTAACCATATATCACGATCATAAGTATCAGGGGTTATAACATTCCTATTAAATGGTAAAATTTCTCCTTTTAGAAATCCGCTTTTAATAATTGGCCCAAATCTTTCCAAAGAGGAGTGCAAACTCCCATTGTAAAACACACCTTCCTGGATTCTTTCGTTGCCAAACACACAAACTTTCATCCCAAAATACTTTAACTGATTTAAAAACAGAAAGGTCTAGGGGTTGCAACAAATGACTTGTATGGGCTGGTAATTTTAAAATTTTAATATTTTAGGTTTTTGCAAACTGTACAACTTCTTCGGTAATATGGATGGCATGTCCGTCGTATATCAGCAGCACAGGTCTCTCTTCAGTGAATGTAGTCCCCAAATTATTCTTTAAAAAGTTAATAAAGATTTCGCAGTTAAGGACCATAAGTTGAATCCCTTAAAAATTACTAAAGGTGGTGTTTTTTCACCACTAGCATTAGCAGCTACCAAACACGTGAAGTTTTCTTTTCCGGTGCCTCCAGTAATTCTAGACGACGGTTTTCCCTTTTCTGCTACAACTCTCGTTTTACTAGGATCTGTACATATACTCGTTTCATCCAAATTCCATATGTCCGAGTTCCGTTTGTCAGCCAAATTTAACCGTTGAAGGGCTCCCTCAAGTAAATTGAAATATTCATTTATAATAAACGGATCGGTTTGCTTTTTTCGAACGTATTCAACCGATTGCGGTTTTTTTATTGCTATCGTCATCATCTGATGACGCCGTCTAAAAAGAATAAACCAGTCTTTGCCAGGACGTCCGTTTTTAAAGGGTGTTTTAATTTGATGCGATTCACATACTGTTAAATGACGTCCAAAAGCTCTTTTCGTGAAAGACCAAAACCACTTTTTCCTAAAGTTTTTAGATACTCGACTAGCAATGCTTCATCCTCTTTTTTTAACGCTGTACAACACCCTTCAGTTTGGCTTTTTTTGCCACGACGACGACCAGACAGATAGCACTGTAAAGTACTGTATGGAATAGAGTATCTTTTTGAGGCAGCTCTTAAGAGTTTATGCTCTGAATCGCAGCCGTAATAGCTTCTTTTGTATAACCTGTTCCTCTTTGTGTCTTGCTTTTATAGCTTCTAACCATCTAAAACCAAAAAACACCCATCGAGAAAGTGCAATCAAATGATATTTGTATATAGGGAAAGTTGAACTTAATGATTGCACTTTCCCTACAATATGTGGTTGCATTTGCCCCACGGTCGATTTTCGACGAGGCAAGTGCAATCATGTAAACAAACAAAAAATAATTGGCGATACTTATTTAAAACAATAAATACAATTCATAAATAATACCCTCATACCCTATTATTTCACCTAAAATAATATACTCACCTTCAGTTTTTCGGCAAAAGCCAGCAAATTAAAAATGCACGTGCTTCGCCTTAATGCAGTCTCTCGCGCTTAGCTTGAAACTAAGACGTATAAACAATAGATGCATTACTGTAAAGATTCGGTCTTTATGATGAGCTTTTAGGTTCACGTTAGGAACCAGATGGCGCTGGTTTTACTGGTTGAAATATACTAGCTTTGTGTGTGGCTTGCGTGGTTACATTTTCCCGCTTTTTGCACTTACCCCACCTTACCTTATTCGAATACAACACTAGACTTCAGTTTAAGTTTCTATGTACATGTTGATAATATTATATTTTATATTGAGAAAGTTTTCTAAGAAGCTTGGATTTATTACTATGGTAAAGATTTGTCACTGCCTAATTAATTGTTTTTATACAATGCCATATTCTTCTAGTATTTTTGCACTTTTGCTTAACTTTGTCTCAATTTAAAATCAACCAGTTAGAAGTAATCCAAAA
This sequence comes from Anthonomus grandis grandis, assembly GCF_022605725.1. NCBI lineage: Eukaryota > Metazoa > Arthropoda > Insecta > Coleoptera > Curculionidae > Anthonomus > Anthonomus grandis. The sequence goes on along the minus strand of NC_065556.1, from coordinate 18,167,188 downwards.
AGATGAATTTTACATAAATCTATTATCTCTCAAATAGATAATTGCGTTTAATGTCCATGAATTAAAATACTTAAAGGCACAAAAATAGTCAAATGATTTATTTACGCACTTAAAATTTCCCTTATTATTCAATTTTTTAAATAGTAATAAGTAGGTACTAAGTAAATTAAAAATTACTTGAAAGTTTATAATTAAAGAAGTTTTTCCTTCTATATAAAATATCTTTTAAAATTCTATTTTAATTACATATTTAATTTTAAAAATTCAAGATTTTTGAAGTTTTTCTTAAATAATTGTTTTTTTGTTGTTTAAATACTTTAAGCAATACAGATTTCGAATTAAATTCTAAATATTCTTAAATTTTCACGTTACACGTGTTTCAACTTTATCTTGCCTATTTTAAAGTTCTTTACAAATTTATTTTATACATATTGTAAGATGTAAGTTTTTTTTTCTTTAAAAAATATTAAACTAGACTAAACACTTCATCCCATTTCTTTTAACGCCGCAATAACTATTAAGATTAAGAAAGAATTTATGGACAAGCCATACAAGAGTAATTCGATACTTGAGGTTCGATCTCATAAACATCCAGTCTAAGAGCCCTGAGATCAAAACTTTGCTTAAAAGATCTTTTTAAAACGTATTCGACTTTTGAAGTAAAAGTAGCGTGCGTGAATATTATTTGTTTTAAGTGCTTGTGCCTTATTTTGGATTATTTTTATACTGGTGAGTTTTCTCACGGAGCATATCCAATTTTCATTATTTTTTATTTCCTATTTTTATTGTTGTTGCTATTTACATTTCAACATTTTATTTTAAATATATGTGTTTTACAAGATAATAATAATATTTGACATAAAACATTTATTACCTGTTTAATCAACATAAAATATTTACAGATAATTCATTTATTAAAAGCAGAATGCTAGAGCTGTATATCATCTTTTTCCTTTTACGTAAAATGGCCATATAACGTAGATTTATTTACCAACAAGTTGCTTATTGTGGAGTGATTGAGCCACAGAGCAATCTTTCTGTATTGTGAGTGTTTGAGCCACTTGCAGAGCAATTATTTTCTTTATTGCTATTGTGGAGTGTTTGAGCCACTTATAGATTTGTATGTTGCAGACTACGTTTTCCTGTACTATTTATAGTATGAAACTATACCTTTTCAAATATCCTATTTTACTATCTGTTTAAGCAGTTAATAGCACATTTATATTGCGCTAGTGGGTGACAGACACAATGCGTAATAATATTCCAAATATAATAAATAGCTGTTAAATAATAATTTAACTAGTTACAAATGTTTAAATCTTTTAGTAATCAAAATATCTAAATACTAAATAAAATAACATAATTAGGAAATTGGTTGCTCAACGCATTTATTTTTTCCAGGTACGTACGTTATGTCATCTTACATTTGACTACGCCCCATATATTAAAATATTTATTTACCGCCACCGGATTTAAATTTAACATTTTTGGCCTGACAATATTTTAATAAACAAATTAAGTATTCATAATAAAGATTAAAATATCTCAAAATTCAAATTTCTTAAAGTTTTCGTCCACTTTATTCCCTCTTATTTAATATTTTTTTTGTCGTAAAAATACAAAAAATTAAAATATCGAAATAAGAAAATTATATTTCTAAAACGAAAAAGCCTTAAAATTAATTTCTTTAGGTTTCTTCAAAATTTTTCTCCTATTTAATAATTGTTTTATTTCATTTGAACTATTGATTTTAAAAATTTTAAGAGTTTTTTACTTTGATTCGATTCGAATTTAATCGATTGTTATTTGAAACGAAAAGCTGTTTATCACCCAATATCAATTAAAATAAGGACCTCCGACACAAAAAACGCTTGGAAAATAATGTACCAAATTAAGGCAAAACTTTGGGATATGGTTAATCCGATCTGAAAAGTCATACATAATATATTACCACTATTGGAAATGCACATAATCTTATTGACTTATTAATTTTTTTTATTTATTCTCTCTATCAATGACAATCGAAATTCTGTTTAATATTTTTTAGGTTTTTCTGTAACATTTTGACAGATAAAATGTAATATATTTATTTTTCCTTTTCTATTTAGTAAAGATTATGAAACATCTTTATCCTCCTTATATTCTCTGCCATTTTATCCAAATTTTATTAAATAAAAATTCTGCTACGTATAAACTTATTACATATGTAAAGTTTCATTTTGTTCTTCTGAAAAATTTGAGGTTTTTTATATTTCCTAAATTATGTTTAATTAATTAATTATGTCTGATAATAAAATCTAAATATTGCAATGGTTTAAATATATTTTAAAGTTTTAAATTTGGTGCCTTGGTGCTCTTGGGTATTGAATTGCTAATATTTCCCATAAATCAAAAAGTTTTAGAGATACTAGAAACAATGTTATAGGAAACTATTGGATAAGAATGCTCTTTTTTCACTAAGTATCCTTTAAGTATCTTCTAATTATTTCGTGAAAATATTCTTCATAATATACCTAACATAAAATTACCTAAACAAAACTTTACTTAAGCAAATTCTTAAGCTAGATTTATGTTTTTACCCTCAAGTCTATGATCAAGAATTCGTCTTTATTAATCTGACAATATTTTAATTGGTTAATAAATTATGCCCAAAAATAACTCTAAATAAATAAAAATTATGAAGTTGCAATATCCATTTCAAAGTTTAAAATGTTGATAGTTCTTTATATTTAGTGGATAAAATTACACCTAACTAAAAAAGCGAGAGTATCGGAAAAAGAGAATATCATATAAAAATATTCAGTACATACCATTAAAAACGCTTCCTTTTTCATCTTTAATAAATTGAACCATACTCTTGCCACACCCTGGCTGGTTACTGCCACCGTTAGGAAAAAAGTCTATGTGACCTAAAAACTTCGCCTGAATTAAACAAAAACACTGTTTGAACTACTGCTAAACACCGCCTTTTATAACATGGAATTTTTTCAATCATCCACTGTATATTTACCTATACTTTCAGTCATTCCCAAGCTGCCGCGTATAAATTGACTGGCATCGGAATGGATAATATCCACATATTTGGCAGCGGTCCTGTCCAAACGTACCGGTCTGGCAGCGTGGGCAAAATGTGGCTCAGCGGGGTCCAGACCTGAGATTCTTCCCAGATTTAAGCCGAAAACCTGGTAAAAGGGGTATTTTAATAAGTTCTCGATTCTAGGAGCATAATAACTATCCCTTACATCTTGTAAAGTATATCCTATATATCCACACAAGTGGGCACCTAAAGAATGTCCAATACAGTGGACGTGCTCTACTCCTAAATTTTCGGTGTATTGTGCAACGTCGTTTAGTAGATGCGCAGTCATTGTGCCTAAAAAAATAAATAATAATGGAAAAAATGTAGGTAAATATTGTGTAATTAAATTTCATCATACGAGTATTACGTAACAGTTATAAACCCAGAGCAACACGGTTTTATTCAAGGTAGGTCTATTACTAGTATACAGCGGATTTTCAAAGTTGAGTTGAGTATTTTAACACCTTGTAGGACTCGTCAAAGGAAGTTATTATACCGAAAATCATCTATATAAAAGTTGCATAATAAGTGTTAGTTACTTCACATTATTGAAAATATAATTTTCTAAATCTTTATTAAGTTAAATAGTTATCGTTTTTACAACAAATTTCTAAAACTGTCCCCATTTGTTCGATTATCACACAATCTTGCTGGGCGTATCCACAAAACTCTTTACAAGCTTTGAAAATAAAATCCTGGTGTTCATGAATTAAATCACAAGAATTATCAATGCGCTCTTGCAGTTCTTTCGGAGTATCCTATCTCCATGATGCACCAACTCTTTGAAATATCCCCACAGAAAAAAATCCCAAATCTGAGGAGGCAGGAGGCTAAGAAATGGATCCATTGCATCCTATATTCTCGTTTAAAATGTGGTAGAGCCCCAACATGTAGAAACCACATATTCTGTTTTACATTTAGAGGAACATCTTTTAGTAATTGTGGCAGATTGTGTCCAAGCAAATGTAAATAAGTTTCATCAGAAAAAAGTAATTATACATTAGTAAATATAAAACTAAATAATAAAGTAGATGAAATTGATATGATTTAAGGAGCTCATTTTAACCAACGGATTAGGTTTTCCACCTATATTTCTTATACTATATCTGGGGCAAAAGACTTATCTGCAAGCCACCCTCAGGCTCCTCTCTTTTACTCAAATTAGACCAAAGCAAGAATGTTGTACCATATTCTGGTATCCAGGTATGGAGTTACAAATCTTCATCCATCTATGCAGTAGTTGCTGAAGATTGAATTTCTCAAAAATCAAATAATTATATGATCTCACTTTTTAATTTAAAACTATTTCTCTAATTTGTTAAAAGAAGAGTAACACAGAGGTCCCACTTCATCAGACAAATTAGCCCAATACATGTATGACATGGACTTTTGCCTTGTTTTTGACAGCATATTAAATTGATTTGTGATCTGTAAAGAACTAATTAGATGAACTTATACCATAACAGTCTTATAATAAATATGTTTAGCTTCCTTACATAGCAGATCCGCCAAATATAATTTCTAGCCCAGTCAATGTTAATTAAATGGCTGCTTGAAAGCATATTTTGAAACCAACTGAAACATCATTAAATTGTTTTGTTTTACCAACTTCCTCATTATTTCTTAATAACGCAATTAAGAGATGGGGTTTAAACAACATGAACTTTAATTTGTTAATGTTCCTATGAGTTTGTTGATGTTTTATTAAATTTTGACACAAAACTTAAACTTCAGTCTATGGAAATAGCGCCAAAAACCTCTTTTGCGGATACGAAAATGGACAACATTGCATAAATGATTTACACAGAACAATATTTTCCGCCTCTGGGTTCGTTAGGATACACAGTTAGGATAACTACTTTTTCGATCATTTAGATAATCGGTCGATAATATATCGGGCAAATAATTACAACAAATCATCTTAGTTCCAAAAAATAAAATATTCCTCCCTTTTAGTTTTTGTACTATAATCCAACATTTTTTTTGGAATTCATTCAAAAAATCAGTAGGCAAATTGAATAGTAAAATTTAGAGTCAGTCATGGATATTAAAGCAAGAAAAATCTTGTCAAGAGATTAGATTACTGCATGAGCTTATATAAGATGATTCGCTCGTAGACTCCAGTTTTGGAAAACTCTCAAAATGTGTGACTTAAATCAATTTTTCCATGAAATAGTTCTCCTGCTACATCTTAATTCATCATCCTCCCTTTGCATCTAATTTCTGCCTATTATTCTCTATTTTAAGCGCTCTGCATCCAGTTTGTGGTTATTCTTTTGATATCATCCATCCATCGCGTCGAAAGGTCTTTCCCTGTTTCTCTTGTCAGCTTGGTCTCCACTCGAGCAATTTTTGAATATCTGCCATGCGGTTTACATGTCCAGCTCAGTTCCACTTAAGCTTAGTAGCCAAAACATCAGCCAAGACATCATTTGTAATGTAGTCACGAAATGACACACCAAGCATCGACCTTTCCATCTTGTATTATATCATCCTTAACTGATGTGACTGTAAGAGTTAAAGTTTCGGCGCAGTAGGTCATAACCAGTAAAGTGCACCGATTTAGAGAAATTGAGAGATTACTCTTAAATACATCTGTAGTCTGTCATATGCAGCCCAAGAAGAGCGTAAGTCTTCTTTATAATAAAATAAGCACATATTTCCTGAAGATTTTCTAGCATTTTCCCGATATCGTGTAAGTTATCAGATAGTAAAGCTTTATCATTCGCGAGGCGCAAATTTGTTTACGCCATCTATTATTTAAACTCCATTCAAGCATCCCGAAAGCGTATTTAAGAACGGTGATAAACTGCTTGGGTGACATAGTATCAACCTGTCGTACACCTTTACCGATTCAACGGTGTCAAAGGCCTTATGGAAGGCCACAAGAGGTCTATTGTATTCGATTGATTTTTCAATCACAGTTTTGATACTATAAAGATGGTCTTTGGTTCTAAATGCTCTGTCGAACCTGGCCTGTTCTATTGGTTGATAAAATCGTTTTTTTTTCAAGTCGTGCATTAATAATTGAACCACCAGTTAGAAGTAGGGAATAAACACCATATAAATTACAGAGATATTGAAGCGTCAAATATGCCAGAGTTTTAAGAGGGAAATAAATCCCGGAATTATTTCTTTCTTCAAACGTATAATTGGATTGTTTTGTCACGTGGATTTTTGTCGGGTTAACGGTGCAGCGCATGTTGTATCCTAATAATGAACAATTCAGTTATTGTTGACATTCACATCGGCCTAGTTCTTGTTTTGTTTATGAGTTGATATTTATATAAAAAAATGTCTAGTAGTGATAGTAGCAGTAGTGAGGACAGCAACACATTTATTTTAATTAGTTCTTTTTTACATGAAACAGCAAAAAGTATTGACATTATGTCAAGAAAAAGAAAATGTCGGAGCTATTGTTTTTGACTACATGCAAGACCTTCCGCTTCCAAAAATACCAGTGCAGGAAATGTTCTATCTCAGGAAACTATGGCTTTACGTGTTTTGTGTCCACGATTTAAAAACAAACAATGCAGACTTTTACACATATCATGAAGAAGTAGCGAAGAGAGGACCTGATGAAGTCTGCAGCCTACTTTGAAAAACAATCCAGCATATGGATCCCGTTATCAAGGAACAGTGACGCTTGCGGCTGTCAGAACAGCAATAATACCCTGATACGCTTCATGCTCATGTTGGTTTCAACTGGACGATTCGATAAAATATAGTAGTACTTTCCTGTGGGTGGACATTCCTTTTTACAGTGCAATCGAAATTTCGGAACAGCAAAAAGACTTAGAAGAAAATATAGAATTTACGTACCAGAGGAGTATAATATACAAAACAAGAGGATTTTCAGTAACAGAAATTACCTCAAAAGATATATTGAACTTTAAAAATATCTGGCGAAATTATTACAAAAAAACTAGTAAGCCACTAGTGGACAAAAGTTGTACATTTATGATTTCTAAATATAAATATTTAGAGTATTGTTCCTCCCATAAAGGCTACGTAACAGCTTCAGAACAAATAGATGGCATGCTGAAATATACTACCAGAGCAAAAATACCAATTAACCAGAAAAAGATGGAAGACGTTCAGAAAATCATTCAGTATATTCCAGAAGACAAAAAACAATTCTATGAGAATATCCTTACATGGCCAACTACTACTGCCTCAGATGACACCATTGCGGAAGAAGGATAGCTTAACAGATTTTTGACTCAAGACTCAAGAATTTAATTTGATTATTTTTTATAAGTTATCTTGAATAAAAACAAGTTTTTCCATAAATGTTTGTGTCTTTTTTTTGTATACATTCCTTAAAAAAAAATTGTAAGTTGTAAGAAAGAAATACATCCAAAACTTTCTTATCATTTCTAAATAACTCGAATCAATGAATGGTTTCTTTCAATCTTAATTAACCTAAATAAACTATACTTTATATTAGATCTCATTATTACATAAGTAAAAAATTAAAGAGAAGAAATAAATAGTTTTTAGCGATTTCACAAAAATCTATTTTTTGGATTCATTTCCTTCATCTAGCTGGTAGTTCAATTCTCGTGAAGAGTTTATAGAGGTCACTAAGTATGATTATTAGTCAAGAGTTTTCCAGTTCAGCTGTATCATCTGTGGATCAAGATTATGATGGCGTATCTTGACTCACAGATTTAGCATGGCGTATGACCTATTTGAAAAAGACAGATATTAAAAACATTTTTTTGGGTAAATAGTTTCCAACTCTCAAGAGGCCTTATTATTTTTTGTTTTCCTTAGTACCAGCCTTACTACGTTTAGAGTAATATCAGGCAGTAATTTTGATCCTTGTTTAACCATTACTTTTTTAGTTGTGAATATGTGTAGTTCTGTTTTTGAGTATACATACATTTACCTAGTTGTGGCTTTTATAAACACAATGGTAAAAAATGTACTAGGCCTTTGTTTATTCTTTATCTTCCTGCTTTCTACGTCAGAAGAATGAATGAACAAAAAATTAAATAAATTTCATCATTACCGACAGAAGATACATAGTTAAAGACGTAATAAAATAAATTAAAGACACTGAATAAGGTAACCTTCGGAACTAACTTCGCAATTGTACGAGTCAAATTAATGATTTACGTTGGTAAGGAATATCATAAGCTGTTCACTACTGCCCTGGTAGAGAAGCAAAATGAATACTGCCCTACAACCATCAAAGAATCAAATAACCGATTATGCAAAAGATGAAACAAAGAAGGGACTTGACAACTAAAGAACTGACTGCTGCTGAAGAGCTAAGACAACTTAACATGGTGGTATCAAAAGCTATAAGACGCGACATTAGAAAAAAATAATTTTCTTTTCTTACTTTAGCTACTCACCTATTAATCTGATATTAGCGACTGCTTGTGTGTATGGAGGACTGGATCCTAAATGCCAATCGATGACTATGACGTTACAGTCTTCTTGATCCAACAACGCCTGAGATATGTCCTTTATCTGAAAAAAGAATTAAAATTACATGTTTCTTAGATAAATGCACCTTAATCTAACCAAACTAAAAATTCGGATATAAGAATATATTTGGCTGTGTTTTTTACTGAAGTCTTATCTTACCCAAAATATGCCCCCTCCTTCCATATATCCGTGGGTTATAATGTAAATGGGTTTTAAAGGCTCTATATCGGACGTGGTGACGTAGTCGAAATCATTTACATTAATTAGGCTCGGATTGTCCCGGATTCGTCTTGTGTAGACAAGGTAATTGGGTTCGATCTTGAAAAAAAAACATTTAAATTTAATTAAATAAGAATTAAACAGGAACATGACTAAGTATAAGGATAATGCTAATAGCGAATTATATTTTGCAAATAAGCGATTAAGAAAAAAAGGCAGATTATTATTTAACTATATTATTTTGTTGGCTATGTAGCGATTTACACGATAGATTTCAATGTAAGACTAAACAATTTTTTTACGCTTTTCTATTTATTAATGATTTATCTATTTATATGCAACGCTAAGGTTCATAGCAATTATTCCATACATCCTATTTTATTTGATTCTATAATTTTATTTATAGTATTCTTTTCACTGGAAGAGAGTAACGGTGGTGAAAGATTTTGGAATACTTCTTAAGGCAAAGCTTTCGTTATTCTCTTACATTGAAAAGTTTATTAAAAAAATCTCAAGATGTAGTAAGGACGTCAAAAAATTGAACTGTTCTTTAATGGTTTCTGGATTGCAGTATATTAGCGCCACCCTTTTACATCTCTCATATTGATAACGTTGAGAAAGAGGACATAGTTGGCTAACTACAAACAGTTTTTTTCTTATGTTCATTTTTTTCTTATGTTAGCCCTACCCTAAATTCCAAACGCAGCGGCTATAGTTAAACAGCAATTTCTGAGTATCTTTGAAAGACTGAACGAATCCGACGTTGAAATTAATGAAATATTTACACCAGCAAAAGTGAAAACTGTAGTAAAATCTTTAAAGCTTAAACCCGAACAAGTTAGGAATCGAAAATTTTTTCTCGTATTTGAGAGATTTTGGATAAGTTTTAACTGTAGCGCATTTTCTTCCAGAGAATATCGCGTAGTTTTTCTTATTTTCAATTCGTTTTTAATAGCTTGAAGTCACTTTATTTTATGCTAGGGAACTTAAGCAGCTATATAAGTCCTCCAAGGATTTGAAATAATTTTCCACGCTTTTGAGTTAATTGGGGCATTTTCCAGGAAATGTTCCATATTTTTTTAGGAATTTTACGTCCTTTTTGTCTATTTCCTGGGATATGAAATAATTTTAAACAGTCTTTAGGCCTTCCTATTTACTTTTTGTCTAAAAATAGATATTTCCATCCTTCAGGCCTTTTAACGAATCTATTTACTCTTCTCTTTCGAATCAACTTACCGAAATTTTAAATAATTGTTCATTTTATTACAAAAATTTGAAGAAATTTTTAATTTCTTCAGGTCATTTAATGTAATTATTATGGCTCCCAGGAATTTAAAATAATTTATAATTTTATTTCAGAGCATTTGACATAATTTTCCATTTTACAGGATATTTTACGTAATTTATGTCTCTCAGAAATTGGAAATAATTTTTTATTTGATTGCAGGGCATTTGACGTGATTTTACACATTTCTAGGTCGTTTGATATAATTATTTGTCTTTCATGAACTTGAACTAATTTTTCTTTTTATTCCAGAGCATCTGACATAATTTTCGAATTTTCCAGGTCATTTAACGTAATTATTTATGTCTACCATGAATTTAAAATAAATTTTCATTGTGTTCTAGATCCGTTGATATAATTTTTTACTTTTCCAGACCGTTTGACATACTTTTTTATATCTTCCAGGAATTTAAAATAAATACTAATTTGATTTAAGACAGGCCTTTTGATGTAGTTTTCCATTTTCCAGACCGTTTCATGTAATTATTAATGACTTCCGGTGCACAGGGGTAAGGGGGATGTTTCATTTACAAACATATCCATCGATTCTCTGTTGTCAAGTTTACACACAAAAGAGGATATTTTCAGCTATATATCAACGCACATAATAATGTTAATTTAACTTATTGCTGTTACATTTTGAATCAAAAATAGATATATCGTATTTTAAGCGCAAAAATAAGATCTTCAGCTGCGGAGCTATTTACATCTGTGGTCATAACATCATGATACTGTCATGATAAACGTAAAATTATAAAAACTTATTAAGAAATCTATAATATTTATAAAATATTTAATTTCCATAAAAATGCTTTATATTAGATAGGTACCTTTCTCTAAAGAAGTACGCTAAAAAAATGTATAAAGCGTTCATCAACGGTAATATTTTTTTATATTTGAAAGCATAATCTATTCTTAATAAATATTTATCAAGTCAATATTTATTGACGACGTTACTAGTAAAGATTCCTTGTGTCGGTGGAATCAACAGTATCAAGAGTATCTTATGATCTTTTATTGAAGAAAATGCTTCTTATTTTCTTAAAGAGGGAACAGTAGTATTGTTTTGTGCCTGCTGAAATAGGTGACAAATTTGATTGATATTATAAAGTGTTTTTTGGCCATTTCTACATATGCATTTGGCATCATTGCATCGGACAAACTGCTCATAGTTTCATGGCAATGCTACTTCTAGCCTTCCAATGTTCTAAGTCTAAAACTTAGGTAGAATTGTTTGGAAAAGTTGAAGAATCGAACGTTTTTTATGGTATTTTAGAGATTTAGTACACTTTTCTAGGCTTTTGTGGCTTTCGAGCATTTCCTTCCAGAGAATTTCCCATATAATGTCGCATTTTATTTTATACTAGGGAACTTAAGTATTATTTAAGTCTTCCAAGGATTTGAAAAAATGTTTCCATGCTTTTGGATCAGTTTGGGTATTTTCCAGGAAATGTTTTATATTTTTTTAGGCATTTTAGGTGTTTTTTTTGTTTCCAGACATATGAACTAAATTTAAGCGATTTCCAGAGTCTTTATTTATTTCTTTATTTTTTCTAAAAATAGATATTTTTTCCAGGCTTTCGAAATAACTTTTCACATTTTTTAGTAATTTGAGACTTCTGGACTTAATACCTTGACATCCGACTAAATACCTTTCAGATATTTAAAATATTTTTTTAATTTTATTCCAGGGCATTTGAGGTAATTTTCAATTCTCCAGGCTGTTTAACTTAATATTTATTTACATATTATAGACATTTTCTAAGGGCCATTTAACCTAATTGTTTATGTTTCCCAGAAATATGGACTGGTTTTTCATTTTTTACAGGCATTTGACGTCATTCTCCATTTTTCAGATCATTTATTGCATAATATATTAATGACTTTCAGTAATTTCAAATAAATTTGCAATTTATTCCAGGCGTAAATATTCATATTCTTTAGCAATTTGAAATTCATTTTTATTTTATTTAAGGCAGGCATTTAACGTAATTTTCCATTTTCCAAATCATTTCATGTAACTATTAAAGACTTCCAGAAATTTGAAATAAGTTGTCCTTTTATTCCTGGGTGTCTGACATGATTTTGCAATTTTCGAGATCACTTAAAGTAATTATTTATATCTTCCAAGAATTTGAAACACATTTTCATTTTATTTGAGGCATGCATTGGACGTATTTTCAATACTCCAGACCATTTCTGCATATTATTATTTAATATAATTATTAATGATTTCCAGAAATTAAAAAAAAAATATATTTTATACCAGGGCATCTGAGAATTTTTTAATTTTTCAGGTCAATTAACGTAATTATTTATGTCTTCGAAGAATTTGAAACACATCTTTATTTTATTTTAGGGCTTTGGATATCATTTATCACTTTTCCAGACCGTTTAACTTAATTATTTATATTTTCCAGGAATTTTAAATAAACTGTAATTTTATTTGAGGTAGAAATTTGCCGTAGTTTTCCATTTTTCAGATCACTTAACGTAATTATTTATATATTCCAAGAATTTGAAGCACATTTTCATTTTATTTGAGGCATGCATTGGACGTATTTAATTTTCCATTTAACATCATTATTTATATCTTTCAAGAATTTGAAATAATTTGTCATTTTATTCTATCTGACAAATTTTTCCAATTTTCCAGGTCAATTAACGTAATTATTATTGACTTCCAATAATTTCAAATAATTTTTTATTTCATTCCAGGGCATCTAACATAATTTTCCAATTTTCCAGGTCATTAAACGTAATTATTTATGTCTTTCAAAAAATTGAAAGACATTTTCATTTTGTTTGAGGGCCTTGGATATGATTTTCCACTTTTCCAGACTGTTTGACGTAATTAATTATATCTTCCAGGAATTGGAAAATAAATTTTAATTTGATTTTTGGCAGGTATTTGATGTAGTTTTTCAATTTCCAGGCCATTTATTATGTGATTATGTGAAATTATTTTTCATTTTATTTCAGGATATCTGCCATTATTTTCTAATTTGCCAGGTCATTTAACGTAATTGTGTATGTCTTCCAAGAAACTGATATAATTTTTTCACTTGTCCAGGCCGTTTGACATATTTATTTAAATCCTCCAGGAATTTGAAATAATTTTACAATTTTTTAAGTCATTTAACGTACTTATTTATGTCTTTCAAGATATCTGAAATAAATCTTAACTTTATTTAAGGCAGGCATTTGGTATAATTTTCCATTTTCGAGGGCATTATACGTAATTATTTTTGTCTTCTAGGAACTTGAAATAATTTTTTTCTACTCTCAAACAATATTTATACCTCTAAAGGAGTCATTCATTACTACTGAACAGCGGTAAACTGGCTAGTTTCCAGAGCCAGTGGTTACTTTAAAAAAACCATAAAAATTTCATTAAAAAAAATAATTTTTTCACAAATAGACAGAATAGCAGATCAAAAGGCCTTTAATAAGATACTTGCCAATATTTGTCTCATTCTATAAACTCAACCATTTTAAAGGTAGATGTAACCGGCTTGGAGATAAGGATGAAATGTCATCTGCAATCATTACTGAACATCCCACTCTGGTGGGATTTATTTAAATAAGGCAACGGACGTAATAAAGACAGATGTACCTAACCAGATCAGCTGGAATCAATAAAATCATTGTGTGCTTATACAGCAGAAACTTTAGCTATTCAGGAAGCGATAAGAAGCATAGGAGTACATGATACAAGAACGGCAATTGTTGCAGACTCATTGAATGCTCTTCAGGCTATAGCAAGGAAAGGAACATGACTATATAATGCTCAGTACAAAACAAGAATGAACTGAATTTTAATGGTACTATACTTGTTGTGGATACCATCACGCACGGACATAAAAGGAAATGATACTGCGGACAGGTTGGCAACAAAAGAAAGAACACAACAAAATATTAACCAATAATACCATATAAGTAAGTCGACTCCTGGTACTAATTAAAAAATACTTATGGCAAGAATTGGCAAACTTATACCAAAGATGGCCTCAGGGAGGAGGATGATATTATGTTGACATTCAACCAATACCTCAGAGAAGACCTTGGTTGTACGATGTAAAATATAAATCAAGGAGACAAATAACATTAACCTGCAGAATGAGAACCAATCATTGTTTGACACCAGAGTACCAAATTGTAAATGTGGTAACAAATGGTATTTAAATCATAATATATTGTTTTAATTGTGGGATACGAAATCTGCAGACAAAATGCTTTATAATGAATTAATAAAAGAAACAGGGGCACCAATAAACATTAAATCTCTTCAATTCATCATCTAAAGAAATAAACAAAATGATAAATTTTCTTATAAATGAAAACATCAAAATATAATCATTTAAGACCACCGGATTGCTATAGTTTTAATTGCTTTACTTTGCTTAATTTTGTACATTTTGCTTTTCTCTACACGTAATTGTATAATGCTTGTACAACTTTTGATTGCTTGTAGTATTCGCTATGTTCTTTTTTTCCTGGCTAGTGTTGTATAATGCTCTGAAAGCCACGGAGCGAGAAGCGAGTCTATATATGTTTTCCCTTTCTAAATCCTAGAATCGCGTTGTAAAGCAAGAATGTCAATGTATACCTTATGAAAGATATGGTGTGAAACTCAGAACTACTGGTACATCTCTCATAGGAAACTTTATTTGAGCGGCGGTTTGCAAAGACCCGAGCTCAATAATTAAAGAAGAAGAAGAAGAAGAAGAAGAAGAAGAAATACTGTGACGAGAAGGTAAAACTGGTAATGGTATAATTTGAATAAAAAAACTGGCTTTTACATGTTTATAACACATGACTGTTTTAAGTAGAAAAAAATATGTTTAAACAGCCTAAATACGATGTAGCTTCGAATAAATGAAAGAAAGAAACTCACATCGATTAACTCGTTTGGAAACAGGGATACTGGCCGATGTTCCGACGTCCATGGCGGCGATAATTGGAAACATCCATACATACCATAACACTTTTGTGAGTTGGTTTCTACAAAACAAAACCCAGATATAGTGGACGAACAACAAATTTAAAAAATTCCTCTTACCTTTTCCTATCCTCATATAATAATAATTATAAGAACTCTCATCCTGAATAATACTTTGATTCATAACATAAAACAAAGTCTGAAATATTAAGGAACTGTTATTAGGCACTGCCACCATTATTTCACTATGTAAAACACGCTTCCCACACAAAAAAATCCCGTGTCTTTGATGATCACTTAACTAAATAAAGATTAACGTTTAAATAAATTATCAAAAATTCGACAGAAAAGTAAATCTTTATTATCGCACGAGACAAAGTCCGGAGGTCAGGGGGGACATTGTGACGAAGTCGCATACTGTAAACATATTAACTAGTCTGCAAAAAAGTGAACTTTGCGATTGTCCGAAGAGATACCGATCAAGGGGTTAGAGAATTGTTTTGGTAAAGTTCGTGGTCTAGAAATAGTATTTGTTTTGGATTATTGGAATTAAAAGGAGATAACAATGTATTAGAATTTTATGCAATTGTTTTTACGATATTGGAAAATAATCACGATAAAAGCATATTTATTATTTTTCTTAAAAGTATACGTCAACCAAATGTTATTAAATTTTAATTACAAAAATTATGAAACACGAGAAAAACTAATTAGTGTAGATAAATAGAGTATCATAATATATCAACACATATTTTCATTATTTAAGTATTTTAATCAAGTTTTCTTACATTATTTAAAGATTAAAAAATATGGACTTTAAAATAGTGTTTTTTTATTTAGTTACTTTTATTATTTACCATTTTTTTAAACATTCAAAATATTTAAGCAGATCTTTACAAAACCATACAATAAAATATTAAAATTGATATTAACCTTATTACAAATTTATCAAAATTTAACGTTTTTTCTCATTATTTTTCTTCTTCCCTGATTTCTTCTTTCATTTCCTATTTACCGTCGGTCATATACCAACATAATGTTGGTTTTCTGCATGGTATTCTGATATGCTAATAGCTAAGTCATCATATTATAGCTTTTTAGATCAAGCTTGTCTATGGTTTACATAGACCTTCATTTAAGAGGCCAGGAGATCGAAGCAAGTTTTAAACTAGTCACAGTTACACAGAGGATTCTGCAAAGCAGTAAGTATTCTTGGGCCATTATTGCTTTTATTGTATACATCTGACCTTCCAAGGCGTAATTACGTAAGACGTATTACCCAGAAGATACCCAACTCTTGTTGAGTTTCTGTCCTGAGAGTTTGAGTGAGTCCGTTGAAAAATTAAATAAAGTGATTTGTCTGCTATATTCAATTGTACTTTTAATGGGTCTTAATTCGGTTATCCATAAGGTTCCATTATATAATTTCTCCACATTGCATATAAACGGTGTGTTCCTTCCTTTTGTGAAACAGATGAGAAACCTGGGCTTAACCTTCTTAACCTTGAAACAAAACCTTTAAGCGCTATATATTAGTAAGTTTATATCTATTTTATTTTACCCACGAAAATAAATTGAAATGGATATGGAACTAAACCTTTGTTGATTAAATCCCAATATTGCCACAATTAGAATATTACAATGTGATCTACTACAAGTTTTTGAGTGTGGATGATCATTCATCAGGATCATCAGGAATTCGCTTTGAATATATTAGAAAGTTTGATCATACTATAATGACAATTTTAAGTATGAACAACGCTACAATTCATATTTTACAGCATTTTTTTGCAGAATTTACAAATTTAGATGTCCTAGTTACCTGTTTGAATTGTTTGTAGCTAAACAGAATTTACATAACATTAAATAACGTTCCTAATGTCATTAGATTTCAAATTCCTTTTCATCGAACTCCAGCTTTTAGACATTCTTTTGCATTTTTAGCTGTTGAATTATTAAATTCCAATTTGTTTGAATTAATGAATGCAAATTCTACGTGAACTTTAAAAATAAATTATAAATCTCTGTTGCTCAATGGTAATCTGCAGTTTTAGCTCGTAATTATCATGTAGAAGATTTTCTTTTTCATTTGTAAAAAGCATTTAGTATAGAGTTGGGTAGTATGGAAGAACGCTTGGCCTATACTACCTTTTATTTAAATATTGCAAAATATTACATAATAGACATTATTATTATTATCTTTTTGTAAAGTTACTGAATTTGTCTTAGGTCTTTCATGGTCTTTTAATATATTCACAATATTTGGTTTAACGTTTTTTACCCTTTTTTACTGTTCTCTATATTGTGTTACCGTTATCTATTAGTCTAAATGGATACCCAATTTTTTATTGTAAAAGGTACAAAATTATCAATTAAGTATCATAATTCTTTGCCGTTTTTTTACACCTGTAATTTTTCTTTGATTTCATTCTCTGAAGATATTTTCAGACCTGTCTTTCGCATTTTAATTTACTAATCCGGTTTTGGTACCCCTTTTACATCCTCAATTAAGCTCAAAATTTACTGATTTTCTTTTTAATTTATATATTTTTTTTTGTTAAGTTTATAGTGAGTATTTAGTGATTATTTAAATAAATTCACATTTTTGTTTTACTCGTTATACTATTATTCTCTTTTAGTCTACCTTCTGTTTGATCTTCTGAGTCTGCGAGATCTCCAGGATTTTTATAGCTTTCTTCTGTTGTGTTAAGTTTTTTACCTATTTAATTGCTTTCATAATTTAGAATTATGTTGGTAAAGTTCTTGGTCTAGAAATGGTATTTATTTTGTATTGTTGAAATTAATAAGATCATAATATGATGACGTTGTTGCAATAATTTTTACGATATTGAAAAATAATCACGATAAAAACATATTTATCATTTTTTTAAAAGGATACATCAAATGTTATTATGTTTTAATTATAAAAATTATGAAACATGAGAAAAACTAATGAGTGTAAATAAACATAATATCACATATCAACATATATTTTCATTACTTTAACCTTTTTAGGAACGTAAGTAAAAAACATGGACTGCAGTATACTTAAACAAATCTTTATATAACCATGAAAAAAAATATTAAAATTGATGTTACCTTATTTAAAATGTATCAGAATTTTACCTTTTTTCTCATTATCTTTGTTCCTGTGATTTGAGATATTTGCAAAATTCTTTTGTACTTTCAAATGACCATATTTCATTGAACTATTATTTTTTTGAATCTTCATTTAAATTATTTTTAAATCATTAGAATTTAGTCATAATATTTTTTCTGCTTGTTCTGCTTGTTTTATTCTATTTATATCTCTTCTTTTACTACTTATTTGATCTTCTACACAGTATATTTTTGCTAAATTAGTTAATTTTTCTTCTGACTTTTATGGTCTTTTTATTAAATGACAATATTTTGTTTCACGTTTTTACAATTATTATTTATCTCTTTTTTATCTTGTACTCTGTTTAGATTTTTACCCGTGTGAGTAATGAAAATATATTTTTTCTTTTCCCTTTGAATTCTATTTTTTTGTTGAATTTTTTTTGTTGAATATTGAGTAGTTTTCTCTTGGTATTCAGTTACTAATTAAATATATTCACGTTTTACTATTATTTTCTATCACCTTTTATTCTACCTTTTGTTTGATCTTCTCAGTCTCCGAGTTCTCAGGATTTTTATAGTTTTCTTCTGTTATATTAGATTTTTTCCCTATTTAATTGTTTTCGTAATTTAGAATTGTATTGGTAAAGTTCTTGGGCTTGAAATGGTATTTGTTTTGTATTATTGTAATTAATATAAGATATTAATTAACTAATATAAGATATTAAGTCACTGTGATTTATTCTTTCATTTTCTATTTTTATCCTCTTGATATATCTTTGACTTTCTTGTTCTTGTTCCTTTTACAGGTTCAATGACCTCAATTCATTGCGTTACTTTTTTTTTGTATCTTCAATTATCATCTTTCAATTATTTTTCATAATTTCAATTATATTATACTACCTTTCATTCCATTTTATTGTATTACTACAGACTCAATTAACACTCAAAGCATAATAAATACTCTAAAAGAATATAAAATAAATGGACATATGATGTCATTTATAAATAATTTCCTTACTGATAGAATATTCCAAGTAAGATTGGGAAACACATAGTCAAATTATTATGCACAAGACACAGGAGTCACCTAAGGTGCGGTCTTTAGCCCCATTTTGTTTGTACTAGGCATTAATAATAAAATTATAAATTATCTTAGGAGATCTGTTAAAATTAGAATCTTTGGAGATGATATAGCAATATATGACTCATCTAATAACCCGAATATATGCCGTACTATTTTGCAAAACAACTTAAATAGTTTAGTAGAATGGGCCTCAAACAACCACCTGGATTTCTCACCGAATAAATCAGTAGGAGTATATTTTTGTAGATAAAGGAATTGCAGCAAACTGATTGATGTTATATTGTATAAATACTGACCAATCACCACTAAATCTCACCATAAATTTCTAGGGGGTATACTCACTACTAATTTTTGTCATATCACATACATAAAACTATAAAAGACTTGAAAGTGAAATGCGCATGCGATCACACACAAATTGGGGAGCTGAACCATCTTCACTTCTCATCATCTATAAAGCGCCTTAGAGAGTATCCTTTAATTCAGTTAAATTACCCCACTCATAGACCGATTTTAAAATGTTATTTAATTTAACTTGAAGCTCATGTGTGTTTAATGTAGTAAAATAAAATAAAGCATCATCTGCAAAAAGATAAGTTGTGCATTCTTTAACATAATCTATTAAATCATTACAATATATTACAAATATCAATGGTCCTAATACGCTACCCTGTGGAACGCCATATTTATTTACTAACGGTTCTGATAAAACATCATTGATTTTTAAGACCTGTTTTCTATCTTTTAAATACATACTAAACCATTTCAAAACAACCCCCTCTAAACCTATACTTTTTAATTTTGTTATTGTATATGTTATATTGTAATTTTTTTCTATTGATGGTTTCAAATGCTCTTCATAAATTCAGAAAAATGGCACCAGTAGCTAAATTGGTGGTCTATATATATATATATATATATATATATATATATATATATATATATTTTATATTTTTTGTCTTACCTTAAAATATGCAAATACACAAAGTTTAAACCCAGAACAGTCCATCACAAGGAACATTTTCAAAGTCCCATATCCAAATATCCAACCCTCTTCCAGGTACAAACATTAGATTGAAACAAATACAGCAGAGATTACAAGTTCAACAAACACAAGCATACAGGTATAACACATACTTACCATGGATACTATAAAACCAGTCAAAATAATAAAGGTCGTGTAGCAAAACAATCAAAGAAAGACACTTCACTTCAGCCTCTACATTTAAGCGACTTTTCCTAAAAAGCACAATTACATTTGAAAATCATTATGTCATATAAATAGATGGGTCTTAAACGGAAAACAGGGTAGGATCATCTTATTACAGCATTTACTTCGAAAAAACCCTTTCACTTACTACATCAACAGAGATTCTTACAGCAAATTGGTTAATAGCAACTCACACTATGATTGCATTACAATGTATTGAATCCTGTCTCACAAAACATCCGCTTGCTCTTCAAGTTAACCACCAATTAAAACACGCATATTCGCGTAAATATAACATTAGGTTCATACATCCCCAGTCACGTTGAAATAAAGGGAAATGAAAAAGCCAACTTACTCGCTAAAGAACAACTGAATGCAATTCCCATACATAAACTATAATATAATTAACTTCTCCTTTAATATTATGAAAAATCTAATACAGCTTGACTGGGAGGTTCAATAGATGCAATTTCATGAGAACAATAAACTATATAGGATCAAAGATTAATTTTTTGAGGGAAATAAAATACCAAATCTCAAAAAAATAGACAGAGTGGTAATAACTAGGCCACACAAAAATTACCCACGAATATCTAGTAAAAAGGCAACCAGCTAATATGTGAAGTAAGCAATTTATTGTACTTACCTTATTTTTCCGTTTGTCTAGCTTATTTACTTACACATTTTTGTATTTGTGTTGTACATAGATATTTTATAGATGTTTATTCATTTGCTTATTTATATATCTATTAAAAACTATCATAGACGCCAAAATGTCTTTTTTTTCTATTGTCTCGTGCTATGGGTTTTCAGTATTCTTATACAAATTTGTCCTTTGGCATGCTTCTTTCTTCCTATCCTTATTGAAGTATAAAATATTTTAGAAAAAGCAATGTTATATATTCTTTCTGGCAAAAAACGTAGTAATTAGGCCGTCATTGTGGCATATTCCAACCCTCAATATTGTATTTTTCCTCTAACTGAAAAATTAATGTACAAGAGAACTGAAGATTCACGAAGCAGGTTTTTCTATGCCTATTTGATCTATGCTTATGTAATTAATGGAGTATACACGGTTTTCAATCATGAATTCCCCGGTGAAAAACCGAAAAAAATCACTTGGAACTTAAGGAGTCCACACAAAATATAAACAATCAATCAAAATATAATGCAAGTATATGCAGCCAAACAGTGAAGAAGAAATCGAAGTTTGACGACGATGTACGTAAAATAGTGGATCTAAAAAAATAAGAAGTTAACATTATACTAGGAGATTTTAACGGCAAAGTTGAAAGAAGAACTTGGGATATGGAATGAAAGAAAAAGTCAGAAATTATTGTTTATAACGCCGGAAGAAAAATGGGGAAATATTACAAAAAATCTAAAAAAAACCATCGACAATTGCGTACCAGAAGAGACAAGGCAAAAGAAACAGGCATGGATGACCAGTCAGTCCTCAGTGTTTCTTTACCATACCTTGGTAGTTGGGTATACCAGAGAAAAACAAACCACCGAGAAGGGACAAAGCCGGGACCGATTTTTCTTACGCATGTGCGAGCTTATTTGGTATACCTGTCTTATTGCCGGTCCCCTGCCAGCCGTCGGTTAGTCCGGTAATATCAGAGAAAAACAAACCATGTGTGGTGGTTTTTTTTAATGGTTCAGGTGGTTTGTTTTTCTCTGGTTATAAGGCCGACCATATTCCCACAGAAAATGCCTTTCGGTATGTTTGTGGCTATATTATGAAAAGAGCACTTGAAGTTCATATTAACTGTGATACCTGCACCAATTTCGGCAAAATGTGTGATGAAATTGATATAAATAGATTATTTCTTCATTTTAAGGCTTATAATTCCAGTATATGTAATTTTGGTGGCTTACAATCTCCGCCAGAAGGGTTTATTTCATAATATATATTTAAATTAAAGGAAATATTCAATTGTAATTTTGAGAAAATGTGCATAAACCAGGGAATAACTAACAATTTATTTAACATAATGAAAACTATTAATTATGAATACCCTTGCGCACATTTTCCAAAAACCTTTATCTTAAAATTTTTTATGGTTGAAAATATTGAAAATATTTTACACCATTAAATATAATAATAGGGTCTTAAAAACAAATAAAGATAAAAATGTTTGAAAACTAAAAATTTTGCGGAATGTATAAATGTACCTAGGTTTAATTTAATTATTGCCAATGTATTTTTGTGTTTCATTATACAATGAGCCAATATTATTTCCTCAAAAAATGAAAGTTTTTTTAGAAGATTTTTTGTTTTTTCATTATTTATCCTAAATGGTAGTTGGCACTATACCGGGTGACACAGGAAAAAGGGAACACGCAATAACTTTTTTATTTTTCAAGATAAACAAATGAAATTTGGTATGTTAATAGAATGGTTATAAAGGCATATTTTGACGTATTCAATTGTTTTTTTATCACTTCCGGTTGAACCGGAAATGACAAGAAATTTCTTATTTTAAATGGGACACCCAGTATATTTTTTCGTACATTTGTTTATCTTGAAAAATAAAAAAGTTGTTGCGTGTTCCCTTTTCCCTGTGTCACCCGGTATAGTTTAGGTAACTTCACTATACCAACAGTAAAATAATGTAATAGTTTTCATTTTAAATTCCCAATAAAATTTTTAATCTATTAATTGTCGTATTTCTCTCCGTGTACGGAACTATTAAATTGCCAAAACGATTTTTCTCCGTTACTTTATATGTAGCGCTAGTCATTTAAGCCCGCTCAAGGGCACCAAAATTGGACCCCAGAAAATCAACGGTAAATGCGGATTTTGTCGCTTCTCGGTGGTTTGTTTTTCTCTGGGTATACACTGTATGTACTTCCTTTTCTAATGCATTAATCCCCTATCTGTAATATTAATTAGACATGTATATACGAGGATTTAGGAAAGAGTAGGATGCTAAAAGAAAAAAAAATCATTACTGATAGGAATATTGTTTAATAAATTCAGAGATAATTTTGAGTAAACAGTAGGTAAATTATCTACAAGTATACAAATTTGTTCCGTTAAGTTCACTATATAATAACAATTTTAGTAAAAAAATCTTTTATAGTCTCAAAGCTTTTGAATTACATTCAAAAACCCTTAGGACTGTTTCGTGGTTACTCTATGCATAGCAAACAAAAATAATTATGTAAGAAAATACTAAAAATGTTTACTGATTACTTAGAGCAGATAAAGTCAATTTTATTAACAGCGTTCTAGAGAGCAAAAATTCATGTATTAAAAAATTACGTTTAGGTACATTCATTTTTAATGCATACAAGGTGTTACCTAAAAATATAAATTTAAAGGAATGATCAGTTCTCGTGCATAAATTTCCGGGAACACCTTATACATTTCACTTTTTTTTTATTCGAATGCACTTAACAAGAATCTAATTCTTCTATCGCAAGTATATTATTATTTCTTATTAATATTTTAAATTTTTTTTAACATACTTCGTTGCATAAATACGTTACAAATCGGATCACAATTGCAGTTCATATAGTGAACACTATAAAAGCGTGAATATAACAAATATTTAAAATCTACAAGGGCCAAAGAACGACATGTCACATGTTAGTGTCCCTTTCATATAGTACCTTATTATAATTTTTATTCTTTCGATTTAAAACAACTGCATTTGTCTCAAAATATTTTACTTTATTTTCTTTTATACTGTCAAAAACCCCAACAAATGCTACATAAAACTGATTTCAGAGAATTCCCAACCAAAGATCAAAAGCCTGGATTTGATTGATGTACGGAAAGTTGGAGCACATTGGTATAACGTAAAGAAAAATACCATTTTTATATAATCAACAATTGAATGGCTTCTTAAGACTTAGATTTTTCAGATCTCTGATCTAGGCTATTAAGACCAATTATGTTTCTTTACTTAACCTTTTTTATTTTTTCTGAATGTTTGTGCGTTTACCATGTAATAAATATAGAAAAATATATTTTCTTGTGTATAATAAATATGAGCAACATATTTAAAAAAACTTAAAGTTATCTCAACCTAAGGTATTCCTTAGGGTATTTTGGGAAGTAGCCATATTCAGAGTATTTAGAAGATAAAAAAGTAAAAAAAAATCATAAAAACTTTTACATAAGTCTATGATCATTTAAATCCGTTATTAGAAGTTACAAGGTAATGTAATAGTGTTTGTCGCTAATCCAAGTCGCTCTGAAAGACCCCAGAAGCGTCAAGAAAGTGTCCCCGTCTTAAACGTTTAGATACCGTAAAGAAACTACTTTGTGACACTACAGCCTACTTTGTGACATTGGCACTTTTGACTAAAATTAATTTTTTTACCAGGTCGCTAAAAACGATAGAACGATTTAAATTTCATATAACAATAGTGTACCGGGTGCGCCATAGGTCAATATGACAAAAGCCGGTAGCAAAACATCGCTCCTCATACCAGAGCAGAGTTGAAAATTAGGCAAACAGGTGTTTTTCGATTTGTGTGTAAACTTTCCATTGAGCGCAAAAAACCGTGAAAGATTTTTTAACTAAGGTAAGTTTATATTAAAGTATAATATGTTTGCTTGCTTTACTGTAAAAATTGTATACTTTCGAGTTTTTTTTTAATTTGTTTTTTCTATTTTTACGAAAAAAGTACAAAACGAGGAGCGACTTTGTGACAAACAAAAATGTCACAAAGTAGCCCCTTACCTGTTAAACAAAGACCAAAAAAATTGTTTTCTTTTAGATACAATGCCAAGGGCGTACAAAACAAAATTGGCTGCCGCAGCTACAAAAACTATACAGAAGAAACGTTAGCTGAAGCTCTTAATGATATAAAAAATAAACGAATATCATTACGCGGTGCTGCGGAAAATTTTGGTATACATCGAAACACATTATGGCTGAAAATTAAAGAACGGCACAAAAACAGGCCTGGACAACAAAAAGTATTTACCGACCAAGAAGAAGATGCCTTTGCCGCCCATATTATCACTGTGTCAACTTTTGGTTTTCCTGTAAGCACATTTGATCTAAGATGTATAGTTAAATCGTATATAGAACGTCAAGGCAAAAAAGTTAAGCCTTTTAAAAACAATATGCTAGGAACTGATTTGGGTCAAGTCCTTTTTGAAGCGACAACCGCAGCTTTCACAGAGAATCGCGGGATGGAAGAAACTGTAAAAAATTTCTTTGATAATTTGGAGGCTGAGTTAGAAGGAATTCCTGCAGAAAATATATGGAATTATGACGAAACAAACCTTGTTGACGACCCAGGCCAGACAAAAATAATAACCAAAAGGGGAACAAAGTACCCTGAGCGAAACAGAAACTCTTCCAAAGCCTGTACTTCTCTAATGATATGCGGAAATGCTGAGGGTCAATTCGCTCCACTTTATATTAATTATAAATCTCAAAAATTATGAAATACATGGATTGAAAATGGACCCGCAAACGCGCGATATAATAGAACGGCTTCGGGATGGTTTGACTACCAAGTTTTTGAGGATTGGTTTTTAAATCTTATGCTGCCAATATTAAAGCGGCAAGAAGGGCAAAAGGCCCTTATAGGAGATAATCTTGGCTCGCATTTAAATCAGCAGATCATTCAAGCATGTGAAGCTAATAATATGCGCTTTATACCTTTACCTTCTAATACAACGCATCTACTCCAACCACTTGAAGTGGTCTTTTTCCGCCCAATGAAGGAAAAATGGCGCAAAATTTTAAACGAGTGGAAGGCAAGCAACTACGGCAGCAGAGTCTCTTCCATACCAAAGGATGAAATTCCAAGCCTTTTAAAAAAGCTGATGAGTCAGTTAGAAGAAAGAGGACCTGATAGCCTAAGATATGGTTTTAGAAAGACAGGCATTTATCCTTTAGATCGAAACGAGGTCATGGACCGTTTATGCACTCGTATTGTAACAGCAGATACCGAAATAGCTGAGGTTGTGGGTAATAGTTTTATTCAACACCTTAGCAGTGTAAGGACTGACGCAACCAAAGGAAGGCAGATCAAAAGAAGAAAGCGCCTAAACGTTCCACCAGGTAAAAGCATAAGTAGTAATGATTTTAACATCCCATCTGCTCCCATTTCTGCTGAGAATACGCAAAACAACGATGACCCTCAACCTGGAAACGCCTAAAAAGCGGTCGAGATAATGGATCAACATCAGATAGTTCCAGTGAAAATCCGGACAAAATTAAATCCATGGAAAGTGATGACAGTCCATGGGATGAACATTTTTCCAGTGATGAAGATGAACGGGTACTTGAAGAAAGAACTGTAGCCCAAAAAGCAGAAAAGTCAGAGGGAAAGTACGTCGTTGTTAAATTTAAGAGGAAAGTATTTTCCAGGTCAAGTTATGACCGTATACACTATAGGAGCGACAGTAAATGTGATGGAACGTGTTGGAAAGCAGTGGAAGTGGCCTCAAAAGAAAGACGAGATATTTTATAGAAATGAGTAAATTATTATGGGCATAAATGCCCCAATTCAACGTGGAAGAAGAGCGTTATTTGACATTCCAGAGTTAAGTGATTTTGTTGTGTAATCACAGGTGTATCATATAATATTTACCACCAGTTTTATTACTTAGTTTTCTTTTGTTTAAAGTTACCTACACATTAATAAACATTTTGTTAATAGTTTGCATAAGAGCATTTAGACATGTAAAATAAAAGTTATTTTGTAATTATTTATGTATTTTTATCTATCAAATATCCTTATTTAAAATTTTAATATTATATATTTTTTGTATATAAATAGAGCATGGGTGTTACTTTGTGCCAAAATTGTATTTCACGTTAAATATCAAACAAGATGATCCCTGTCACAAAGTAACCCCGACCCATGGGGTGACTTCGTGACACTTTATTTTTTCTCAAATTCTACTTCACATGTCAAGTTATCGATTTGAATCAAGAAAGAACAAATATGAAACGATAAGTTGGTATATCTAAAATAATATTATTTGCAAGTTTACATGATTTATCATCAAAAAACCTAAAAAATTGTCACAAAGTAGCCCCACTTGATGGTAACTAATATTTGTAGTCAGTGGTTTAGTTTACAAATAGTGATTTTTTTTTATATATTATGATGAAGCTATAATATTATTCACTATAATATCATGGCTTCAGTATTTGAAACATAATAGGAATACCTTGGATTTCAGACACATTTATTAGTCGTTGTTGAATTTTAAACTCGCTCTCCAAAACGCTCGACTAGTAAGGACACTTGCATGCGGTAAATAAGGATAGAGATGCCCACGCCGTAATAACTTGCCGTAAACCTTCATATTACATTAATAAGAGATCTTGTATATATTTTAAATGAATAAATCTATACAATTCCAGAGAACTCCTCAAAAACATCAGGATTTTCTCTTATTTAAAATAGGATTTTTGATAAAAATAGTTTGACGACTTTTTTTAGGTGAGGGTTATTTTGAATAAAAAAAGTCTTTTATCTACTTGTACGATTCAGCAAATATAAAAAATACTAATTTTTTGTTCTCAAGTACCTCAAAAACAATATTCAGGTTCATATGTAAATTTTCATTTTTCACCTCATAAGTACGAATCGTGCCACTTCTTTCCCAAATACGCTTCATACACTAACAAGCCCCCAAATCGTTCTCAGGCATGTAGACTTTAATAACACTAACAATATTTTGCGTATAGCACCCAGTCTAATATTTAAAAAATTGAAGTTGTCCCTGAAATGGCGCTACGCCAATAAAGTGTACTACAAAATAGAGTTTTCTTTCATTTAATCTCAAAGTGGTCCGCTAAAATACCCTTATGTCATTTCTATTTTGCGAAAATCAACATCTACATATCTAATTAATAATCAAATTGGCACTAGTAAAAAAATACTAATACTGATAGCTCTATTAAGAAGACAATAGAATAAAGAAAAAAAGATATGCACAGATTTTTTTTTTAAAAAGTACGTAGCGCCCTCTCAATTACAACCCACCTTAACATTACAAGGTTCTCTAAAATTCTAAAAATTCTAACGTTCGAACTACTGTTACTGATATGCTATTGGTGACAATGATCCATACAAATTAAGGTCAGATAATGTTAAATAATCCGACCTTAAGGAATTTTAAAAACAAATTTAAAAGACAAATAATGAAAATGGAATGTCGTTTATTATCATGTTTTTTAAAGTTGCTACAGAGTGTATTGTTTTTTTTTAGTTTATTAAAGAATGATACAGCTTTTAATAGAATAAATTAAATATGAACGATATTTACTGATGATATCAGCAAGAAAGCCCAACAAAATCTACATATAATTGAGAAAAATCTGAATTAATTTTCGATAGTTAATAAGGAAATTGGATTACTGGAACTCAAAGCCCAGCTTAGTAACTCTTTGACTTGTTATTTTTTGAGTATTAACTATATTTAATAGATTTCCCGATGCAAAGAGTTACCAAACTCATCTCTAACAAACATAAATTCAATAAAGAAACTTTTACATAAC
Source organism: Anthonomus grandis grandis (assembly GCF_022605725.1). Classification (NCBI taxonomy): domain Eukaryota; kingdom Metazoa; phylum Arthropoda; class Insecta; order Coleoptera; family Curculionidae; genus Anthonomus; species Anthonomus grandis. The sequence continues at coordinate 18,138,333 of NC_065556.1, read as the reverse complement.
TTCACACTTATCTTTGGCCACTCGACTGTTGGTCTTGTTGCCCACGTTGAGGCTCACATTGCGGGACTTTTCGAGATTCAGTAGTTCCTGAAACAATTGCTTCACGTTGTAGTTGGTTTTCGCCGAGGTTTCCATGAAACTGACTCCCCATTCTGCTGCTTGGCCTTGGCCTTCTGAAGTCGATACCTAAAACGGTATAATTAGTATTGTGGCGCATCCTCAGTGATAATTAGTTCTTCTGAGGAGCTTTCATTAAATATAACATTCTGTTTTTGGTTTGAGAGATTAGCCTTCAACCATGCGAAGAACCTCTAAGGCCATAAACATTTATGCAGCAGTATTTTGTGAGACATGCAGTCAAAAGCTTTAGCCAAATCACAAAACACCACTACAGCAAATTCACCAGCATTAAGGTAAATAAAATCCCTCAAAACCCATATTGGGACTTTTTCATAAAATCCCAACGAAATTCCTTTCAAAACTTTTTTTGTAACACTCTCTTTTCCACACATGAAATAAAAAATGCAGAAGTAAATAAATAAAAAAACCAGAAGGCAATAGATCTGTTGGACCTGATGAACTCCCAAGTTATATCATAACAGGATGCAGATACTTGCTAGTGGCATTTTAAGAACTTCAGCCTATCCTATAGTTTTGTAAAAAAGGAAGGTTATCCCGTTATTTAAAAAAGGTGCAAGACATGATGTACAAGACAATAGACCTGTTACTATCCTAGATCCTCAAGTGTTTGAAAGAACAGTTTGATCTATTATATAAAGAAGTTAAGTTTAATATATCTGAATACCAGCATTTGTTTCTACCAAAAAAAGCTACATTAACCAATTTAATAAAATCTCATTCAATAATGCTTGTTCACAAAGCGTTTAATGGGCAAAAACAAGTTATAATGTAATATATACAGATATATAAAAGGCATACAATAAGCTTATACATGGCGTTATTATAAAAAAATGTCAGCAATATACTGATTGAACATATGTTGAGATCAGAGGAGTCAGATCTGATGGTTTAACTAGTTTCTCTGGAGTCTCCCAAGAATACAATTTAGGAACCTTATTATTTTTTATTTGTATTAACATATGTGTTCAGTTACTGGAATATGGTAGTTTACTTTTTGCAAATGATTTAAAAATATATAGTGTAATCAGTGCTGGAGATGACTGTGTTTGTTTACAAAATAATTTGAATACTGTGGTGTAACACAAATAACCTTACTTTCAATATTCAAAAGTGTTCTGCAATATCTCTTACTTTGAATAGGAATATTATATCATATCCCTATAAAATGAATGGTATACAGCTTATGAATTCAAAAAAAAACAAAGACAATTGGGTTTGATAATGGATTGTAACATGTTGTTTACAGATCTCATTGCTAATACCACAAACGAGGCACATAAAACAATGGGCTTCATTAGATCTACCGAAGGTTATAATTTCGAGTACTGTCTCAATCTTTTTGATAGTTTGATATTACCAAGATTGGAATAAGGTAGTTTTTTATAACCTTCTCTATATGAGGTATGGATTAAAACTATAGAACGTGTATAGCGTACATTTTTGAAATATATGTTGAAATATAAAAAATTTGAACATTACCGTGATAATTATCACCCCTTACCCCATTGAAGGAATTTGAGAGATTATCTATAGAAAACTTTAAAACTTTTAACAAATAAAATCAATTATCCAGAATTGATTTCAGCACTCCTTATAAGGTGTAAATAATGAAAAATACAAGACAACTTTCCTAGAACCTATTTTTTAAAGAATTTACTAGTTTATATGATGTGTAACTTTTTTATTAATTTTGCTAGTGATTTAGACTTGGATATAATTAGTTTGAATACCTTTTTAGAAACAATTAAGGATAGATTTTTCTGCTTCCCAGAATTAGACCCAATAGGTAGTCAATATATACAATATTTGCCACTTATTAGTTTATGTAATTTTGTTTCGTGTCAAGTTAACTCATTTTGTTTTTTTTTTTGAGGTAATATGTATTAAATACGTTATAATTAGTATTCTAGCTGTTAATACTGTTATGATAAATAGATTAATTAATAAGCTTTTTGACAAGGAAAGTTTAAAAAATATATTTAGGTAAGTTTCAATCTACCTGCAGATTTTTTATTCGTAACTTGATTCAGAGTGTCAGAGTTCCCCATCAATTAGAGTGTAATGATGTAAACTTCCTTTGTATATACAATCTATTCCTTTAACTTCACTTTCAAGCATTCTCCAAACCCAAATACCTTTTTTGTCATGTATCACAGTAATATAGTTCCACTGAATAATATTTATCTTCCATTTTTTCTGGATTTTGAAAATTCTATTCTCTATAGAATGGAACAAGAATGCAATTTTAAATAATTCATGTAAGACAAATTTTATGGAAATTTTAGGCTGAGAATATAGAATAATAGATAGTAGTATAGTATAATAGAATTCATGTAGAAAAAACATGAAATTATGACAACAAAAAAATTAAATTAAAGTTGGTAAAATATTAAAGCTGAGGTGTAGAAGAAGTCATTTCAAGCTTTAGAGGACCTAATAAAATCTTGTATAAAAAATACATTTTACACACACAAACACATACAATTAAAATCATATCAAAATAGGTGCATGAAGAACTCATAGATTTGTGAGTGCATGTATTCATTGATTTTTAGCAAAAATAAATTAACCTAAATTATTATTAATATGAATAACAAGCTTAATATAGTGTTAGTATATAATTTTAAAAAAATTGTTATTAAGTCTTCTTTAAACTGCTGCAATATTGATGGTTCAAGTTATTGACAATTCATTTGACACAAATTGGGTTACACATAAATGATTTGGAGTGTTCTTAAATATCTTATTTATACCTAGTAGCAGGGCAATACTTCTAATATATAATGTGTAGATTAAGGACTTTTGCTTTCAAAAATAAATGATCACTTGAGAAACTTTTGCCTTTAAATAATGCAATTTTTAAACCCTTTTTTGGTTAATCTTCAGAAGATAGATAATCTGTCTAGTCAACCCAGGCACTTAAGGCATATGTTCAAATAAATTCAACAAGTGATCCAGTATATACCTTGATATTGCAACCTTAAAATATGATATTTTAATAATAATTTTCTAACTTTACCACATACATAATTTTTGTGACAATTCCATTTAAAATTTTTAATCAAACCACATATTTAGCACTTTCTCTGGTTCTATAATAAGACCATAGTGGCACGTTTGAGGGTTAGCATAATCTGACTTTTGTATAGTTACTGATAGAATTCCAATATCCAGTATCAGCTTTAGCCATAGAATAGCAGATCAATTTTGATTTTTTATTATTCAGACCCTTATAGATACTTCTAATACTATTCTTCCAAAAGCAGGAGTTCCAAAAAATGTGGTAAATTAAACTCTATTTTTCTAAGACTTCAATTTCTGCTCATTTGGGTATTAGATTATGATGCTCCTATGCCTTTTGCATAAAAAGGTGCTCTTAACAAAAATTGCTAAATATCACCATTTTTGTAAAAATTGACTAAAAGTAAATTAAGAGACAGCCCCAGAATTAATTATTTTTTTTAAATAATGCTGTATTACTGATTGTATTAGTTTAATTAAATTATTAAATTTTTAACATGAAATTTTATAGGGGTTGAAAGAATTATTTTTGATATGGTAGATATAAATTTATGTAACTTTTAAAATTACAAATGAACTTTAGCAATATTAATAAAATAATTAATTCTGGTACTGTATCTTAATTTACTTTTAGTCAATTTTTGGAAAAACAGTGATATTTAGAGTTTTTCGCTAAGAGCACCTTTTTTGAGGAAAAAGGCATAGGAGCTTCAGAATCTGATATCCAAATGGGCAGAAATTAAAGTCTTAGAGAAATGGGGTTAAATATACCAAATATCCCCCTGGTTTCCACAGCTCTTGTCAACATTATTTATGTTTATTCTTTTGAATCTACTTAAAAGATTAAACATCCTAACAATAATTTATGTCCCAAAATTGGTTGTAGTAGCTAAAGTAGTTCTGAAGCTATAAAACAAAAACTAATTTTTCAAGGTCATCTTTCAAGAGCTCAAGCTCCCTGAGGAAGCATTTCTGGACCCATGATCATATGGGTATAAACAGGGATCAACTTATAATACTATATAATCAATTTACAAGCATAGTCAGGGAGTCATGGGAGTCTTTGGATCTTTTGGAGAAAAATATTTGTAGACAACATTTTAATTATATTAGGGATAAAATAATAAAATCTTTTCTAGCATTAAAACTGAGGATTATAATACCACAGTCAATTTTTTCAAAAATAAATATTAACGTCTTAGACAGTGAAGACGAAAGCGACTACGACGAGGAAACTGAGACTAATATTTTAACAATGGTGACTGCAACAGATTTCTTTAATCTTGCAAGTAAATTAGTTCCCACTCAATTTGATGGAACATTTGAAAATTTTCAATCATTTTTAGATTGTTTAGAACTGCTTAAAGCAAATTCAGCAGGTCACGAAAATAATGCTTTAGCTTTCATTAAAACTCGTTTAAAAGGATCAATAACCTTCAAAATATTTTATAAGCAAATTATATTATATTCTAGTTATAGGAAATGGTGCAATCTAAATACTATCTGGTATTGTTACCATGGGTACATTAACCTTAAATAGCTTAGTAAGCATTAGGTATTATTCCATATATTATAATATACCAGTCCAATGACATTATGTATTTTGCTGAATAATTAATTAGGAAGTGAATTAAACAATATATGTAATATAATGGGGCATTAATAAAATGTGATTGATAGCAGCAACAAGGGACGTCTTATTTTACATGGCGATCCTGCCAGACAAAAAAAAAATTGAACTTTTAGTTAAAAAAGTAACGTTTATGTTTTAAATAGTAAGTGCCTAAAAAGTGAAAAACCGAAAATCAGCAAGGTAAAATGGGCACTTCACAGTCAACGGATCAAAAAGTGGAAGAAAATGGAGTAGTTAATTCTAACTTCATAGTCCAAGAGGCAGAATATAATATCACAAAGGATGTTAAGGTTGTGTTATACCTTATCCTGTGCATATTGGTAGCCGTGTTTGCTTCGAAGATATACAAGACGTGCAGAAGAAACATGAAAAAACAACTCCGAAGAGATTTAGCCGCTTCAGTAGCGAGCGTTGCTGCTGTTTAGAAAAGATACAGTTGTGTCCTATAGTATTTTCGGCAGTGTTTGCAGTGTTAGTCCCAGTAAAAGTAAACAATAAGGTGTGTTAAAGGTGTTAAAAGTGCTGTGAAATGTCAAAAGGGTTCAGTAAAGAAATGTTCACTAGAAATAAGTACGTAAGTTTATATTTAGATCTATCTTATGTTCTTTAGTTGTTAGTTTAATAATTTTAGGAATTTGTCATTATATTTTATTTAAATATTTGAGTTAGTCTTTAAATGGAATCTGACTATCAAGTAGTCCTAAAACTTTGGCCATTATTAACGTTAAATGCTACACGAAGATTTAAATTTACAGTTAGCAGCAATTAAGGCTGACGTAATTAAAGAATCAAAAAGGGTTTTAAAGAAAAATATTCCTAGTAGTGAAATAGTTCGAGTTGAAGTCAGGGATCAACTTATAATACTATATAATCAATTTACAAGCATAGTCAGGGAGTCATGGGAGTCTTTGGATCTTTTGGAGAAAAATATTTGTAGACAACATTTTAATTATATTAGGGATAAAATAATAAAATCTTTTCTAGCATTAAAACTGAGGATTATAATACCACAGTCAATTTTTTCAAAAATAAATATTAACGTCTTAGACAGTGAAGACGAAAGCGACTACGACGAGGAAACTGAGACTAATATTTTAACAATGGTGACTGCAACAGATTTCTTTAATCTTGCAAGTAAATTAGTTCCCACTCAATTTGATGGAACATTTGAAAATTTTTAATCATTTTTAGATTGTTTAGAACTGCTTAAAGCAAATTCAGCAGGTCACGAAAATAAAGCTTTAGCTTTCATTAAAACTCGTTTAACTGGGAAAGCTCGTAGCTTAATAACAAACGAACAATCAATTGACCAAATTATAGATAAACTTAAAAATAATATTAAGGGTGAAAGTTCTCGATTATTAACAGCTAAACTTTTAAATTACAAACAAAATCACAAGGATGCAACTTCGTACGCAGTCGAAATTGAATCTTTGGCAGACAAATTGCAAAAATCTTTTATTTCAGAAGGCGTTCCAGCACAAGTTGCACAAAATTACACCGTAGAAACTACGGTAAAATCTCTCACTCAAAATGCAAGTAACGAAAAAACACGTTTAATTATGCAAGCCGGCACTTTTAGAACAATAAATGATTGTTTGACTAAATTTATGAATGTTAGCTCTGACCCTAACCAATCTAACGTATTTCGTTTGCATCAAACTAATCGTCGAAACTATCGCGGTAGAGGTGGTCAAAATGGATATAGAAACAGCGACCATCAACAAGTCTTTAATAATAATCGCGGAAGATTTAATTTCAGGGGTTCTCGAAGAGGGCGTGGTAACTATAACTATAACTGTAACTATGACAATAATTACCGACAAAATTTTAATAATAACCAGCAAAACTATTATAATAACAATAGATCTTCAATAAGATATACTAGCGCAGAAATTCCGGAAAACCAATCGAGCCCCCAACCGGTTCGATTGGGGGAAATGGAAAATTAACTAATATATTTCATCTAGATCTTACACTTTCAAATTTCGTATTACTTGATATAGATATGACTAAATCTAAAAATGTACTGCTAGTCGATACAGGGGCTGATATTTCCATTTTTAAACGCGCAAAAGTTGATAATAATCAGATTATTAACATAGCTAATAGCAGCAAAATTAAGGGCGTAACAGACGGGTTAACTAAGTCATTGGGTGATACGGAAACTGTAATTTGGCTCGAAGATCAAGGGTTACCTCATAATTTTCATATAGTAGATTCCGATTTTCCTATTCCAGGGGATGGTATTCTCGGACGTGATTTTTTAGCTAAATATCAGGCAGTTATTGACTATTCAAATTGGACCCTAAGTATGCAGATTCGGGGCTTCAAATATGTAGTTCCTATATTTAGTGGTCCAGAGAAAAATACAGTTCACATTTCCCCTCGGTGCGAAGTCATAAGACAAGTCGATAGCCTAAAAAACCTATCACAGGATTCAGTAGTTTCAAATAAAGAGTTACACCCAGGTGTTTTTGTTGCTCGATCTATTATTAATGGGAAAAATCCCCTTGTAAGAATAATTAATACGACATCTGAAAGCGTAGATATAGACCTTTCTAAATTAGAAGTCACTGACCTTAGTCATTTTAATGTATATAAGATTGACATAGAACCCAAAAATCGTGAAATCCAATTAGTAAACGAACTTAATCAAAATAATATACCGCAATTTGTAAAGCAAGATGTTTTAAATTTATGTAAAGAATTTTCCGATATTTTTGCTTTAAAAACTGACAAATTATCTGTTAACAATTTTTACACTCAACAATTAAAATTAAGTGACCCTAAACCAGTGTATATTAAAAACTATAGAACACCCCGAGTTTTAAAAGATGAAATTAATCGACAAGTCGAAAAAATGCTTGATCATAACATAATAGAACCATCAACTTCAAATTATAATAGTCCGGTACTATTAGTTCCTAAAAAATCCATAAATGGACAGAAAACTTGGAGATTATGTATTGATTTTCGAGCAGTGAATAAATCGCTTATTGCAGATAAATATCCGATTAGTCGAATGGATGATATTTTAGATCAATTAGGTAGGGCTAAGTGGTTTTCAGTAGTCGACCTCATGTCAGGTTTTCATCAAATACCTCTTGACGAATCTTCTCGTGATATAACCTCATTTAGTGTCGAGAAAGGGTCTTTTAGATTTACTAGATTACCTTTTGGGTTATCAGTCAGCCCTAATAGTTTTCAACGAATGATGTCCTTTGCATTTTCGGGTATCACACCGGAGAAAGCATTTCTCTATATAGATGATTTAATCGTTATAGGTTGTTCAGAACAACATCATTTAGGAAATTTAAAAAATGTTTTTGAAACATGTAGAAAATTTAACTTGAAACTAAATCCACAAAAATGTGATTTTTTTAGAAAAGAAGTTACCTTTCTAGGTCATAAAATTACAGACAAAGGCATTTTACCAGATGAATCTAAATATAATACCATAAAAAACTATCCCATTCCGAAATCTGGTGATGAAGTAAAACGATTTGTAGCATTTTGCAATTACTACCGCAGATTTATACCAAATTTTGCTGAAATTACACATCCTCTAAATAAATTAACAAGGAAAAATACCGAATTTGTGTGGTCAATGGATTGTCAAAATTCTTTTTCTTTACTAAAAAATGTCTTAATAAGTCCCCAAATTTTACAGTATCCCGATTTTAGTAAACAATTTATTCTTACGACTGACGCATCAAATATCGCGTGTGGAGCAGTTCTCTCGCAAAACAGTAATGGTAATGACCTACCTATTGCATATGCTTCTCGTACGTTTACTAAAGGAGAATCACACAAACCAACTATCTTAAAGGAATTAACGGCAATCCATTGGGCAATTAAATATTTTCGTTGTTATTTATATGGACAAAAATTTTTAGTTAAATCGGATCATCGACCCTTGGTTTATTTGTTCTCAATGAAAGATCCTTCTTCTAAACTCACCAGAATGCGTTTAGATTTAGAGCAGTTTGACTTTGGGATAGAATATATTAAGGGTAGTGAAAATGTTGCTGCTGACGCGTTGTCAAGAATTGACTTTGAAAATGTAAAGAGTATTACAGAAACAAGCTCACAAATTTTTGTTTTAACTAGGTCACGAACAAAACAACTAGTTAGTGACGCAGCAAAAAATCCAACTAAAATCCCAAATTCAATAACAGAACCTAAAATTTACGAGACATTAAATAATTATGATATATTAAAAATGCCCTTATTAAAATTCGAGCTCGAACGCAATTATGTAAAAATATTAGTCTATTTCAGAAATAAAATAAATGTAAATGTTAATATGCCTGTCATTAATGATGATTTTGCGTTAGCGCAATTATTGTCTAAGCTTGAAAAAATAGCTGATGACTGCAATTTTAAAAATATGAGACTAAGTATAAGTGATAAAATTTTTACGAGGTGCACCGTAAATAATTTTAAATATAAAGGGCAAGAAATATTAGAAAAATTAAAAATTGTACTATTTTCTCCCCCAAAGGAAATAAACGATAAAAAAGAACAGCTTAAACTTATTGAAAGATTTCATAATGACCCTTTACTAGGAGGTCATTGTGGACAAAAAAGAGTCTTAAAGAAGTTAAAATCATTTTATCGTTGGAAAAATATGTCTCGCGATGTCGCTCATTATGTTAAGAAATGTCATAAGTGTCAAGTTAATAAGCCTGGTTATAAACACATTGAACCATTAACATTGACACCTACACCCCAAAAAGCTTTCGATATTGTTTGCATTGACACAATTGGTCCTTTTCAAAAATCAAATCAGGGTAATTCTTATGCTGTTACGATCCAGTGTGAACTAACAAAATATGTCGTGATAATTCCAATCCCCAATAAAGAAGCGTCAACAGTGGCTAAGGCTATTTTTGAGAATTTTATCCTTATATACGGTTCCATGAAAGAAGTCAGAACGGACATGGGAACTGAATATAAGAATGAACTTTTTAAAAACCTTACAAATTTAATAAAAATTACCCATAAAACGTCTACTCCTTATCATAGCCAAACAATAGGTGGTTGCGAACGTAATCACCGGGTTCTTAATGAGTTTATGCGAATGTATGTAAACGAAACGCATTTAGATTGGGATATATGGACTAAATATTTTGCATTCTGCTATAATACAACGCATATCATAATTATACCCCATATGAATTAATTTTTGCTAAACAAGCGGACCTTCCAGAATTTCTCAATGGTCAGGTAGATCCATTATATAATTTAGATGCGTATGATAAAGAAATACGTTTCAGATTACAAGCGGCTCATAAGAGAGCTAGGGAATTTCTTGACAAAGCAAAATGTAATCGTAAAGCATATGTTGACCTGAATTCAACTCAATTGTTACTTAAACCAGGAGATTTAGTACTAATCACGAATGAAGATCGTCATAAACTAGATCCTTGGTATGATGGCCCTTCGACCATCATAGCTGTACAAGGTCCAAATTGTGTTATAAAGGATAATAAAGGCAAAGAGTCTATAATTCATAAAAATAGGCTTAAGAAATATGTAAACCAAATGTAAAATATAATTTCATTGTAATAATTTTAAGATTAGATTTAAGTTATTGAGCATAAGCAGTGAAAAAAAAAGTGAAACAAGTATAAAAGCAAACACAGTGTATTTTGGCATTTTTCTACAAAAGTGATTTGTGCGCGGAAATAGTTCAAATGCGAAAAGCTTTAAAATAATTTTGAAAGGCAGTATAGTTAAACAATAATAATTATTATTAACATGTATAACATTAATTATTTTAAATAATATAATATTGTAAAATATAAACTGGTATCTAGGTAGCTATTAGGGTAAGCAATTTTATGTTTTTTTTTAAATTTTATTTTGTTTATATAGAGTACAGGTATACACTTTTGTCTTTAGATAATGCCCTTCACAAGTGGCCATAGTGAAGGTCATTCTCTAGGAAAGGGAGGTGTAAAGGATCAATAACCTTCAAAATATTTTATAAGCAAATTATATTATATTCTAGTTATAGGAAATGGTGCAATCTAAATAATATCTGGTATTGTTACCATGGGTACATTAACCTTAAATAGCTTAGTAAGCATTAGGTATTATTCCATATATTATAATATACCAGTCCAATGACATTATGTATTTTGCTGAATAATTAATTAGGAAGTGAATTAAACAATATATGTAATATAATGGGGCATTAATAAAATGTGATTGATAGCAGCAACAAGGGACGTCTTATTTTACATTTTCTTATTTTTAATTTTTTCTATCTAGAAGTTTGTAGCATTATCAATGGAACACCCTGTATACTAAAATATAAATAAAAAATAAATAATTCTTCTAAAAACAGGTGTTTGGTCCAAAATTTTATCAACATTATAAATTCTCCTTCAATTATAAGAATATGCAAACAATAATAGTCTGAAGTAATAATAACTAACTATAACTAAGGCTTGTAATATTATGTTGAATTTTCCTTTACCTCTCTGAGCTCTGCACTTTCATCACATTTATTTCCAGTCAGCATAATAGGAATCTGACCCAAATCTGGACCTTTCAGCTCCTTTATTACTTCAAAGATTGGTTTCAGTTCTTCCAAACTCTGTCGACTACATACAGAATATACTAGGATAAATGCATGTCCTGAAAATCAAAAAATATTTGTTTTAAATCAGGTAAAGACTAATTAAGTAAGAAAAATTGTACCTTTACTTATAGAGAGCCTCTGCATAGCAGGAAATTGATGTGATCCAGTGGTGTCTGTTATTTGCAAAGTACATATGTTTTTGTTGCAACTAATGACCTAAAAGTAAGAAAATGTTACTTCCAAGTTTATAATAGGACACAACAACAACTTACCAAGTATTGTACAAATAAGGAACCAATAATTAAGTAAAATCATACAATATGTACTGCAAATAAAAAGGGTTGTAGCAAAATAAAAATGTCCATACAGTGTCATAAAGAAGCAAATGTGTAAAAATCATATAAAAACAAAGTTATTAGGTAATCAAATGTAATATACATACTTGTCGGTAAGTGTCTTCGATAGTTGGTATATAACTCTCCCTAAAAGTTCCCTTGACAAACCGGAGGACGAGGGAACTTTTCCCTACGCCCCCGGCCCCGAAAACCACCACTCTATAATCGTTGCTCTGCTCCGGCATCGTAATTTTGGTAAAAGAAATGTGAAACTTATAGGTCAAGAGGTTAGTTTATAGGGTGCCCAGGGCGCTTTCGGATGTGATTTGTTGCTGGTTTCGCTGCGTCGGATGCATCATTAATCTAGGACCGACGACCCGTCTAAACGGTTAACGTGAAAAATCAGAAAACTTTTTATTTGTGAAAAAAATTTAGTTTTGGGTGAATGAAAATTAAAAGGATTGTATTGATTTGATGGTTTTTGACATTTGTGAGGGTGTGGGAGGAGGTCAAACAATACTTCATTGATGCTTTTTTTGCCGTAATCGAATTTATGGATGATTTGGCAACGGTGTGAACTGCAGTGGCGGCCCGTCAAAACTGTTAATTTATTAATATTTATTTTGTGTAGGTACTGATTTACTATTGTCGTTGATTGAATAATTGAATATTATATATAATATTCAATCAACGCTATTGTCAAATTATACAGGGTGTTTCCTAACTACGGTACGAAACTATACAGGGTGAATCGTTAGGTCGTTTTATGAAAAAAAGTTCCTATGAACGTATGTCGGGAGTTGCTTTGTTTCTGAGATACAGGGCGATAAAGGTTCAAAAAAATAACGGTATTTTAAAAATACTATAACTACCCTTAAACCGATTTGGTTGAAATTTGGTGCAGTTATTTGAAGTTGAAATAAAATATACACTAAGTGCTGATGACACTACTCTATAACTAGTGTGGCTAAGTCACTGTCGAAGGTTCTACAACTCTGGAGAAATGCCCAGACAAGAGCCTAACAGTGGTTTTTTCCAACAAGTTGCTCCTTAATGCAGCTTAATACAGACCAAACAAATGGTGTTCTCTATGAGGGAAGGGAATGTTTCAAATGAAGCTGAGGTCCCCTTTTTAGGTAAAACTTTAGACCCTAAGCTACAATGAAGTATCGTTCGGAGGTTCTACAACTCTGGAGAAATGCCCAGACTAGAGCCCAACGCTGTTTTTTTTCCAACAAGTTGCTCCTTAATGCAGCTTAATACAGACCAAACAAATGTTGTTCTCTATGAGGCAAGGGAATGTTTCAAATGAAGCTGAAGTCACCTTTTTAGGTATAACTTTAGACCTTAAGCAACAATGAAGAAATTAAATGAGAAGTCTTGACAGAAAACTTAAAAAAAACCTGTATGTTCTTCGCAATCTCTCTCGGCAAGTATCTGCTGATGTTCTTCGCGTATCCTATATTCAACATTTTTCTACTCGCACATCGCATATGCTATTATTGGGAGCATATGCGATTGTTGGGAGAATAGTTGGGCTCCAGATAAGAGCTATAGGAGTGATGACCGGGTTTCAGGGAGAACTGTAGGCATGTATTTGTAAAGTGGAACTGAGGACTGTGACATATATGTGCATTTGTGTATGAGTGTAACAAAACATCCAGAGGTACATAACACACGAGGTGTCCATACTTATCAGACTATAGAAATTGGCAAAGCCTGTTACAGTCACACTGGCGACTTTAAAAGATGGACTTTTAATTCTCTTCCAATTTAAGAAATGGATAATTATTAGATTTAAGGATACAGTCAAGCATTTACTAATAGAAAATACTTTTTATACAATCATATGAGGATTATCTTAATCACAATTTCAATATCTTGCAAATCTAGTGTTTTTAATATCTTGTAGTGTCTATAAATTGTTTTTTTCTATTTTTGCGTGTATGTACGTAAAAGTCTATCGCTAGAGTTATTTTCAGTTCTAAATTTTATTATATATTTTTCTTTTTATCAAGTGCATAAATGTTTTATTCTGTATTAACGTTAATAAAGACTGATTGAATGACGAAAAAAGTGGTAATGAAGTTGTCTTATAGGTAGACGTCAAAAGGAAGGTAAATATGATATTTGTACAACATTATTTTACATGATACGCGACATGTGTGGGTCTAAAACGACGTCGTTTACACTTCTTAGACGTCATCTTGGTAGGACCTGGCAATATATGCTAACAATATCAAATCAAATCAAATCAAATCATTTATTTCCATCGACATCATAACAATGTATAGGAATTGTCAATAAAAAACTACAATGCTAATAAAAATAGTATAAAATTACAAAGATAAGAAAGGAAACAAATTTAACTTAATTTAGTCAATAAATCTACAGTTAAAGAACTCTCTCAATGAATAAAAAGGACAGTCAGCTAACATGGTCCTAAGATCCCTCTTAAAAGTTGGAAAAGTCTTAGCTCTCTCTATTCTACATGGAAGATGATTAAACATTTTGAGAGATGTAATTTGCGGACCATCCTGTACTTGCGACAAACGGGTAAAAGGGTTGTATAATTTATCTGCCGTTCGAGTTTCATAAAAATTAAGATCTCCAGATCTCATGTAGTTTGAAAGATTTTTATGTACTTGACATGCGCACTCCAAGAAATAGATGTTAATTATAGTTAGGATTTTTTCTTTTTTAAAAGTACCACGGCAATTTTCTCTGAAGGAAAGTCTAAACATCGTACGTATAATGCGCTTTTGATTTATTAGCACTCTCCCAATACTGGAGGAATTACCCCAAGCTAATAAGGCATAGGATCAAGTGGAATGCACTGAGGCATAATAAAAGCTTTTAAGTGTATTATGACTATATGCATCGACATAGTCTCGAAGTTGCAAGATGGCATAATTGCTGCAGGACAATCTATTGCACACATATTCCACCTGAGGATCCCACGATAGATGTCTATCAATTACAATTCCCAAGAACTTGGTGGAGTGTTGTTGGATGAGGCTATTTGATGACTGCTCTCTAAGGAGTAAGCTCCGGTCCTAAATAGCTCGAATCGGAGTGAAAACAATGAAATTGGTTTTCAAACCATTCAAGCAAAGACCATTTTTCTGGCACCAACCCGCAATATCAGCTATACACTTGGTGGCTTTTGAGTGGATAAACTGATAGTCAGTACCCGAGACAACTGCTGATGTATCGTTGGCAAAAAGTGTTATGTAGCTGTCATTAACCAGGAGAGGCAAGTCATTAATAAAAAGTAAAAATAAAATGGGTCCAAGAACACGACCCTGTGGAACCCCAGAGATGACAGTTGCCCAATCAGATATGGTCACCTGACCACCAACTCTCAATCTAACAGCCTGGGTTCTACCTGTCAAATATAATTCAAGCCATTTATAAGCCGGACCTCTTATACCATAATGAAAGATCTTATTTAATAGTAAAGCATGATTAATGGTATCAAATGCTTTAGTAAGATCAAAAAAGATACCAACAGATCTTTATTTCAATTCAAAATTATTCAATATATTTGTATAAAGAGAGATTATAGCATCTGATGTAGAGAGTCCAGACCTGAATCCAAACTGATGACATGACAGTATAGCAAAAGAATCTAAAAATGCAATAAGTCTTCTTTTAAAAGATTTTTGAGAATAGAGAGAGGAGAGCAATAGGCCTATAGTTAATCACTTCTGCTGTCTCACCCTTTTTATGAAGAGGTATGACAACAGCTGATTTTAGCTCTTTAGGAAAATAGCAACTGAAATGATAAACCTGTTTTTGAAGGTGGTAGACAATGGTACAGTGAAAACATCATGTCGAACTTGCATTGTCTTATTTATTTAATGTAACACGACGTTTCGGTTGGTAAGTATCTCCAACCGTTATCAAGTGTAAACTGACAGCAAACTACTATTCTACAGGTTTATATACTAGATGTGTGCAGCGATGTGGAAAGGAACGTCATCCGTGAAAAGAGTTGGGGGGAAGGACACGCCTCTCTCTAGATCCTACACTGTCCTGAGAGTAGAGGCTTCCAGATGTTGGGTATATCGACGCTTGGCTGACTGAAGATCCCCTGATTCTGTGAAATGAAAGCTGCCTCTACGAACTTCCTCTTCCGCCAGTGCTGTTCCTTGTGCAGAATCTTGGCTTCTGACCAATGGATATTGTGTCCATTATGGCACGCGTGCTCTGCTATTCCGGATTTGGAAACCTCTCCTTTTTGGGTCCAGCTGCGATGTTCCTTCGCTCTGATTTCTAGGGGGCGCTTCGTTTCACCTATGTATGAGTCGCCGCACTCACATGGGATCCGGTAGACGCAATTTTTGGTATCCAACAGGCCATCTGGTTTGGTCTTTGATACCACGCTTCTGATAGTGGTGCTAGATCTAAAGGCAGTTCTAGTATTGTACTTGCTGGCAATGCGTCGGATTTGTTCCGATGTACCCCTAATGTAAGGTATATGTAGAAGTCTGGTTGTCGTGGTGGCCTCGTCTCTGATTTGATTTGGACGCGTCCTTTGGATGGTCCTACTTATTAGCTTCTTTGGATATCCATTCTGTTGTAGGTCTTTGTAGATGGTATCCACTTCAGTCTTGAGATCCTCGTCGTTTCTACAGATGGTTCGAGCTCTATTGTAGAGGGATCTTATGATGCCTACTTTGGTGGTTGCAGGATGGTTGGACTCATAGTGAAGATACTGGCCCGTGTGTGTTGGTAAGAATTACGAAGACAGATCTCCAAAAGTTCTATCACCCCGTCCAGAGGCAGTGTGGTCCGAGTTGAGAAAGCTGCATCCTTGCTTAGTTTGTCTCGGATGATGTTAAGAGACTCTCCTATCGGTACATTGGTATAGAGGCTTTCGACATCAAAACTCACCAATCTGTCATTGGTCTCGACTTCGATCCCTCCAAGAAGGTCTACAAAGTGGGCAGAGTTTCGCACGAAAGACGCTGCATTTTCCTGGATCGGTCTAATAATCTCCAAAAGGAATTTCGAGAGTTCTGATGTCGGCGAATTTCTAGAGCTCGTGATGGGCCGCAGAGGCATTTGCTCCTTATGAATCTTGGGTAGTCCGTATAGGTGTTTTGAAATGATAAATTTAGAAGATAGGTAAGTGGAGAGATAATATGCTCAGCACATGCTAGCAATAAGTAACAAGGTACCTCGTCTACACCGGATGACTTTTTCCTGGAGGAAGATTTTATAATCTCAAGTGTTTCTCCTTCAGTGAGAGGGAATAGAAAAAGAGATTGGGATAAATTGTTGAAAGGCACATTCATTCCCATGGGTGCCTGAAAATTATCTGTGATCTTTCGCACTGACTGTACAAAAAAATTGTTAAATTTATTAGCAATATTGAGGTTGCCGCTTTCTTTCCATTATCAGTAACCAAATTAGGAACACACATTGTTCCGCGATTTGAAAAGTTCGTGATTGAGTTAATAATTTCCCATGAGGCTCGAGTTATATTGTAAGAAGTAAGCAACTTTGTTGAATTATAGGCTTTTTTAGCATTTACGATATTTTCTCTATGTACCTTTAATCTCCTTCTATAGGATGTCAGTAACTCATGGTCATGAACGGTCTTTAGTTGAGTATGAAGTAGCCTCAATTGCTTGCCCTCATTAATTATCAATGGTGTTATCCACTGATAAGACTTTCTGTGATATGGTTTCGATTTGTTTACATAAGGAAAGCTCATATTAAATAAACTGGAGAATGTGTCAAAGAAGTAAGAAAATTTACTTTCAAAATCCAGAGTCTCAATAACTGACAGCCAATGTTCTTTGGACAAGTTGTTAAAATAGTGTATGTTTTCATCAGAAAAGGATCTAGAACTCATAGAAAATTTGCTTAAATCGTCACTGATTGGGTTTCCCAAGTCAAAACTCAGTATCTGAGCACAATGATCAGAAAACGCTACTTCAAAGGTTTCAGTTGAAAACAGTGCAACGTTAGTGAATATATTATTAATCAAGGTACAGGATGATCCCTGAGTTCTAGAAGGTTCAGAAAAAACTAGTTTAAGACCATATGAGCTAAATGCGTCCACAATATGTACTGCTTCTTTACATCTGGAAATAAAATCATAGTTAAAATCACCACAAAAACATATTAAAATATTAGGTTTATATAAAAGCTTTAACAATTTCTCAAAGTATTCACTAAAAGTTTTAAAATCAGAGCCGGGAGGACGATATATACAAAAAACGAAAATCTTAACACTATTTACAGCCTGGAGAAGAGCAGCAGCACATTCAAAGTTACCAGACAGTGAAAAGTCTTTATTCTCTACATGTTTATAAGTACTGAAATCAGATCTGACAAATATTGCAGATAACAATATAACGCAGGTTGCATGTAGAATTGTAAATGCTGGGTTGTCTGATCATGAGGCCGTATTAAGTTCCTTTCTTCTAAGTGAAAAAAAATTTACCTCAAGAAAAAAAAAGTGAGGAAGGTTGTTCACTAGAAAAAATTTCTGTAAATTTAAAGAATGTTGTAATTCAATAGACTGGAATGGTATCATACTTGACAACGGTGATCCTTTCGAAAATTTCCATTCAACTTTAGTGGATATTTTTGAGTCTTTCAACTTTCCCCATGATGACAAATGACAATTAGGGAAAAAAGAAGAAGACCCTGGTATAGCAGGGGTCTCTTAATTTCTGGTAAAAATCTTCGGTGTTTGCACTCCATAAGAAAGTTTGCCCTAGACAATTCCAGATTCATATCCTTCTATAATAGATATCGAAAAATTTACCGCGATACAGTCAAACTGACAAAAAACTTATACTACTCAAGTAAATTAAACCAATCAAGAAATAAGTCTAGAGAGTCTTGGATACATCTGATCTATCCATTTCCTAGCTATTTTCAATTTTTTGGAGAATCTGTACATGGGGTTGAACGCTGGGGAGAGTGCGACGGCGATGTTCTGTGACTTATCTAAGGCGTTTGATTGTGAAAGTCACAGAATACTGCTGCAGAAGCTAGACACCTATGGATTCAGAGGAGTTGCTCTCGACTGGTTTCGTTCTTGCCTATCTGGAAGAACACAAAGGGTATTCTTTGACAATGATATGTCATCCCGTCTGGATATGAATGCGGGTGTACCCCAGGGTTCTGTTCTTGGACCAATATTGTTCCTGCCATATGTCAATTATATCTCTCAAATTCCAATAAGGAGCAAATTTACTATCTTTGCGGATGATACACCATTACTTTGGCATGACATTGACACCAAGAAGTTAAAGAATATTGTTGATGAAGATTTAATTCTTGTAAAGTCATGGTGTGAATCTAATAGATTAACTTAATATTTCTAAAACTAATATTTTAACTTTTAAATGTAACTTTGGAACTGTCACTTTACAAAATAAAACAATAAGTCCTTCTGAAACATGCAAATTTTTGGGTCTGACCATTGATAAGCAATTAAAATTTGAATATCATATCTCCTCTTTAATAGGGAAGTTATCATCCAACTGTTATGCTATTAGAGTAATAACTCATTCTCTGGCTAAAATTTCCTACCATTCTCTTATTGAGTCTTATCTGAGATATGGTATTGTGTTTTGGGGTGTGTGCTCTCAGTATTTGTTCAGCTCTCTATTTATTTTGCAAAAGAGCCATACGCTACATATGTGTAGCTCCCTTTCGTAGCCCCTATAGACCAAACACTCTGTCCTCGGGTTACAATCTCCGAACACTTCTCTTTACCTCTGCCTATCCCAAAAAGTGAGCAGATTAAGTCCTCTATTGTGTACGGGGGCAGAAGGCTTTTTAACCACCTACCCCTTTATATAAGGCTAATAAATTGTGAAAAACGTTTTAGGAAAACTATAAAGAAACTTTTACTTGCTAAAGCATTTTATTCTCTAGGGGTACGCTCTACGAGTTTTTAAATACAACTTTTTGACAGTGAAGAGTTTTGCGGAGCGTGATGTGACTTCTTACTACCTTTTCTTTGGGTGTGTTCTATATTCTATGTATGTAAGAATTGTTAAAATTTTTATATTTTTGTACAAGATTATAAAATGTATATTTTTATAAAATTTATGTTGTCAAATATCTTTAAGGTTTTATATTATGCTTTATTAACAACAAATTATGTTACGTAACAATAAACCTATTTTTGACTTTGAATTTGACTTAATGTGTTATTTTAATAAATTTTATCCAATATGGCGGTCACCCGCCATTTTGACCTTTTTATCTAATCGAAATTTTTATTGTTGGCAACTCTGCTTGCTCTCCTAATATCGACTTCCCCAACGTCGCAAACTATTTCACGTGATTTTCGAACCTGTCATCCTGTTTGTTTTTGTATTTTTGAGGTTATACGTGCTGAATAGATTAGGATAAAAAGGTAAAAAAGAAAATGCAAAAAGGCACTTTTAACCACTCCGTAAAAGTGCCTAAACTGTATAAATGTGCGGCAAAAATCGCTCAGGATGTCGCTGGGGGTGCCGGAAGCATTAAACAGCTCGTTTACGAAAAAAAGCATTTTGTAAGTAAAGAGGGTCAGTCGTGTTCTGCTTTAATTAAACACTGATTTTTTAGCCCTATTCAATTTATAAGTACTCATTTTTAGAATACTAAGGCGCTTTATGCCTTAGTGGCCAAAGCATTTCAAAAATCACAAGAACTTGAGCTACTGTTCAAAAGAACCAAATTGCTTGAGAAAGAGTCTCGGTTGGACCCTTGGCTGGCTAAAATTCTGATTTCTGAACTGCTTTGGGGCAAAAAACAGTTACCCCAGTGCGAGGCAAAACCTGTACTGACCATTTTAGGATACGAGCAGGCTTTTAAGGCACACCTCAGTGACTCCACAGATGATTTCATATCAGGTAATCATTATTTTTTTATTTATTTCTAGTATTTAAATTATGGAGAGTGCAAGTGATACAGTAAGACAAAGAAATCAGCCTTCAGAAAGCACTGAAGAAATTGAACCTTTGGAGCAGAAGGATTGGTTACCACAACAGACTCGACTAGCTACCAAAGCAATATTACTAATGCTCTTCTTTAGTTTACTTATGTTTACCATTCCTTTTTTGGTATTTTTTGGTACCAGAACTTATGCTATGGAGCACCTTCATTTAGACTTTTCACAAAGCAATGCTTTGGCAGTTTTTGCAGCAGTTGTGAGTGTTAATATAATTATCGGCATATATGCCTACATTGGATATAAAGAACCAGAGTATGACTCTGAAGGAAATCTCATTGATGAGGAAGAACCATCTGTATCTAAAGAGCAACTTGAGTTAAAAAAGGATTAATGACATACCAAAGTCAAAGCTTGTACCTATGCATGATGCATATTTCATTTAAGATTCCTGTATATTTTTAAAAGGTTTAGACCAAAGTGATATAATCAGTATAATATTTTTTCATTATACTAGTATTAAAATATAAATTATGTAGTAGTATCCAGTGCTTGTGTCATTTAACTTATTACCTCATTCTTCTAGGTTTTTACTTTTGGTTTATTTTTTACAGTCCAGTGTATACTAAGGGTTCCTAAATGTTAAATTTTTCATTCAGAGATTTGAATATCTGTAAATTTCTTTTGACAAAAACTGTTTAGAGTAAAACAAATAACACCACAGAATGTACATATATCCAGAATATACAAGTTAAGCTATATACTAACATCTTGTAGAACTGATGAAAAGGAATTGGTTTATATACCAAATTTCAGTGTAGGGTGTATTTTTATAAGAGATGAAATTGATATTGTTGGGCAATTAACAATTCACCTTGAATATAAAGATTTTAATATTGTGTTTAGTAACTGTTTTAAATTTAAATATCATGATACTTTCTTGTATAGAGATTTTTGAATTTTTAAACTGGTCTCATATATCATCATTAGGCATTAAGTAAATTAAATTCTATAAGTTATTAGGCATTAGGGTAGTTATTAAGTAAATCAATAAATACAGACTAAATATTATGTACTTTGCAAATTTTGAAGGTCTCAAGTATAGTATTATATTCTAGGACATAGACAGCTTGACTGAAAATGTATTTGTATCGCAAAAGCGTATAATTCGAAAAAATTAATTATATAGAAGCCTGTGGGGTTTTTAGCAACTTATGACAGTCTATGCATTGTATATTTTGAATGTTTTTCTTTAGAACTAAAAATCTGTTCTGTAGTCACACAAGACGCAGCGATGCTCGAACTGAGCAATTAACTTATTCTGTAAACAGACTTACCTTAACAGAAAAGCAACTTCATTATATATGCATAAATTTATTCAATAAATTACCTGTGAATATAAAGACTAAAAACTATTAAGTAATTTAAAACGGAAGTCAAATAGGTACTAATTCACCTAGAGCCTTGTAATTAAAATGAATATTTAGATAAGTAATTTAGGATAGTTAATGATGTTAGGGTATATTATATTGCTTAAGTTTTTTTGGTGGTTGTCTATTTGACAATTTTTCTTTTTGTTTTTTGTACTGTTTACCGTTTTATTTGGTCATTTGTTATTACATAAGAAAAGTTTCAGGAACTGGCACATTTTAAGTAACTGATAATCTTAACTAACTTAAAACTGCAAAAATATTTTCAAAAAAACTAATTACACATTTGTAAAATTTATAAGTACAGACTACAGATAAACATTTATGTTGATTAGGCTATAGTGACTTTCAACATGGTGCTAAATTCGTTGGTATCATAGACCACAAAACTTATAATAAGCCGTTTTAGTTTGTCTTTAACTATTTTGAAGTTATTTATTTGTTTTAATGTAGCAGGTAGTTGATTAAGTAAGTTTACTTCTTCATGAAAAGGGATCTTTTTTAAATTAACAAAGTTAAACCTTGGCAAATAAAGAGCATATGTAAGGACTAATATTATATTAAAAAAAAATAAACCCGGATATCTTCTAAGGGTAAAAAATGGTACCAGATAGTTTGCTGCATATGTCGTCAATTTGAGAAGAAAAGATGGTTGTTAGCCCATTAGGCATCCTAAAAATTTAACTGACAATTCACAGACCATTGAAACAGTATTCAAATTGACAGACAAACTTCAAAATACCTTTTGAAAAATGTATGCATTTAGTTTTTTTCTAAATTTATTATAAGGTGATTTCCCTCCTACCTTAAGATTCTTCATAATAGTGCACATGCAGGCCTTGGATCCGATTTTCTCTATACTTTCTCCTATATTAATTATAATAGTAGGATGGTCTGCGTACCTAAACAATCTAACATCGCTAATGTATTCTGATCTCTCAGATTAACAAATAATGGGAAAAGCAACGGCCCTAAAGTGGCATCATGTGGAGCTCCAAGTTTGCAGGTATTCATTTGAGGAATCAGTATCCACTTGTAGAATCCAGGTTCTATTGCTCATAATAACTCAATTTAATACATTACCTTTTCCTATTTATACATTTACCTATTCTGTGCAGTTTATGCTTAATAAAAACGGGATTAATCGTTTTAGAAGCTCTAGGTAGGTCAAACAGAAAAGACTCTACTTTGAAATTATGAAATATATCTGTTTATTATTATTCTAATTATTATTGATATTCTTGGCTCTTAGTTTTAGCACAATTGATGTATTGTTTCCTGACTACAGGGGTCAGCTGGTGCATTTTATCTAGAGTGAAATAAATTGCATAGTTTGTAAAAGAAAATATATTTTTTTAATCATCTATTATCTAAGAACATTTTTTGATACATTTTAATGGAAAATTGTTCAAGATATTCATTTAAACAATAATATAATATTTTAATAATTTAAACAATGCGGTAAAAGGGTGAAAAATAATATTAGAATAATCTCATAATATTTCTTAATCTCATGTAAGCAACAATGTTCTGAAAATTTTACTACATACCTAGGCTTAATACAAAGGCGTCCACTATGAAGATTCTCTTGATTTTTTTTATTGTATGAGTTGAGACTTTGATCCTTGGTTTTAATATTTAAAGTCATAATGTAATCACAGTAATATCCAATCAGAATCCCATATTTTGAACCCCTCTTAATTTAATAGTAATCAGTAATCTGTCTCAAAGAAAAAATCCACCTAGTCTATCCATTTCTATAAAATTATTAAAATATTACGTAATAACGAGAGTCTTTTATTAAGTTCTAAGAGTTATAGATGTCAAAGTTTAGTCAAACGTCATTTCTCTACTTAACTAACTGAAAAACTTATATTGCTGAGAACACATTATTACATTCCTCTTCTTCTTCTCTAGCATGTATCTATCCACTCCTGAATGTAGGCCTCTTCCAGTACTTTCCATGTTTGTCTATCTAGGGCAGTTTGGAGCCAGTTTCTCCCTGCTATTCGTTGGATGTTGTCCCACCACCGCGTTGGTGGTCTTCCCGCATTTCTATTTGTGGCTCTTGGACGCCATTGCATGATTTTGTTAGTCCATCTAGATGGGTCTTGCCTTGCCACGTGACCTGCCCATCTCCATTTTAGTTCGGCTACTCTTCTCATAACATCCGTTACCTTTGTCCTTCTTCGAATCTCATCGTTTCTAATGTGGTCTCTTTAGCTAGTTCCCAGCATGGCGCGCTCCATGGTTCTCTGGGTTGTTCTGAGTCTTTCTGCGCTCCTCTTTGTCAGTGTCATCGTCTCGAGTCCATACGTTGTAACGGGTAATATGCAAGCCTCGTAGACTTTCCGCTTAAGATTAACTGGGATGCTTTGGGATTTTAAAATGTATCCTAGTCTTCCGAATGCTGCCCAGCTAAGTCTTGTTCTCCGGGATATTTCGGCTGTTTGGTTTTGTGTTCCCAGTCTGACAGCGTGGCCCAGGTATATGTATTCCTCGACGTTTTCGAGAGCGTGGCCTTCTATATTTATTACTGTTTGTTCGTTGGTCATTATTTTGGTTTTGTTTCATCTTGAGTCCGATTTGTTTTGATGTTTCTTGCAGTTCTTCCAACCTATCTTTTAGCTCGTTGATGTCATCACTAATGACAACAATATCATCAGCAAATCGAAGGTGACTTAGTCGAGCTCCATCTACGTTGATACCTTTATTTCCCCATGGCAGCTTTTTAAACGAGCTTTCCAGTGCCATCGTGAAGAGCTTAGGGGATATGGTATCTCCTTGGCGGACCCCCTTTTCTATCTTGATCTTATTTGTTGATGCTTCTTCGTTGATGGTCACTTGTAGTGTTGCGTTATCGTAGATGTGTTTTATAAGTTTGGAGTATCTTGTGTCAATTTTTGCCTCGTCCATTGCGTTCAGGACAGCCCAGGTCTCGACAGAATCGAACGCCTTCTCGTAATCGACGAACGCCATGTGCAGAGTTATGTTATACTCGGAGCATTTCTCTATTAGAGTACGGACGGTTTGTAGATGGTCATTTGTACTAAATTCCTTCCTGAATCCTGCTTGCTTGACTGGTTGATAGAAGTCAAGTTTATTTGTCAGTCGGTTGGTCAAAACTTTTGTGAGAAGTTGAAACGTATCATCCATTTTTTTTCTCTAAGAGACCAAACGAAGACAAAACAAAGGTAAAAACACAATGAGTCTCATTGTGTTTTTTACCTTTGTCTTGTTTTGTGAGGAGCTTGTACAAGTGTGAAAGAAGACTGATCGGTCGATAGTTTGCAATATTGGTGTTGTCCCCTTTTTTGAAGATTAAAACAACCTCGGCATTTTGCCAAGATTCCGGTATTTTCTCTTCGCTAATACATTTGTTTAAAAGGTGACAAAGGGCATGCTCAAGCGCTGCTCCTCCCATTTTTAGCATCTCAGCGGTAACGCGGTCTTCTCCAGGTGCTTTCCTATTTTTCATTTGTTTCAGGGCCTTTCTTAGTTCGCTTCTATTTACTTCTGGTATATCTTCGGATCCAACGTTCCGAATTTCTTGCCAGGCGATGTTTGGTTTAGGTAGGGTTGATGTATACAAGTCCTTGTAGAAGTCTTGAATGACATTTATTACACCTTGTCTATCTGTAACCGTTTTCGCATTTTTATTTTTTATTTTATAAAGTGTTTTCCTTCCTTCAGACATATTTGACCTGAGTACTTTCATGTTTGAGTTTTTTTTCAATAGCTCTTTCTATTAGCTGATTATTATGAGATCTTAGGTCTTTTCGACATTCTTTGTTTATTGCTTTACATATCTCCCTGTATTCATTTGAGTCTCTGGCAGTTCTTTTCCTTTGGTCTATTAGCTTCAGTGTGTTTGGGCTTAGTTTGGACTACCTGGATACTGCTCGTTATGGTTGTTGATAGCTCGTTCAGTTTCATTTTTTTCAGGTAATTTAAGTTGTGCAGTTTGGCTTCTAGAACGGTTTGGTATTCGTCTACCTTTGACATCATTGTTTGAGTGGTTGGATAGTTTCCTTTTTAAACCATCTTTTTCCTTTCAGCTTTAGTGTTGATTAGCAATCTTGTTCGGACCAATCGGTGGTCGCTGCCTGTATCGAAAGAGTTTAAGACAGACACATCTTGGCATATGTCTCGTCTGTTGGAAATTATATAGTCTATTTCGTTTTTTATTTGTCCGTCCGGGCTTCTCCAAGTCCACTTTCTCTGGGGGGGTTTTTTGTAAAAGGTGTTCAAACAGTATAGATTTTGATGTTGGAGGTATTCTAGTAGCATTTCTCCTCTGTCGTTTCGGTTTCCTATACTATATGATCCTATATTTGGTGGACCGTCTTCGTTTTCCGGCCGATTTTCGCTTTAAAATCTCCCATAATGATTTGAAACTTGGCGTTTTCCGATCTTTGAGCTGTCTCGATGTCTTTATAAAATGGTTCGACTTCTTGGTCTGGAGAGGAGCTTGTAGGGGCGTATACTTGGATACTTGCATGGAGCATCTTTTATTGATCTTTAATATAATGTATATTACTCTGTTTGAAGCAGCCTCCGTTTTAGTGACTAGGTGTTTTAGTTTTTTGTTTATCATGATCGCCACTCCACCAATATGTGAGTTTGTGTCAGCGTTCTTCTGATATAATAGGTGTCCAGACGTAAGGGTGGTCACACTCTCTCCTTGACGTCTAGTTTCACTTAGGCCAATTATATCCCATTTGATATGCTCTAGTTCGTTTTCCAGGATCTCAAGGTATTCCTTTGATCTCATAGTGCGGGTATTATACGTAGCAATTTTGATTTCGATCTTTGAAGCGGGGTTGATGTTTGGGTTTATTGAGTTTTTGCCTCTCCCAGAATCCATGAGGCGGCCTGACTTTCACTCTACTCGCCTGGGTATATCTGTTTTAGAACTCAACATTGGAAGGGTTTTGGCATTAAAAGGCCACGCTTGCCTAGCGGGTTGGTCAGTTTTGGTTTCAGCCGCCCACTTTGGGTCAGACGCTGTTTTGGGTCGCTCCTCCGGAGTCAGACACCCACACCTGTTTGGTCCGCGGGAGGTATTTGATTTCCCTCCTAACACCCATATCTGGCAGGCATTCCCCTATCCGCCACCTGGGGACGCGCCCTCTAGGGGTTACAGGTTCCCCCGAGGGATTATTATATACATCACTAACGATAATTTCTAATAGAATAGAACAAATTTATACACTCTTACTTATTAGTCACTTAGGTGTGATGGAAGTGGATTGTAAAGTTTAACACTGTTATAAGAAAAACACTTTCGTAAAATTGAAATTAAATTTTTAGGTTTTAAAAAGAAGTTCTATTGTCTCATTAAATTTAAATACATTTAACCTTAGTTCTAATTTTTACCCAGTTACTCACATTCTAAAATTTTCTTAAGAAATTTCATAGAATACAATTTTTATTTAATACAAGACCTTTATCTTTAGATAATTTTGCTGTAACAAGTTTTAGACATGTTTATCAAATTTTAACTCCACATCTAAATTTTTTGCACAGTTAAAAAATGTTAAAGAAACATGATATATAATCAGTTAAAGCCTAGTTGTTATAATTTTTTGAATTTAGAACAACAAAGAAGCACTTTCATATATTTGATATACCCCAATAGTACCCGTAATATCTCCATATAGTGTGCACGTCTTAATGTTGCTGTTTTTAAAAATTGAGAAATATATGTGCACCAAAAACTTAAACTTTCGAAGTCGATATCTCGACTTCTATGGGCACTATCTTCAAAAATCTAACGGCTTTGTCTTCTGAATCCAAAGTCGTAGCTCCTTTATTAATCAAATCAAATCAAATCAAAATGGTTTATTTGTCAAAATTTACAGTTTTATAGGTCAATAAAAATTACAAGGAAAAAAAATTACATTGACAAATAGGACTATTCTCTCGATTATAAAACCGTTTTCCCTAGTAAGCTTAAGCAAAGAAGGGATGAAAAAACTCCTTTAAAATTTACAAAAACAATTTTACAAAAATAAAAATAATGTTTTTATATAGGAATGCAAAGTAAGATATACAATTAATTAACCTAAGATTTTAGGACAGGCAGCGGTCAACCGAGATAATAATTTTTAGTTTCCATATGTGCTTCAAAAATCCAAAGTTTGGAAGTTAATATCTCGATTTCTATGGGCATTATCTTCAAACATTCAACTGTTTTGTCTTATTTTCGTCGTTCTGAATCCAACTAGTCCACTCCCAAAGTACTAGCTCTTTTATTAATTGAGATAATAATTTTTAGTTTCCATATATGTGCTCCAAAAACCGAAAGTTTGGAAGTTAATATCTCGGCTTCTATATCCACTATCTTCAAAAATCCAACGGTTTTTTAAAAACCCAACGGGTTTCCAAGTTTTCTTCTTTTCTTAGTTAGCCATTATTACTTGTCCCTTCCCACCTTATTTAGAGATTGCCAGATAGTCACTCTATAGTTTATCCGCTATAACATTTTAAATTTAAATAAAAAATGTTTACAGAAAGACTTCAAAATCAAAGAAAACCCAGGTATATAAGGATAAATACCTTAATGAACCCCTTAAATGAGGCACTGGAACTTTTCCAAGAAGAAGGTTGGATTTTACAGCCATCACCTCCGGACTACAACACCTTCCTGGAGCAAATATCTAGCCTGGAGGAGAATTCTTTTATGAAGGACTTTCACATTCCAGATGTGCTTGTGTTTCCTGCTGGGACTGAATTCTATAAACATCCAGGGTATAAAAAAGGGGTGATTGTCCTGCAAGACAAGGTAGGAAACAATTAATGTCAATTCTATTAAGAATTTCACAAATTCGTTTTCATAGGCCAGTTGTCTTCCTGTATACATTCTTAATCCATCAAAGGGAAGTACCGTGCTGGATATGTGTGCTGCACCTGGAATGAAAACTACCCAAATAGCTTCCTTGTTACAGAATGATGGAACTGTATATGCTGTGGAAAGAGACGCAAAGAGATTTGAAGTTTTAAAGAAAATGGTGGAGTCCGCAGGCAAGCGCACATAACGCTATATTTAATATTCAGTTTACTAAAGCGTTTTATTCATTTAGATGCTACTTGTGTTAAACCAATTAACAAAGATGTTCTGCAATGTGGAGAAACCGACTTTCCAGACGTTGAATTTATTATTGTTGATCCAAGTTGTTCAGGGTCAGGTAAAGAGTCTGTATGATTGTTATTGAATTTATAAAAACAATTTAATAATTTTCTAGGTATGGTAGATCGGTTTGAAGTGGCTCAGTCCAAAGAAGATCCATTCAGACTTCAAAAGCTCGCAGGTTTTCAAATAAAAATCTTGCGAAATGCCTTAAGTAGATACCAAAAAGTTAAGAGAGTAGTCTATTCAACTTGTTCACTATATTCGGAAGAAAATGAAGATGTAGTGCGGCAAGTACTGGAAACTAATAGTCAGTTCAAACTGGTTCCGGCAGGTCAATTTCTTGGTAACCATTGGAGCAATTATGGATCAAAGAACTTTGGTAAAATTGGAGAATACTGTGTTTATGCTAAACCAGAGGAAGATCTTACCAATGGATTTTTCTTAGCAGTATTCGAGAGGCTGCAGGAGGGTGAAACCAATGAGTTTTATAACGGGAGGGTGCTGAACTATCGGAAAAATATTGAACAGAAACAAGCAAGAAAAGAGAAAAGGAAGAGAGAAAGCTTAGGGGATGATATGCGAAATAGTGATGTAAATCAAGAATTTAAGCAAAATGGAGATGGAAGTGAAAAGAATCAGTTTGATAAAAAACAGATTCTAATAACAGAAGAGCAGGAAGTCGATGTAGGAAAGAAAAAGAAAAAAAAGAAGCATAAACAGGAGGTTGACGTGTCTGATGGTGGACCAGTTGAGGAATTAGCAATAATTAGTGAGGATATTAAAAAAAGTAAAATGCATAAAGAAAAATTTGAGGAAGAAAAGGGAGACACAAGCCAATCAAAATCAAATAAGAAAAAACATAAATATGGACATGATGATATTTTTGATAATAATACTGTTCAAGATATTACTATAGATGAACCTGTTAAAAAGAAGAAACATAAAAAAGACAAAAGTATCGATGTGAATGAAGATAGTATGGAAGACGACAAAAAATCAAAAAAGAAGAATAAAAGTAAAAAGGCAAACCAGAAATAAAATGCAATAATGACTTTTTTGTATATTAGATGTATTTGATTTTATATAAATGTTTGGTTTTTTACAATAGAGTTTTATTTAGTTTTATTTAGACTAAATAAAATGGTAAAAGTTTTTATTTGTTACAAAATAAAACATTTCATTGACAAATTAAATTAATAAATATTTTCAAATTTTCGTACATGGCTGGTATCTTTTAAGAATGTTGTAGTTCAACATTTGCAATAAAATATTAATATTTAATTAGAAAGTTCAATGTACCTTTTTTAAATTTAACTTTCTTAACTCGTTCATTATAGGGCTTTAATATTAACGGAAAATTCATTAAACAGTGTAGGTTCATAAAAAGTTAAATCTTTGACACATTGAAATCGGCATATAAGGTATCGACAAGTTTCTTTGGTCAGAATAGTAATAATTTGATGATATGATTTATTGCACAGTGTGCGTAGAGATTTCTCACTTTTAAAACATTGCAATTTCTATAAAATAGAAAGAGATACAAAGGTACCACAGATACCTAAATGATTTCTTACATATTATTTTTAGAATTAAATGTTGACATACTACTATTTTTTTAAATGTACTATCGTGCCCAAAAAAACTGGGACAGCAAAATCTCCTAAATCTCTTGGTCCATTAGAATAATATATTTTGATATTGTCAAAGTTAATTTAATTTTGTGACAGCCGCGTCAACAAAATCGTTCTTTCAAAATACCTGCAGTATCTTCTCAACAAAAAGCGATAATATACACTCGTCTGATGAATGGAGTTTCTATAAAAAAAACTCGCAGAAGAATTGGGCATTAGTAAAAATACCGTTTCTTTAGCTAAGGCAAAAATTGCAGAATATGGAGCTATTGTAAGAAATCCAGGTTCTGGTCGACCAACAATTTTAAACGACATTCAAGATAGAGATTTAGTTGGGTTTCTAAGAAACAATCCGTTTGAAACAGCAATAAAGGCGAAAGATGACACGCATTTTTGTAGTTCTGCTAATACAGGTCGTAGTAGGATAATAAATTCGGAAATTAAAAGTTGCTGTGCAACAAATAAAATATTTTTGACTGAAGCAAACAAACAGAGAAGATTAGAATTTGCCCAATAATATGCACATCAAAACAACGTATGGGAAACGGTAATATTTTCTGATGAAAAAACCTTTCAATCGTGCAATAATGGCAAAATCCGCGTTTACAGGCCTTTTAATACCAGATATGATGAAAGATATACACACAAGACTAATCAAAGTGGACGTTTTAGTATAAACGTTTGGATCTGGATTAGTTTTAGAGGACCAGGCGTTTGTCAAATAGTGCAGGGCAGGCTTAATGCCTTAGGATATTGCAATATCCTGAACAATGTTATGATGCCATCGGTTGGTGTTGTTTATGGGCAAGATTTTATCTTCCAACATGATAATGCTCTTATAATATCCTTATATTCCTCCTTATATACATTCAGCTCGTATTCGTCAAAACTATCTAGACGAAGGACGAATTTGGACCCAATTGAAAACGTTTGGGGTAAAATGGAAAAATATATGTAAAAAGATAACTTTAGGCATAGAAATCAGAATGAACTACGCTCAAAGATAGATGAAGCATGCGACCAAATACCAAAGAATCTACCAGAAACTTAATTTTAAGTATGCAACGACGTTTGCAAGCTGTAATTGATAACGACGGTGCGCTTGCTAAGTATTAATAATTTTTTATTCCATATTATCAAAAAAGATATTAGTTAGTTTTGGTTTATTTATAAAATGTGTTCCAAATAAAAATAAATATCGAAAAATAAAAATGTTTTGTATCAATATTATTATTTAAATATGTAATTATTAAGACTCCAAAAATTCATAATGCGTAAATATGCATACCATACCCAAGGAATGCGATTTACTGTAATAGACTAGGAGACAATTCCCTACCTAAATTTTAACGTCCCAGTTTTTTTTCGGCACGATAGTACTATTGGATGCGCCACCTTGTATGACAATACAGTATTTCAGATTAGATTCCAAGGAATAGTAAAGAATAATAAGCATGTTCTTATTAAGAACATTTCTAATTTGATGAAATTTATAAAATATATTGCTTATTTTTTATTTAAGAAGGCTATATGATCATACCACTGAAGATTTTGATCTAAGAAAACTTCCAGATATTTAATTTTGTTAACTTTTCTTATACTAACTGAACAATTAAATTGAATATTATTTAAAGTGTGGCAGTTTAAATTATGGATTTCTAAATAAGTTTGTATTGGTTGATCTGCCGATGATGTACTAATCTAACTGATATACTAAAGTCATAATTAAAGTTGTAAAGGGGTTCAGACCTTAGAGCTAGGTAAGTATTACTAACTCAGTCGTGTACTGCACGGAGACAAATCTCCGCCCGTTGATATATTCTATTCCAGGCATCCCTAGAAAAGAAGACAACAGTGTCATCAGCATATGATATTACACTGTCTTCCTAAAAAATATGTCCAATATTATTGATGTATATTAGGAAGAGAATGGGTCCCAGCGTACTACTTAGGGTACACCTGTATTAACATATTATGCTGCACTAAAAGTGCCATTTATTTTGACCTGTTGAACCTGATTGGAAAGATTACTTTTTAGTAAATGTAATAAGCCTTCTTTGATGCCAATATCTTCAAGTTTATTGAAAAGTATTTTGTGAGAAACTATGTCGAAAGCCTTTATTAAGTCCATAAACACAACTAAATGTTTCTTTTTGTTTTGCAAATTTAGGTTAATATTATGTACGTTCAGAAATGACATCTTCAGTATTTTTGTTTTCAGTAAACCCAAATTGTTTAGAGCAAAGAAAGTTTTTGAAGGCTAAAAATATATTTTTTTCTTTTCAACATTTTTTAAAGACATTCACAAAATTGTTCTTTACATACCTAAAATGTAGATTTGTCTCAATTAATAGTAATAAATGAACTGTTTATTTCTAATTGATATGCATTATTTCTTTGTTTTTTTTTCTATGTATTTATAGCCTCGTTGATGCAATTCCAAATTTATTTATAGTTGATTCGTTCGTCCTTGACTTATATAATAATTATTTTTTGCTATTTTATAATAAGATTTATTATTTATAAAATTTGTTTTTTCGACTTTTGCTTGCAAGTTTTAAAGAGGTGGTGTTTTGTTCTAAATACTCACTTAATTAATTTTTGAAATTTAAATAGGCTTCATCAACACTATAATAATTGTTTATAATTTCTGCTGTTTCTCTCTAAAGGTCCATGTTTATTTCCTGAATCGCAATTATTCAGAATTTTTTGTTAAATTATGTTTATTATTTAAAGAAATGAAAATTAAGAAATTATCAGATAATATGCGTTTTGCCTCATTAGTGGCTTTATTTCATTCTTTTTTGAGTTAATATTGTCAATTTTTAAAATTACATTATCAATGCAAGTCAAGGAGGTCAATGATACCTATAAGTAGGCGTATTTATACATGGAAAAAATCCACCCTGAGTCATAATATTAAAGTATTGTATACCATTTATATCAGTTTCATATATCTATGCTCAATCTCCCACCATTATTTAATTTTTGTATAAATTAAGCGGTAAAAATATGGATGCTAAATCTTGCAAAAATATATTTAGATTTGCTGAAGGTTATCTGTAAATGCCAATCATTCCAAGATCA
Organism: Anthonomus grandis grandis; assembly: GCF_022605725.1. NCBI lineage: Eukaryota > Metazoa > Arthropoda > Insecta > Coleoptera > Curculionidae > Anthonomus > Anthonomus grandis. Next base: position 18,104,411 of record NC_065556.1, on the reverse strand, counting down.
TTATTATTTATATTAAACCAACATTAAATTTTGAAATAAGTTAATCGTAGAAGAAATTATATTTAATTAAAGTTAAAATATTTAAACAGGGCAACATTGAAATTTGAATGACAAAAATATATAAATTTTGAGTAAATAACATCAATAACATTTTAAAATTTGAATATTTTTCACTTGCATTATATAGATAGATACAACATACACAAAAGTATGTACCTTGAAAATACATGAAAGAATTTATTATTTAAACTAAAATATTTAAGTAAGTAACAAATTCAGATTTTTTCTTAAAACTACTTTCTTTAAATTATTGCTCTGCGTTTAAACCCCTGATAAGGTTTACCTTTTGTGGATCATTTATTCATTCAGACATTTTAATTTTAAACTTTATTTTACTGTATTTTGTTGAATAAATTTATTAATATTATTATTATTATTATTAAAATAATTGTGAAAATTGAAATATGCTAATCTGTAAAAAATTTCCTTTAAAACACAACTAAAAACGAAAAAAAGAAAAATAATGGAGTTATTAAAATATATAAAAAAACTAAGCTTTATTTGCTTCATTGCAAGTTTTATTTGCTTCATCAATAATATACGCTAACTTTGTCATAACTTATTTGTTGATATGGAAACTGAAATTTCTACCCAGACAGCACAAGGACATTGCATATATATGCTCAGCATATTTAATTGGCGTATTCATATCTGCCAAGAATCTCTTATATCTCACTTGGCATATTCAATAGATATCTAAGGTCACCAAATATATGTCAGGAATATCTTTTTATTTCTTCGTCAAATGTCAAGAAGAAATATAAATTTAAGATAAAGTAGCAACTTACCATCAGACAGTCGTATTATTAGACATACTTACATTTATTCTACTCAAAGTAACATTTATTCGATTTCAAGTCTCCGAGATATACCAACCACCGATTTTTGACTACATTTACAGTTTTTAACGGAGTTTTTGTTATATATCTCCAGCCCTGTAAGCATAACTATAACAATTTATTTTTTATTTTAATTTTTGCTTAAAAACTTGTACTTGATCAGTCAAGAGTTACGTGATCAAAATTAATCAGGGCACTTGACTGTTAAAAAGCATAACTTAAATGGGCATGATTGTTAATTGTTTCTTTTTTTCGCAGTTATCCTTAATTATATGTTAGTAAATATTTAAATTTATTCAAAAATTAAAAATTGTTAAAAAAAACTTTTTTAAATTGTAGATACTTATATTTTTGTTATATTTAAATTATTTACCCGCAGAATTAACGAAAAAAAAACTAAACAAAAAATCTGAAATTTTCAAAATTTCATATAATCTTAGACCAAGCTAAAGAGGTTTAAGTTTAAAAGAAAAATAGCTAATGCAGCTACATAAGGAAACCAATTTTAAAATGTGTTACATAAAATAGCATTATTCAATTTAATCTAAGTTTCGACTTTAATTTAGCACCTTTAATTCAACACCGAATTTCTGCCTTGTGTGATTCAAATGCAATTAATTATTTTCATTAGCATAATTAAGACATCTAATAACTGCATTGACAAAATTTAAACAAATTGGGAAAATAATTTATAATATCGGGTAATAATAAATAATATATGTTGAAATTGTGCTTATAACATATCCTTAATGCTATAACCAATATTGTAAATTCATATTTGGAAATAGGATATTTTCCTCGCTTTTTGTGAGAATCAATTGTATGATTGTCCTATATCCAAGGTATCCAATACTTTGCAGCATCTACGGCCAATTAGTTTATTGGCATTTATGTTTGTTATTATGTTGCAAGGTCTTGGAGAGGATTGTAAATGCCTAGTTATCACAGATCTCGATCCAAAGCTTGCAGTAATTTTGATAGCCTTAGACTATTTTAAGGCTACGTAATCGATTAGGACTTGTTAGTGGCAAAGTTAAAATATTACGGCTTTAAAGACATTGCTATTTCTTTTTTTAAATCATACCCTTGGAAGCGTAGGTACTCAAAGAGTACGTATTCGAAATAGCTATTCCGATTCAAAATTAATTATACCTAGGATTCCTCAGGGATCGATTTTAATGCCACTTTTATTTCTTTAATACAGGGTGTTTCAGAACTATGGGATCAAACTTCTGGGGGTTGTTCAGTGCAACAGAAGAATCCATTTGAGTATAGGAACCCATGTTCGAAAATGCGTCACTACGCCACTACGGCCCTAAGACGCCTTAAAATTTATAAAAAACATTAATTACCTAAATAGGATCTGCTGCATTTATTTTTACCTTTTGTACATGATACCATAACAACAATTGTTTAAAATCAATGCTTATCAATGTCAATTCTCAATATCATGTTTAAAAATTTTATAGCTTATAATTTTTAAACATTTATTGCTAATAGAAAACTTTATCAATTAAGAATTGGCGGATATGCATTTGGCATATGGAGCAACAAACTGCAATGCACGAACAGCATCGCGGTTGTATCATGAACGTTATCCCGAACGACAGCATCCTGGATACAAAAAGTTTATTGCGGTTCATCGGCGGCTCGCTGAGACAGGCATGCTTAAGACCAAGATGCATGATACTGGTGTTGCTTGAACCGTAAGAACGGTCGAATTTGAAGAAGAGGTACTTCAGCGAGTTGCCGATGAACCATCAAATAGCACACGTGATGTCGCTAAGAATATGAATACGAGTAACGCTTCTGTCTGGCGAGTACTCCACGAGCAACAACTCCATCCTTACCACTTCCACAAGGTTCAAGGTATGACTGCAGCCGATTATCATCCTAGAGTTCAATTTTGTCGATGGCTTCTGGATCACATCATTGCACAACCAAATTTTTTACGATATGTTTTGTGGACCGAGGAAGCCTCTTTCACAAGAGACGGTATTTTTAATAGTAGGAATAGCCATGTTTGGGACGAAGAAAATCCTTATGCAATTTTTCCAAGAAAACATCAGAATCGTTGGTCTGTCAACGTATGGGCAGGCATTGTTGATGATTATTTAATTGGGCCATACCTTTTACCGGAACGGTTAACAGGACCTATTTATCTGCGTTTCTTGGAGAAAGTTCTTCCAGAACTCCTTAAAAATATTCCACTAAACGTTAGACAGCAAATGTGGTTTTAGCATGATGGAGCGCCGGCTCACTGTGCTGTACAAGTACGCGAGTATTTGGCTCAGCGGTTTGGACACCGTTGGATTGCCAGAGGTGGAGCAGTTTCTTGGCCTCCTAGATCACCCGATTTAACGTCGCTCGATTTTTTCTTGTGGGGACATGTAAAGTCTTTAGTCTACGAAACTCCAGTAGAATCAGAGTTAGACTTAATTGGACGAATAACAGCAGCATTTGAAATCATTCAAAAGGAGGATCGAATTTTTAGTGTAGTCCGCCGAAATCATGTGCGGCGTTTAAATCGGTGTATTGAGGTTGGAGGAAGACATTTTGAATAATTGTTGTGATGGTATCGTATACAAAAGGTAAAAATAAATGCATCAGATCCTATTTAGGTAATTAATATTTTTTCTAAATTTATACGCGTCTTAGGGCCGTAGTGGCGTAGTACACATTTCCGGACATGGGTTCCTATACTCAAATGGATTCTACTGTTGCACTGAACAACCCCTAGAAGTTTGATCCCATAATTCTGAAACACCCTGTATACTTGTGATCTTTTATCTAAGGTTAATGCGTCAGATGTCTACCAATATATCGATGATACTCAATTAGACTTACTAATTTGAAACAAACAATATTAAAGATGCCTGAAGATTTATGTTCAATCATATAGAGTATTCAACAGCATATTTTTTTTATTAACTCTATCAACTAAGGATGATACTGCTCTAAAAATAAAGTAAATATCATGAATAATACGCATATTGCGGTAAATGAGTTTCAACTAGGTTTTCCAAAATTTTGGGATTGATTATAGATCGGAATCTTTGAGTTTTCGGGAACGTTTAGGGATAGTTTTGAAAAAATATTACCTGCGTTTGTGTCTGTGCAAACAAACATATTTTAAATGTTAAAACTAAAAAAAACTTGCAGAATCTTTAGTCCTATCAATAATTAGTCTAATCATCTATTATCCCTATTTTGATAAATAATCACAGCAATGATTACAGGGGATACAAAGTGCATATTGTGATTTTGTGTGCAGGTTGAGAAAGTTTGATCATGTTTTCGGGCATATGTTTTTCTTAAAATGGTGAAAGTATGATATTTGTTTAAATTCCTTTTTTTGTCATTTATTTCTCGTTTTATTATTTATTAGATTCTTTAGCTATAACTAATTTAGCCCTAATTTTCATTGCCCATTTTTGTTAAACTGTTAAGCTTTAATTACTAAAAAGTAAATTTAATTACATAAGATGTCTTGTGGATTATTATCTGTTTAAATCAATATATTTTTTATGATTTTTGTTACTGTAATAAATATTTTTTTCTTTAAAATAGGTATTCAAGAGTAGCTTTAAGCTAATCTTTGTCTTATAAGCAAATATAATTTTATATATATTTACATTTGTTTAAACTAAAGGCAGTTTATTATTATTAGTTTTATATTTGAGAAAAGACTTGTGAACTTATATAGTTAACTAGTTCATTTTAAATTTTTGCAAAATAATAGAGATAGGGCGATATATTTCCATTGTCTTCTTTTTTAAAGATTTAATATTTTTGCATTTTGCCAGATTTTAGATTTTAAAACATAGACTTCTATTAATAAGACTTGAAGTAGTTTTTACAGTACAAAAAAATACAATTCAAAAAAACAATTGAATATATAACTTCCTGTATGTGTCTCTTATTTCCTTTTTAGCTTACAGTGTATAACGAACTTAAGAGTATCCAATAACCAATCAATAAATAAAGAACTTAGGATTAATATCAATTTACATGTGCCATAGGAATTTTAATACTAACGAGGGAACGTTACGGCTCCTTTTACTATATTAATCCTCTATATCTGTTTCATTACGCAAAAAGCAAGAATTCAAACTGTTATGTTAGATAAACGAATTTAATTAAATATTTGAATTGTTATTGTTAAAGTAAATAAGGCACGGTACCGTTTATTTAATTTTTTCCCTTAGCAGATGGCATTTTCATAAAATAAAAATAGTATTTTAGTATAACAGATAGCTTTTAGTTAAGATGAGTAGTGAGGAGGAAAGAGTGCCATTAGTATCGAAAAATGATTTGCACAACAATGATGACAGTTATAATGTAAGTATTATTATAGATTAAACGTCTTTAAGACCTATATATATTTTTTCCTATTTAGAGTGGAAATAGTTCAGCAGACACCTCATTCAGGATACCAATCTATGGCACTTCATCGGAAAAGCGCCCAAGTGTGAAACCAGTGCCTATAGAGGAGCGAATAAAGTACTCCTGGAACTCACTAAACGTTTTTGCTACCGCTGACGAACCTCAGAGTGACACCAATTTTTGCTTTTGTTGTAAAAGTAGATCTGCGGATAATCTGCAAAAGAAGCATTTGCTAAAGAATGGTAAAGTATTGAAAGAATTAAATTGGAAGTTCCTGTTATGTCGCCTGCTCTTAAAATCGGAAATGACGGGGTCTTAAAAATTTCTTTATATTGATATTTTTTAAATATCAATAATTAAACATCTTTGTTTTTTTGAAATAATACCTTTTTATAATATTAAACATTTGTAGAATATTCAGTTGATGTCATGTGAAGGTTTACATTTTTAGTACAATGTTCAAAGAAGCCTTTAGTTAATATTATTCCTACGATATCTAAATGAAATATTAATATATTATTGATAACAAAATAATTAACACTTAAAGGGCAAGATGATGGATTTATCTATTTTGTCGTATTTTAATAACAACTTTTAAAATGTATTATTTAAAAATATACGCACAAAATTAAAACTTTCTTAGTTTTAATAATTAATTAAATTACACATGAAAAACAGTTTTTTAAAAAAATTAACGAAATTAATTATTTTGAATGATTCTTTTACAGAAAAAACAAAAAAAATATTAAAGAATAACAGATACATAAATCCATTAATAAAATCATACAATCTGACATAGTTACAAGGTTTAAATTTTCGCACACAGTAAAAGTAGTAATTAATACTAAATTAAAAATTCTCCTTGGTCTAATTTAAGTATTTTGCATAAAATTATTTCTTTTGAAAAAATATAGCTAGACAAGGTGTTTTCAGTTTTTTATGTTACAAATTAAGTTAAAACAAGTATTACATAAATGTTCAACGTCGTGTTTTTTATTTGTGTTACTTGGGTGTTTTAATTTCAATGATATCTTTTCTTACTCTTTTTATTTATAATTTTGCTGTTTAGATAGAATTTTTGTTTTTTCAAAAGCAAATAAATGTTCTAGAGAATCTTTTCAAAGTGCATAGCAAGAGCGGTTTTTGAATTACTGTTAATGAGTAAAATTCTATAGATTGCATTACTTTCTAGGTCCATTAGCACTTTTGCTTTTAATTTTCAAAATAATCATTTGATAGTGTTTTAATTCTTAAAAGTAATGTTAATATTATCGTCATTAAATTAATTTTTTGTTAGACAGTGTGATAGATTTTCAGTTTAAAAATCATTCCAAGAATGTTAGTTTTTGGTACCAATCTGTTTTTATGATATTTTGGTTAGCTCTAATAAATAAAATGTCAAGGAAAGGGATTGAGTTATTAGACTTTATTTCAATCGTAAAGAAACTATTATTAAATCCCATATTGTTAATTTTCTTGAATTTTATCTCTGATAATCAATTTGGCTCTAAAAAATCCAAATCAACAGAAGATGCAATTTTATCTCTGACGGCAAAAATTTATGAAGCTCTTGATAAAAAGAAACCATACATCTTTGTATTTAAAGATCTTAAAAAAGCTTTTGATACGGTTTGTCATAAAAAACTTGTGAAGGAAAATTGGAGAAATTAGGCATACGAGGAAGTGCTTTGAATCTCTTAAAAAGTTATTTAGGAAACATGTTCCAATTTATTAACACTGAAGGACTTAAAAGTAGTACAAGGACTGTAAGCTGCGGGTTACCTTAGGGAACAGTGCTGGGACCGGTCTTATTCATTGCTTATATAAAATGATTTTTTAAAAATATATTCACGTGGACATATAATTAGTTTTAAGTTGTGGAAGTTTTAAAAGAATTAATTAAATTAGATTTTAAAAAATTGTGTAAGTGGTTTGAAATAAATAAACTAACACTAAATGAGCACAAAACAACATGTTTGCCATTCATATCCTATTCTGATACTTTGCCAAACTTTTCCACCCTAGAAATAAATGGAAACGTCACAATCTCCAAAACTGCTGTTGTCAAATATCTCGGAATTATGATAGGTAGTCAGCTATGATGAACTATGTAATTACAAAAACTAGATTTGCTAATTTAAAAACGATATTAGAAATTAACAAGCTTAAAACAATGTAATATGCTCTAGGTCAATCTGTGTTAAAATACGGAATAGTTGGTTGGAAAAATGCGGGATACTGTTATCTTAAAAACTTGGATGTAATTTAGAAATGGATTCTTAAAGTCCTCTATAATAAAACTAAAACTTATCCGAGCAATCAGATCTTTGCTGAATCCAGAGTATTAGATTTCCGATATATTATATTTCTTCAATATTGTATTAATGTGCATTTCCAAAAACAAAATAATTGTTCCACCTGTTCAACATAATAGACCAACACGATACAACACTGACTGTGTAATGGTTCCTTATTCAAAAAAAAAGAAATTGGCCATTTCGTCTCGTTCCTTTTTAGCTTATTGAATCAGCGAAAGATTCCAGCGTAATTAAGCGATAAAAAACCGTTTTTTCTTTGTTTCGGATTATTTATTATATAAGAGATATTTATTATATAATTGAGGAAGGAGTATTTCACTTTCATTTCATTTAATACAGAAATAAATTTTTAATTCATTAGAATAATATACAGTGCATTTTTTTATCTCGGGTCATAGGGTTTTACGTGTAATATTTTCAACCCCATGTCAGAACCTGTTCTATTTAATCGATAGGATTAAAACTTGGAACAAGTGAAGTTTAAGTTAACAGACTTTAAAAAATCCCATTATTTTGCAAAAAAATTTGCCTGAAACCTATTTAAAATACGTTTTTCTGATGAAAAAGTTTGCTTTTTCCGCACCTCGTAACCTTCATTACCTTTACACTTCAAAGCAGGTAGACAAATATCTGACAGTGACACAAAATAATTTCCTCAAAATCTCAAAAATATATTTTCAAAAATCAACAATAAACAAATAAAACCTTTCAAATAAATTGTTCAAAGTGACCTCCAAACTGAGCCAAACAAAAGCCCAGACAGTTGTAGAAATGTCTCTTAACATTTAGGAGCTGCTGGGGAGTAATGGTACGTGAAGCCTCGATAATTCTATTACGAAGTTCTTCGATATTGTTGGGTCTGCCTCTAACAATATCAAAGACTTTTGATGATAGATAGCCCCAATAAAAGTTATCTAAAGGCGACAGATCGGGGCTTCGCGCCGGCCATTTAGATGGCCCAAAACGTCCAATCCAGCGTCCTGGGAACGTGGCATTCAAAAACTCGGTAACAGTCGCTGCACTATGAGCGGGGGCTCCATCATGTTGAAAAATTATCCTGCCATTTTGAACAGCGTTTCCTAATGCGGGAATGACCGGCACCTGAAGTAATTCTAAATATTTTGCAGTATTCAGGCTACCCTCTATGAAAAATGGACCAATTATTCGATCTCCAAGAATTCCTGCCCACACGTTAAGTTTCTGTCTTGTTTGGGTATGCGTTTCCTGGATGACGTGAGGATTTTCTCGCGCCCATATTCGAGTATTTTGTTTGTTGACCATTTGTACCATTTGTACAGAAAGTACTTTCGTCTGAAAATAGTATTTTGTTTGTAATTGTGGGGTCGTTGCTAATTCGTTCCATCCACTGTTCACAAAACTGCATTCTAAGAAAATAATCATTAGGCAAGAGTTCTTGAACATTTCTAACTTTAAAAGATTTGTATTTTTCTTTTCTGATTGCCTTATAGCAACTACTCCTACTTTTTCCGGTAACTTCGGCAAACTGAGTAAGACTATTTGTTGGATTTTCTTTAACGGCCAAGCATACCTCCATTTTAAATTCTTCGTCTACTACAGTTTCGGTTCTTTTTCGTTTTAAGTGAGAACTGGCGATGCATTCAATCGTAATAAATTTTTTATGAAACCGTTGTACTGTTGATCTAGACGGGACGGGACGGTTAGGATAAGGCACGGCAAAATTATCTACCACTTCTTGCGTCGACATTCCTCTAATGTAGTTTGAAACCATCTCAATACGTTCCTCCGTAGTGTAAATCAACATTTTAAAGAGTTTTTGAACAATTTCAATGGAGGAATTTAAAAATTATTTTGTGTCACTGTTTGTCTACCTGCTTTGAAGTGTAAAGGTAATGAAGGTTACGAGGTGCAGAAAAGCAAACTTTTTCATCAGAAGAACGTATTTTAAATAGGTTTCTCGCGAATTTTTTTGCAAAATAATGGGATTTTTTTAAAGTCTGTTAACTTAAACTTCACTTGTTCCAAGTTTCAATCCTATCGATTAAATAGAACAGGTTCTAACATGGGGTTGAAAATATTACACGTAAAACCTTATGACCCGAGATAAAAAAAATGCACTGTATAAGAAGGCTTTTCTACTGATAATCCCAGTAAAATTTCATAAAATTCGACAAAGTATTTTAAAAATGGTTTAAAAATCCGGGTGATTACCTACATAATTCCGTTAACCCTTGGGCTTTCAAAGTAGGGTGTTCAACAACCAAGACAAAATCATTCAGATCAATTAGTCTGACGTCATTTCGGTTGAACAATATGGAAAGACGAGCAAGACAAAGAGATCCTTTAAAAAAAATTAAAAGAGCGGATTTTTAAAAAAAATAGGCACACATTGCGTATGCTTCATAAGTAGAAACATGCTTAAAGTAATTTTAACAACCATTAGATATAAATGTGTTTGTACTACATGTTCTGTATCAGGATAAAATGTTACTAGCTCTCGTTAGTTAATTAAGTAAATTGCCTCTTAACTTGCGTAGAGCCTCGAAATGTAGAAGTCTTAGAACATTGAAAGGCTTGAATTAGTAAACAACAACTTTGTTTGAGCTCAACATGTGTACAGTGCTAGGGAGGTGTTTTGCTTACAAACATATTCATCGATTTTCTGTTGTCAAGTTTACATGCATTTTCAAAAGAGGAAATTTTCAGCTATATAACAATACATAAAATAATGTTAATTTAACTTATTGATCTTAGATTTTGGATTAAAAATAAAAAGTAAAAATAGATATATGTTACTCTAAGCGCAAAAATAACAACTTTAAAGCAAAAAAAAGCAAAAATTAACATTTTTATTCTAAAACCGCTTCTAAAAAATTTGAATTGGCAACACCACAAGCAAAAGCTGATGTCATCTTGCAAAATGTCATCTTAACAAACGGCTTTCTGTTTACATTCAGCATTTTTGAAGTTTTGTGTTTATTATTTAGTTTTTAGAAAAAAGTCATTTTAGTGTTTTTGTTAACTATTACGATAGTAAAAACTTGTGCCGTTTGTGCCGCACCATGCGAAAAAGCCGACTTAGGCCTTTACAAGTAAATACCGATATTGCCATAACATCATATCAAGGGAAAACCGTCGCAATAAACGTAGAATAATAAAAACTATTTAAGAAATCTATAATAATTATAAAATATTTATTTTCCATAAAAATGCTTTTTATCTGATAAGTACCTTTACTCTAATAAAGTACGTTAAAAAAATGAATAAAAACTTCATAAACGGTAATATTCTTTATAGTTTAAAGCATAATCTATTAATAATAAATATTTATCATGTAAATATTTTTTAACAACGTCACTGGTAAAGATTGCTTGTGTCGGTGGAATCAACAATGCATTCGAGCGGCGTTGCGATGCTGTTGCCTTTTTCTTTTATATAGGGACGTTGCCTTCTTTATAGAGTATCTTATCATATTTTATGAAAAAAAAAGCTTAATATTTCATTAAAGAGGAATAGTAATATTTTGCCCCTGTCGAAATAAGTGACAAATTTTTATATTATAGAGTGTGCCATTTTTACATAAACATTTGGCATCATTGCATCAGAGATGTTGCAACCAAACAAACTGCCCATAGTTCCACGGCAATGCTAATTAGCCTTTCAATGTTCTGGTAGAAGGTGTGAAAAATATGAACGCTAAACCGAAAGTGACCTTAAGGTGCGTATGACTTGCAACAAAACACTCCAAACAAACCAAACGCGCCGCGTGCACTGTAACAAATTTGTCTAGTGAGTACGTTGCGCCGAACAGAACAGAATGCGCAAAACATTTTCGGAGGATTGTCGGTAAATGGATTTTGCTCAAAGAGAATTTATTTGTTTGCAGGTGTTCAGTCGATACGGTGTCATTTGTTGATCACTGATCGGAACACCTCGAATACCGCAAACAACCGGAACGCTCCGCGCAAAATTTTTGTTGCAGATTGCTTGGAGTGCGCAGTGCGTTTGGTTTGTTCGTAGTGTTCTGTTGCAAGTCAATACCCACCTTTATACTCTATATGGACTTCACGAATTTTGTTTTTTTTTTCTTGTCCTAACAAGCTTTACCGCTTCAGGACGTATTTATGTTTATTTATGTATTTATATATTTGGCTGTATATGTATTTGGAAATTATCGTAAATAAACAATATTTTTATTATAATTATTAATTAATTTTATGTAAAATACTTAAATTAAATTGAATTAAACTTACTTTTTGTGAAGCATTATTTATTACTTTTACTGTGGAGAAAATTTAACCTTCGTAGCTATGCCAAATAAGATAAAGATTAGAAAAATGTAAAAAACACATATGTATTTGCGTTTTTGTTTTTTTAGAGTTCTGTGGATGATCTCATAAAAATTAAAACGACTACCAAAATACAGCTTGTCTCCTTTCAAATGGTGAAAAATGCTAGATTATATACAGGAGCTATAAAAAAGTAGTTTGAGATAGGACAAAGGTCGGAAGAGCGCCATATTGAATCTACAGGCTGTTGAATTTTAGAAAAAAAGTCGCTTTTTTTTCTAGTTTAAAAACGCTTATAGCGATTTCATTCAAATTTTAGGTCTCTAATGGTACTTTTAGGTCCTAAATGATAGGTAGTGACGCAACTTTTTGAGGAATTGCAGGTCATTTGATCTATCTAGTGACGGAGTTGCATTTTCGTAATATTTTATTCATTTTTAATAAAACAAATTCCTTGCATTTTTGCTCTGCGACGCACCGTTTTCGTGCAAAAAAATAAAATCCATACAAGGATTTTTCAAAACCTTTTTGCCACAACGAAAATTTTAATATCATTATAATAAGAAATAAACAATTTACCTGAACAATAAACAATTTAAATAAAAAAAATAACTTAAAAAAACCGTTTAAGCAAATAATGTAATACAATAAACAATAAAAAAAATTAAACAATAAACAATTCAAACCAAATGCTCAAAATGTCCTCCATGCATGTTCACACATTTTCTGCACCTGGATTATTTCTCAGGAAGTCCGCAGCCACCACAACTCTAGCAAGTAGGTCTTCTCTGTTGGTTACATGTGTTGCGTAGATAAGCTGATCCATGGCGCCCCAGACAAAAAAGTCTAGAGGTGTCAGATCAGGTGACCGTGCTGGCCAAGGGACTATACCACCTCTACCAATACACCTATTGTTGTAGATCTGATCTGCGAAAGCCCTTACAATTCAAGCGAAATGCGCTGGACAGCCATCGCGCTGAAACCAGAGATCTATAATATTCTCTCCGACCAAATTATTTGCAATTGGGTATGGTATCTCGATCTTCTGCAAAAAATGACTTCCGATCTGATCTCCTAAGAAAAGTGACTCCCATGTCATAAAAATACGATGTATTGACACTAAACGTAACAAAAACATGTACACACAAAAAAATTGTTTCAAGAAAACAGTAGCGTACCTGTTTTTTTATAAGAAATTTAACGTGCATGTGCTGCAAGTCCGTCCTTGGACAAGTCAAATTACTCACAATTCCTCAAAAAATTGCCTCACCACCTATCATTTCAAATCTAAAAAATTTATTTAAATCGCTTAAAAGGTTTTTAATACAGAGGGAATAAAGGAGTTTTTTGAAAAATTTAACGAGGCACTGCCGACCATCGATTTCTTATCTCAAACTACTTTTTTATGGTTCTTGTATATACTGTAGCATTTAACTATTTGAAAGGGGACACCCTGTATATAAATCTATATTCAGAAGTGTTTTTTTTACCCATATCCAATAAAAAAAATTAAGCAAATTTATAATTAAACCCTATACCAAAATGTTTCATCCGATATAATAAATTAACAAAAAAGGTCAAGCTTATATTTCTTTTTGTTCCTTTTTTAGTAAGTGGCTTAGCGTATCCGGGCGAGCTGTTGGCAATTTTGGGCTCAAGCGGAGCGGGAAAAACCACGCTGCTTAACGCCCTTACTTTTCGCTCGTCGAAAAACGTCACGGTGACGGGAACCCGATGTGTTAACGGCACTCCCGTTAATTCCAAAGCGTTGACAAGCCAATCTGCTTACGTCCAGCAAGACGAACTGTTTATCGGAAGTTTAACCGTTAAGGAACATCTCAGGTTTCAGGTCGGTACAGTCATCTGATTAAATTGGAATAACCCTTTTAAGGGTATCATTCCACTTTATTCAATACATTTTACATTTAAATTGGATATACAGGGTGTCTCAAAAATTAACGATAAGCTAAAAACGAGCAATAAAGCAGGTGCTTAAAGATTTAAAAAAAAATTAAAATATCTCTCTTGAGTACTTTTAAAATTATAGACATTCATAGAAAACTTAAAAAAAACTACATTGCACACTACCCTGTTACACTACCCTGTTGATTTTTTAGTACTGTGGTTATAAATTTTTGAATTTCTTAACAATTTTTTTTTAATATAACCCTAAAAAACCCGTTGATAAATTACAAAATTAAATTCAAATATAACTGTTTAAATTTTAATAAATTATCAGATTTTTCCTTAACTTGTTTTGAAAATTATCATCTTTTTACCATAATTTCCCAACTTTTATTACCTGTTCTGGAAAAGAAAATTATTTCACTGTTTGGTAAGTGATTTCAAAAGTTGTGAGTTTTTGAAAAAAGAAGAATTTTTGGAAAAAATTGTAGCTTGTCACTTTTTTACCAAATATATTAATTAAAGATATTTTTTATCAAAATAGGGACAATAAAAAAATTTAAGAAAAAATTTAAAAAATGCTTCTTTCTTCCACACAAGGAATATTTATATCCAGCGTAACATCTTTTAATTTTCCATAATTTTCCATAATTTTAATTAAAATAAAAATCTTCAAGACAATATTTAAAATCGCCAAACTGACTAATTTTAATTTTTCCCTGTCATCCTAAACAGTTTTTTTTACGATCTGAAGCTGCTGAGAAATAGCTGTTTCGAGGGAAAATCTCATAAGATACCAAGCAATACTGGAATGGATAAAATATTGTTTTTTAAAGTAATAGAGTGGAAAATAAAATGTAAGGTCTTAGATAGATAAAATTCCTAAAATACTACTGATTCTTCATGATGAAGATAGTCACTGAAATATTTTTGCAAGAAAAAAAGGACATTCTTTTTGAAAGAAGAAGTTGCTAGGAAAATATAAGCAAACAAACTAAAAACAGTGTCGAAAGACGGTATAATATTCCAAGCAATATTATAACAGATAAAATATATTTTTCTAAATGAATGGAGTGGAAAGTAGAAAAAGAATTTTCTCTCGTAGATTAAATTTATGAAAGTTTAATCCAACTAATTAAATACTGCAAAAAATCTTTAAAAAAGACTATTACGTTTTCAAAACATTACTTTAAAGAATGAAGAATTTTTGGTTTGAATATTTAGATTTAAAGTTTTTATTTTTTAAATTAAAAAAATCACACGTGTGTTAAGTATCTCTAGTCTGATGACAAATGCATCACTCCTGAAATTAGAGAATTAGCATTTTATTTGTAGCGAAAAGACTTTCCCTACTAACTTGTCAATGTTATATTAACTCCACTTCAGAATGGACTTCTTCCTTATTATGCATTTTTCTTAATTTTAATCCCAACCACATTATGCGCTGTGTTTCTGAGATACATGCACATATTAAATATGTCATTTTATTTATTTATTTATTTATTTAAAATTCTTAATTACAAAGGTTCAATAATGAACATAGCATGCGTCAATTTCAAGCCTTACCTAAATGTATACACTAAAGTCATTAATAATTAAAAGTTAAATAGAGACATACATACAGTGTGGTGACTTTAACTGGAATAAATTCAGTTAAAACTAATCAAATTTTATCTCGCAAAATTCCTGAGACCCGTCGATTTTTGACGATTTTTATTTTTTTTTCACATTTCAAGATAGTAGTTTTTGTATTTTTTCACCTACAGGGGGGGTCCAAATTAACCCAAACTTTTTTTTTCAAATGGAAACCCACTATTTTTAAACTCTCATTGAAAAGAGCCCTTTTTCCTGATTAAATTGCCCTATTTACTTTTGTGATTATCTAAAGGAGAAATACGAAAAAAAAAACTATTAAATTATTAAAAGTCTCGAAATATTTTGTGTTAGTAAATTTTTGGCTTGTTTGTTTATTTTATTGGTATCGAGATATTTCCTGACATTGTTGTAGTGTCACTGTTAAAGTGAATTTCAACCAGTTAATAAATAAGTTAACTTATATTGAAAAAATGCCTTATTTATCCGAATCCCACAAGATTGAAATCTTAATGATGATTGGTTATGGGGACAGAAGTCGTACTCAGCTAGAGGTTGTCCACTTATTCAGGCAGAAATAAACAGATTTGCCATCTATTAACGAAGGTACGGTTAGTAAAATCGAAAGCAGATTTCGAGAAGTTGGGCACGTGAGGGATGTTTCAAGACAAAGGTCTTCTAAAATCCATGAAAACACCCAATTAAATGTATTGCTAGCGATGGAAGAAGACCCGGTAACTGCAGCCAGAAGAGTAGCTCGCGAAAACTCTATTCATCATAAATCTGTGCTAAAAATTTTAAAAAGTGCAAACAAACGACAATTATACAACTACAATTATAAAAGACAATTATAAAATGCAACCCGTTCAAGAGTTATTGGAAGACGATCCAGATCGCAGAGTTCAGTTCTGTGAATTAATGATGAACGCCATTGACGAAAATCGCATATCTTCGGAGTGGATCCTTTTTTCTGATGAGGCTACATTCACCCTAAATGGCCATGTTAATAAGCAGAACTGTCGCTACTGGTCTGACGAGAACCCACACTGGCTAAGGGAAACTAATACACAATATCCCCAGAAAACTAATATTTTTTTTTGTGGGGACATTTGAAAAGTCAAATTTATATGAGTCAACCAGGAAACCTAGACGAACTCAAAGAACGTATTAGGCAAGAAATCCGACAAATATCTCCAAAAGTGTTAGAAAATGTCAGAAATGAATTTTATTATCGTCTTGGGCTTTGCCAACAAGTAAATGGTGCTCATTTTGAGCATCTTATACATTAAATGCAACTTTTTAATTTTTAATTTATTTTTTCGTATTTCTCCTTTAGATAATCACAAAAGTAAATAGGGCAATTTAATCAAGAAAAAGAGCTCTTTTCAAAAAAGTGGCTTTCCATTTGAAAAAAAAAAGTTGGGGTTAATTTGGATCCCCCCCCCCTGTAGGTGAAAAAATACAAAAACTATCTTGAAATGTGAAAAAAAATAAACAAAAATCGACGGGTCTCAGGAATTTTGCGAGATAAATTTTGATTAGTTTTAACTGAATTTATTCCAGTTAAAGTCACCACACTGTATACTAACAATACTTATTAAAACGAACTTACAAAAGAAGACTTTAAGGCTACTATAGACTAGGGATTAAACTTGCACACATTTTCCATTTTTTAGGTTCAAACAGTAATAGTCATTATGACAGTATAAAGGATTATCTAAAAGGAGTTGCTTTATTTTTGATTTGAACTGGTTTATACCGTCAATTGTTTTTATGCAGTTTGGTAATTTATTAAACACACGCTTTAGACGCTACGAAAATCGCACTCTTATCAAATAGAGCCGTATTATGGTGCAAAATGTTGAGATCTTGGTGATATCTTGTAGGCATACCCATATTAAAGTCTGCGTTCCTTGTAAAGTAATGACTGCATATTTTTGCAAAAACCAAAAGTTTATAGAAGTATAACGAATATACTGTCATTATACGGTGTTTTTTAAACAAAGGTGCAGCATGGTCTAAAAACCCAGCTCCATCTACCGTTCTGATCATGCGTTTTTGTAGGACAAGTAAACGCTCCAGCTCAGAAGAATCCCCCCAGTTGATGATACCATAAGAAAGTCGATTTTGAACGTGGGCATGAATAGAGTCGAACAAGATCCGTGCATACTATACGTATTAGGTTACTTACAACAAAGCACGACGTTGCCAAGCTTTTCGCTATGTGATCGATGTGTAGAAATTTAGTGAAGTTTTCATTTTTTATTGATTGGCTATCAGTTTTTACGAGGGCACTTTGAGGGTTTTTAATAGTTGAACGGTTATTTTTAAAGTGCATAACAACAGACTTCTTGTATATCTGGTTGCGGACTATGATGGAGGTGTCATCGGCAAATTGACAAATATGCGAATCCTGGTTATTTATGTTATTAGAAAGATCGTTACAAAATATAAGAAAAAGAAGTGGGCACAGAATTCCCCCCTGGGGAACTTCAGATTTAACATCAAGTGTTGAGGACTTAAAAGGATGGTTTTCCATTTCATTTAGTTTGTTAGTGATTTGAACCAGTCTAAAGGTGGCCCATAAATGCCCTAGGCTTCCAGCTTTTGTTTTAGTATTTCTCCATCAATTACATCGAACGCTTTGCTTCAGTCGTAGAAAATTCCAAAGGTTTCCAGACCCGAGTCTAGACTTTTTCTTATCTAATTTGTTTGTGTAATATATTTTGCTTTAGTTTCGGACTAATTAGAATTGTCGAAATATATTTGTGTAGATGTATTTTTCTTTCAATAGCTGTGTCAATAAATTTACTTTTATGACAATAAAGCATTCATTAATTAATTGATTGATTGAAGCTATTTAGGGAATACCTTGTGGAGTTAAAAAAGCTGGATGGCCTCAGTTATTAGTATCTATGTATTCTATATTGTATTAAGAACTTGCTTGAAGTTGATCTAGAAACTTCTGAAAAAAAATTACAACTTCTAACTGAAGGTAGATTAAGGGGATATTACGGCAGAAAACTTGATATTTTAAACTAGATAGTAGTAGAGGAAATATCAGATAAGTAATACAAAAACCCTGATTGATTATTGTATAGAAAAATTGGTAGATAAAGTTATTAGCTGCTATGAAAATAAGTAGAGACTGGAGAATCATCTAGCAAAGTAACCTGGTGGCAAAGGGATGGGAACACTGGAAATATTGGAAATAAGTGCAGCGGCGCAAAATATTCCAAAAATTACCAAAGTCGTAAAATGGTACTAATTCAGAATGTAATACTCCAATATTAATAATTATGCAGTTATTACCATAAATTAGAAAGTGCCTTCTGAATATGCTAAATTACAAAAAAATTCTTCAAACTGAACAATACAATTAAACAAAGCAATGAAAACGACTGACTGTAAGTAGGTGAACATCTAGTGATAAGATCACATAATATCAATTTTGCATTTAGAGGCCCTTCTTGACCTTCTACTATTAGACTTATCATTCTTAAAGTTCATAGTTATAATTTATGATTAAATTGGATGAATAGTAACGGTCAACTAGTGTATCTCATGTAGTTTAGATCTATTATTCTAGTCTTCTATTCTTAGGTCGAGGACTTTAAGATCAAAGATCGCGTCAAAGCGTCAAGCGTCAATGCGTCAAAGCTAAAATGTAAATTCTCCACTCAAATTATTAAAACACAAAAAACTGTAACTTTCAACACAAATAAGAAAATCCTTTTATTAAACACAATGATATACAGTGCATCCCAAAAGTTATGTCTAAATTCATTTAAAATTCAGGGGAGTGTTCGAAAAAAAAACGCTCGGATCCGCCGATTTTTATTTCAAGTTGCGCATTTTTATACGTGAGGTTTGTATATACAGGGTTGCTCAAAAATAAATTACGACCATTAACTTAATTTTTTCAAATGAAAGCACCTTTTTTTATTTCATTTTTGAATTTCACGTGGAATTCTACGTATGTTTCATGCATCATGTCCTATGCCTAAAGTCAACAGTTATCGAAAAAAAGACGATTCATGTAACAAATAAAAAAAGAACAGAAATTAAATTAAATGTTCAAAATGGTTGCCATTCTCGGCTTGACAATATCCAAGGCGATCAATAAAGTCTCGTTGCACATTTTCAATCATTTCCGGAGTTACGGCGCGCACTTCTCTGCGAATTCTCTCTTTCAAGTCGTCTAGATTATTTTGGCCTATTAACAAATACCTTCGACTTGAGGTATACCCACAAAAAAAAATGGTGTTAGGTCAGGCGACCTAGCAGGCCATTCGATGGGTCCTCTCCTTCCTATCCACTAATTGGGAAAGGTTTCATCCAAAAATGTACGCACAGTGGCAGCATAGTGCGGAGGAGCGCCATCTTGCTAGAAACTTAGTTCTTCGTCAGGATAGTCTGGGTCCAATGGATTTGGAAATAGAGCTAGTAATGCTGGAACTATAATTCAAATTGCAGAAAATTGGTTAAAGTCTGTTCAAAGAAAAAGGGACCAATTACTCTTCCGCGCACTATTCCACACCACACATTTAGTTTTTGAGGGTACTAGGTGTTTACCTTCATCATCCAATGCGGATTTTCTGTTGCCCAATATCGACAATTTTGTCTGTTCACACTACCATTCAAACAGAACGTGGCTTCATTAGAAAAAATAATATTTGTTACTAAATTATTATTTAGATTGCACATGTTTTGTAAGCGTTCACAAAACTCATTTCGCCTATCGAAATCGTCATCAAATAACTCTTGCACAGGAATAACTTTGTAGGGGTGATATTTATGCTTTTTAACTATTCGGTGAACTATAGATTTCGCCATGTTTAAATATGCCCCAATCTGCGACAGAGGAGTGCATGGATTTTCTTCCAAAAAAATCAAAACGTCAAGTTGTTCATTTTCATCTCGAGCAGGACGACCAGATTTCAGCAGATCTCTAACATGACTGAATTCTCTAAATTTAGCCTCTATTTTACTCACCACCTATTGACATATCGGAGGACGATCAGGATGGATTTCTATCACCAAACCATGCACAGAATTTCTATTTTTTCTCGTTCCGTTAACTTTACCATTGTGAAAACTGCAGCTTTGCTCGTACACTTCACACTTGTCAATATCGGTTTGGCATACAACTGTCATAGAGTTTCTATGAAAATACACGGTCATCAGCCAACAATAAAAAAACACGAATTAATGGAATTTTGCTCTGTATAAAAATTCTCAGAGATAAGGTGAGTGGTAAGGTGAACTTCAATAATAATGTTTGGTGGTCTTTTTTTCGATAACTGTTGACTTTAGGTATAGGAAATTAAATAAAAAAAAGGTACTTTCATTTGAAAAAATTAAGTTGATGGTCGTAATTTATTTTTGAGCAACCCTGTATATACAAACTTCACGTACAAAAATGCGCAACTTGAAATAAAAATCGACGGGTCCGAGCGTTTTTTTCCGAACACACCCCTGAATTTTAAATGAATTTAGACATAACTTTTGGGATACACTATAAATTTCAAGCTTTTAAAATAAAGAGTGAAATACCAACTGGCATGCAGACATATCTAATACCAGTAAAAGGAGTAATAGTTTTCTTGTTCAAAACCAAAATAAAGTTATACTCCTTGGGAAATCTCACAAAGTCAAAGCTTGTAAGAAAATTTAAATTTATACGTCATCTAGGCTAAAAAATATTGAAGAAGCTAATGATGTTTTCCGTCTTTTATATTCAATGAAGTATCGAAGTTCATTGCTTGCATTCATCCTCGTATCACAATTTGACCAATATAACAATAGAACAATAAGCAATAGGTTGCTGTACCAGTGCCAAAAATATTGGTAAAATGTTTGATGTGAACATGACGTTTTCTAAATATATTAATATCTAAAGCATTTAAAAAAATGTAATTAATATTAGTGGCACCTTTTAGGTATTCTTCCTATAAAACTGTTATGTAACGGCTCGGTATTATCACAATATATACTGTGATGCTTGATATAATTTATATTTTGTGGAACTCAAAGCACATACAGCTAATATAAAATTCCTATGTTTGTTAAATTGGTAGTATAAAAAGAAATTCACCATTTGTCCATTTGTATGTTTATTTTTTTCATCCACTACTCTTAAATTCTTTCCTTATAAAAGAATTGCCTACAAGAAGCACTTAGTACAATGAAACCACAATTTCTAAAAAGAAAAATGTCATTACTTCATTCACTAGATAGAACACAATTACATATGACTCGAGGATTATGGATGATAAAAAGAAAAAAACGAAAATATCCAAAAAGAATCAGCTTTACGACTAAAAAAAATTACATTAAAAAGTATTTTAAATCTCTTGTAAACCTATGCCTGGTTTCTGTTCCATTTAATACCGTGGCGTGGATATTTAGCATCAATGTCTGACGAAATTATCTCTATATTTTGTTCTAGATAAAACTTTAGAAAAGTGTATACAAAAACTTGTAGATCT
Organism: Anthonomus grandis grandis; assembly: GCF_022605725.1. Lineage (NCBI taxonomy): Eukaryota > Metazoa > Arthropoda > Insecta > Coleoptera > Curculionidae > Anthonomus > Anthonomus grandis. Next base: position 18,082,551 of record NC_065556.1, on the reverse strand, counting down.
TACCTATACTGAGTTTTATAAGAAGAACAGACAAAAATAACATTGCAATTTATTGTATTTAAACAAACTTCTGTATGGGGTGTCCCAAATTCGAGGGTGACCATTGGGATCTCGGAAACCGTAAGAGTTACAGGGTCGGTTAAATGGAGGTAAAGTTGCGCAATTTGGAGCTTAATAAAATGACGTTTATAATTTTTTAAAATACTGGATACTTCCAGAGATATCCAAAAAAAAACAAAATTTGTCAAAATCGTTCTTACCTTCTACCGACTTCAATTAAAGAGATATCGGAAAACTAAAAACAGTTTTTCATGGTCCACTTTTTATGTCCTACAACATGACGCAAAAAAAAATTAATCCGACGTTTCGATCATCATCAACTTTATTTTTTCTAATTGGCACCATAATGGATTTTCTCATTTATAAAACGTGTTTTTAATTGCCTTTAAAATGAGGTATCGCACTTGCATGTACTCCTTCTAGTACTTCCCATAAGAATTCCATGAGTACAAGAGAGAAAGATATATCAATGGAATTTCCAAATAAATTGATTTTATACAAACTGAAGCTATAAAATACTCTGTATTTGATATAGTTGTTTTTTAAACCAATAAATGAAGTATCCGGAATTTTAAAATTTTTTAAACGTCATTTTATTAAGCTTCAAATTGCGCAACTTTGCCTCCATTGGGACGTAAAGGACACATTACATGGGACACCCTGTACATAGCACATTTTTAATTAAAGTTTTAGCGAGTCAAATTTAACATATGTATTTTTAATAGGGTAACATACCACAAAACTTTGCGATATTAAATATAAAGCCGAAATATTTTGGTCAGTATGAGGTATTTAAAAACAACCAAATTATTTATGTAATAAAATTTACATTACTCAGCCCAAAGTTGGTCAAATTAAGTATTAATATGGCATATATGCGGCCTAGAAGCTTTAAAATTGACATGAGACTCATAATTCATTATTCATTTAAAAAATATGTTCCTAAAATTCAATTTTACTACTATATCCATTTCAATTAGGCTAGCATAACTCAAATGGATATGGTAGCAACTAACTTATTTTGCTTCTCATCATAAAAGTTTATAGTTTATTTATTATAATAATTTATTGTTTCAAATTGAGAGTAGTGATCTAATTATTTATTAACATTTTAAGGCACTAGTGAGAATGGACAAATACATATCTTACGACCAAAGAATGCAACGAGTAAATGAAGTAATCACCGAAGTAAGAACAAATTAATTGAACTTATAAAGTATATCCGGAAAATTAAAATAATTTTAGATGACTCTAAACAAATGTGAAAATACTTGCATAGGCATACCAGGCAGGCTAAAAGGAATATCTGGGGGAGAATTGAAGAGACTCTCATTTGCCTCAGAGGTTTTAACTAATCCATCCTTGATGTTTTGTGATGAACCAACCTCGGGTTTAGATTCCTTTATGGCCCTAAACGTGGTTCAAACATTGAAAAATATGGCGCATGCTGGTAAAACGGTCATTTGCACCATCCATCAACCTTCTTCAGAACTATACGCCATGTTTGATAAGTTACTTCTTATGACGGAGGGAAGAATTGCTTTTTTAGGGACACCAGAGGAAGCAGATATGTTTTTTCGGAAGTAAACTTGCTTAAAAGGCATTTAATAACTGCAATTTAATTGTAAATCTTACAGGCTAGACGCTCCTTGTCCAAAAAACTACAATCCTGCAGACTACTTCATTCAGCTGCTGGCCATTGTGCCGGGCAACGAAGAATCTTGTAGAAATGCAGTTAGTATGATCTGTGACAAATTTCAACGTTCTGAACTTGGTGTTCAAGTTGCTCTAGATTCTGCCATTACAGTAAGTAATTTATTATAATAAGTAATAGGGCTTAAATCATGTTTTATAGTCAGGAGACTTTTTGACACACAGAGAGACAGATGTGTGGGTCCATACGAGTACAAACAACGGAAGAAGTCCTTACAAAGCATCTTGGTGTCAGCAGTTTAGAGCTGTGCTATGGAGGTCTTGGTTGAGCATCATTAAGGAGCCTTTGCTTGTGAGAGTTAGGCTTTTTCAAACAATTGTAAGTTGTTTTATTATTTGTAAGGGGTAAAGTGTTTACCAATGGTTATTTGTATCGTATTAATAGAGTTACAATAATTAATATAAATTTTTTACGAATATCCTTAGTGAATCTAGTTGTAATTTCAGTTTCAAGGCGTAGAGTCAATTCTAATTTCTGGCAAAAATTTTCACTTGTGAATGCTGTCTTTTAAATGTAGGCTTACATTTTAATGTTGCTCTTTGGTGGTTTAGGAGCTTTTTCAATATCTTGGTCTTATCGTAAATAAACTCAGGTCTGCTTTATATGAGAATATTTACAAAAGAAAGAATAATTTCAAAAATAAATTGTCAAATGTGAATTAATTTTTTGAGACAAACTCAGTAAACCTAGTTATAGCTTCATTTTAAACGAGAGAAACTGATCGAAAATTCCTTATCAATCAGGCTGATCAAATAGGAAAAATTGATAAATTTTGCAGAAAAATTTTCCCTTAAAAAGTTTGATACTATATTTTGATTTTAGGTTCATTTGTCATCTCTTTGGTGATGCAGGAATATCTGCAAGACATTTTTTGGTCTAGTTCTTTTGAATATTTTGGCTTCTTGAATATAGTCCCTATAGAAGAATAAAGATTGTTAAGAATAAATAGAGGTTAAATGAGCAAACAAAAGTTCCCAAACTGTTGGTTTTAAAATGGTTGTTTTCTTAAGATATTTTATACAAATGTTGAATTGGATGTTTCTTGTAAATTTACCAATGCATTTTTGAATAAAATGGGCACTTGCTGTCTTGGAATTAACGTAAAAGCTGATGAAATAATCTGGATCAAGTTTGGTGATTTCTAACTAAAATAAATTAAAGCTGAAATTTTAAACTTAATCTAATTCCTAGATTTCTCTAGATGAATTATTAAGGAAACATGTTAAGGAAATGAAAGAAAAATGAAAATTGTTAAGGAAACTTAGATACTAATAATTAAGATCTTCACAAATAGGAGTCTAAGGAGATGGTAAGACTCTTTATAGTAACATGTATATTACTCAAATATACTTTTACTACTCTTTGATCCTCTCTATCCTTCTTTAAAATAGTTAAACTTATATTGGATTTATGGAATGATAAAGCTACTTCTATAATTTTAAGCACTTGGGGTTTTAAGCTTTCAATTTCCTCATAATTCTGGTTGTTCCTTATGATTTCATATGGTATCTAAGATAAGACTTTCAATATTTAATTCATTTCTAAAGATAACGTAAGACGTAACGATTAAGGTCGGTCTTTTAGCCAAGTTTCTATATCAGAAAGTGCATATTAATATAATTATTCCTAGTCTAGGCAGTTACTCTTAGTAGAATATTTGAGGAGCAGACTTTCTAGATACACTTTGTCCATTTTTTGTAATTTTGGAAAATAAGCAAAAACTGCTACGTGTCTGGCAAGAAATTTATCGAAAATATGATATACCCGAAAAATTGATCAAAAATTATGCAAATGATGTACTTATATGCAGACAATTTGGTATTGATTATATCCTAAAAAACTTTGAAAAACTGTAGGACATACTGCATTTAGTTTCTCAACCTTGGACAAATCGCATTTTGTTTGTCTATACAAAGCGGCATGAATACGTATAGCAAGGATATGAAAAAAACGTAAGTAGGTTTATAAGATCAGTATTTTATTTTTGATATACAAAATATTTTTAAATGTCATAGAGGTCCCCGTCGTCATCATTATTGCAATCACATAGCATGTCACCTTCTTCGCTAGCATTATCACCCTCAGTTTCATCTTGGTTCACTTGATTCTCATTTTGTTCATGGTTATTAGAGAGAATATGTTGCAACCATGTTAACTCAGGATCATTAATCCAATTTGCCCCTGATAGTTCCACCAAAAGTTTTGAAAGGCTCTGGAGTTTTTTTGTTTTAAAATCATTTTGAAGCATTACAACAGGTAGCTGTAAAGTCGAAAGCTTTTTTCCACGTTTTAATAACGTTTGAAATTGCTTGGATGGATCGTCATTTCTGTAGAACAACTCGGTCTTAAGCAAAATATTGCTGTTGTTTTGTGATCTCTTAATAATAATCCGTTTGGCCGCACTGATCCCTTCAATTTTCCTTAAAGAGGTTAACGCAGTTTTTATATCGTAAACAACCCAGTCTTTACCAAGTTGTCTAACGTCTCCCTTCTTGGAGTATATCTCATGATATTTTGTAGATGTTTTTATTGTACTGTAGGATCGTGTAACTTTTTCTATTTGCCCGAAAACACGATCCGCTGGCAAATACGAATGGCGGCGTACCGGAAAGGTAAGACTTACCTGACATTACTTTTACACTCTTTAGTCGAAAGATGTTTTTCCTTTTTCTACTACCACGATCCGTATCACCAATTATATGATCCCCTGTCACAGGGAAATCCATTATTTTAAATTAATTCCGTAAAAAACAAAGAACTTGAAAGTACTCAAAATAAACACTTCTAACCGCAACAAGTGTAACGACAAACAAATGGCAATAAGTCCACGGTGCAAGGACAAACTTCTGTTAGTTTGTCTATTGGTAATGGACATATATCGTATAGAAAGTCCAAGGTATTTTCATTATTTAATTTGCATGGGACAAAGTGCATTTGGAACGTCTTTTGCGGCATAATACTGTAGCAAAGTGTATATAGTTTGCAACGCCGTCTTTGGTTGAAAATTTGAAAAAAAGGACAAAATGCATATGGAAAGTCTGCTCCACATTTAATCTATTATTGGATGCAGGGAAAAGTTTAGCAATAATTTCTAAACTTTATAATCATTTAGTAAAGGAGTTAATTGTGGAAGCTTTCTTATTGATTAGCTAAAGAAGGATTTTTCTAGCATACAAGATGTTACTGATATCTGGATATGGTAAAACTCATCAGATAACATAATCCATATTTCACTTAAATATTCCTTTGTTAATATAATAATCTGGTACTGGATTTATAGAAATCTGAAGCTAAAAGTTCTTATTTTAAACCATTCAGTTTGGAAACTTTATATTTCTAAAACATTCTGGATATCTCAAAATAATGTGTCATGTGCTATTTAAGATGGAACTTTCTTTTAATTTTTAACCCATATATGCCCAAGGGTAAAAATAATAAGAAAATTTAACACTTATATAGAAATTTGGTATTTATTTACCCCTAAAAACAATATTTCGAAACAAAAAAAATTTTTTTTTCAATATTTTTGAAAAAAAATTCTGTTGCGAAAACGCATCACTGGGACAATTAATCAAAACTATTATTCTATTTGCATTAAAAAAAATTTATTGGTGAAAAAAATCAACTACAAATAGTCTAGTATTAACTGATTGTATTAAAAATAAACAAATATTTCACAAAAAAAGTGTAGAACAAAACATATTTTACATTTCATAATGTTGCGAAAACGCATCAGTGGGACGATACGATATAATATTTGGTACTACGTTTTATGGCGCCGTGTGATACTCAGCAAAGCAAGTAGTATGTAGGTGCGCTTGACACTTTTGGCACGTGTATACAGTTTGACTGTGACATATTCGAGACCTCCTTCGTGCCTTGTCAGGACTATGGGTCAACACATGGCCTATATTGTCGAAACGTAATTCGTTGATTCCTGTTGCAAGATTTCTAATTACCGTGATTTTCTTTGTTTTTATAAGACGAAGTGCTATATAGGATTTGAAATCAAGTTGCGACATTGATGTATCATTGAAAATGTTATAAAATTTACATGCATTGACAGTTAGGCTGTCAATGGCATTGATGAATATAGGCCACCACCACTTTTTTCCCAGTACATTACACCTGTAATTGGCGATGCCATTATCGTGCAAATCCACTCCCCCCATATACTTGTTATATTGAGATATAACATTGGATTGAGGAACAGACTTATCGACTCTTTTTTTCCTATCAAATCTTTTCACACGACTAATAGGCTCAACGCCAAAAGTATTACTAGCAACAGTCACCACCAAATTGTCGTTCCAACGAACTATTAAGACGTTTGATAATTTGTCATATGCCGCTGAGTAGGTCCCACGGTCCTTCTTTCCTATCGACTTAGGATCTTCAACTGGACATTTGTTAGTTCTGTTGTCCCTGATGGTACCAGTAGCAAAAAAGCCATTATTTTTCAAGTGTACAAATAATTTAAATGAGGAAAAAAGTTATCAAAAAATATTTGGTGGTTTATAGGCTTTTCTACTACCGACAGCAGACTTAGAACAACATCGCCACCAAGTCCAAGTGAAGAGTACTTTTTATTGGGGTCCTGTCCTGCATATGGAAAGAATAAAAAAGATACCCCCCAGATGAACAAAGGCACCAAATTTTAAACCCAAATCGAACGGGCTTGCTCTTCAAAAATATCTTACAAGAGTGCCTACCGAAATAAGGCACCATTTGTTCATCTATAGATAAATTGTGAACAAAAACACCGAATTGCATATTTTTTTTGTTTAGAATATTAAAAATGGACGCACCTTTGAAAATTTGTCAGTTTTGTCTAGCTTTTCATTGTCAGAAAGATGCAAGTTTCGCTAGATACTTTGAAATCTATTTCTACTCATGCAATTTTTCACTACATCAACACCTTTATCTTCATCATTGGACCAATAAAGTCTATTTTGTGGAAGCTTATGATACCCCGATAAAAGGAGAATGCCAATAAAACCTAAAAATTCATCTTTCTGCAATAAAAAGCTATGGCGGTTATTATCTCTAGCATATTTTAGCGTAAACTCTAATACTAGGTTTACAACTTCATCGTCGAAAAACAAAAAGAAAATTTCTAATGGAGTCTTTCCACTATATAGATTTTTTTAATGTTCTTTATTTTGAAATTCTACTGAGGTTGGAGAGTGTGTGTAGCTGATCTCACCTTTTTCCCATTTTGCTCCTTGGGGACTGCAATGGAAGCAAGCGTTTCATCGTCGGACGAATCGTCATCCAAATTCTGTTTAAAGTGCGGCGAGTTTGAAGTACCTGGCGAAGTTGGCAGATCCTTCTCAGACCTTTTGTCACTACCCACTCTCTCAGCTTCAGCCTGAAAATCCTTGCCTGAGGGACCCTGTAACTCAAATGTCCCTGCTATATTTTTCGGCTCCCCTACTTCGCATAAATTGGCCTCATCATCAAAGGTCTCTTCGTCGGTAAGGACATCAGGGTCTGGTGGGATATAAACCCCATCGATATACCCTAAAACAATTTTTGACAGGAACAATCAAATGTATAAAACAAATTTAAATTTTGTGGAATAAATAAATATCACTAAGTTTATAACTTACCTTCCTCTTGTTCTAAAACAATCTCCTCCATAGCTTCTACTAATTCTTTTTGAGTAAGAAACCGCCTATAAGCCATTTTAAACTTGTTTCACGACGACACGAACCGTAAAACACAAATTCTTTTGCTAGACTGCAAATCTAAGCACTTTAGTTCCCGACTATTATTCCTTTCTTGACAGGCTCAAACGTGAAAAAGTCACATGTTGTTTTATGGTTTATACCAGTGATGCGTTTTCGCAACAGCAGATTTTGTTGCATTTTTTTAACGCCAATAAAGATAACTGATTCGTAATAACATATGTACTGTAAGGATTTATGTTCATATTTGAAGAAAACAGTGTTTGCTTAAAAAAAAGAAACCCGAAACTATTTTTTTTAGAATTTAGTATACAGCGAGGAAAAAAGAATTTTTTTTACTACAATTCGTCTTGCCGTATTTGACATTGATTTGGTAAAAGAATAAACATTTCCAGGTTTTTCCTAAAGTTGCATTGTAGTTCTCTTAAAATAAACTAGATAATTCAAACAGAAAATAATTAGCTGCGACAAAAAAAAAATAATTATATGTTGCGTAAATGCATCACTGAGGCAAAATGGGTTAATGCTGGCTGTTGGTTTTAACAGAATTTTCAATCATCAATTATGACCATATATCAATCATTAAAATCCTCAGTAAATGCAGGAATTTGGTTCTTAGATAATTGCTAGACTTCTTCAAAGAAGTTCGTTGGAGAAGTTTTAAAAGTGATGATTGATTAAAGCTAATTAATATTTAGAAAAAAAAGCTTCTCCATGATATTTTTGTGCCTCTGTTCTACACAGAGGATCTGCATTAAGCTCATGGTCACATCAGTCGAAAAATATATTCTAAATTTTACTCACAAATATATTTTTAACATTTCAGGTAATGTCCTGAGTTTGATGTTGAAACTTTGATTCTAAAATCTGTGGTTAAGTCGTATAACTTTGGACACTAAGATGTGGAAAAGTAAAGCCCGAATTTGATCCGTTATCTAAAAAAAATTCATATTAAACATTTAAATCTAGTTATTCATCAGCTTTAGAATAGCGTCTAAAATTTAAACAGAGCAGACTTTTTGAATCTGTCGTTAGATACAGTGAGTCTGAGAATACATTGGTTGTGTGTTACAGTTTTTAAACATTTGATAGGCAGGGTATTACATTGGAGTATATACTGAAGACTAATAATTGGTCAAAGATGGATAAAAAGCTAATAAACTTAGAAGAAGAAGAGATTCGCTAAGGCCCTTTTGAGTCTAGAGGAGACCGGTGTCGATTGTAACATGTGTCGAAAGTAACACGACCAACAACAGCGTCATCTTTTTCAATTTTATGGAAACACTCGTATGGGCCAAAGCAAAATGCGGTTCTGCTGACCCGTAATTAGTTTGAATATATCTTTCGTGGGTGCCGTTCGTTCTGTAGGCAAATTTTAATAAACTGCCGAAAAAGTAAATAAACGTGTCGTCACATTTTTGTTTGTGAATCCCAAAGTGTTAAGAGTGACAATATTTTAAGGTAAGGGTAGGCTTTGATAAAGCTTTTGCTTTATTTTTTTAGTGAATAGCGGTTGGCTGTTTTTTCTTAAGTAAACAGAAATGTACACTTTACTTTTGAAGGGTATCAGGTGTCGATTGCAACACGTACTACGGTGTCGATTGTAACACGTACTACAATCATCTACAACATGTTACAATTGACACCGTAGTACGTGTTAAAATCAAAGTTGTTTTTTAACTTTATGCCGATTATATTTATTTATCTGTTGACTCCTTTTATGGCAAAATTATTTGTTGTCTTATTGTTATAAGCCAATGCGACAACAAATAATTATCAAGTCTCTTTTAGAATATTTAACGATTTCTTTAAAAAAATATTTTCTTCTTTATAGTCATAAAAAATGGTAAAACCGAGACCAAGAAAGACCGACAGGGGACTGATACCTAGTTATTTATGAAGAAGCACCAAGAAAGGTTATTGCTAATGAGCAGTTTGTTACTCTGTTACTATGCTCTACGTAATAATTTACAGCCTAAGGTGGGGTACAATCCTTACAACAGGGTATTTACTGTTGAGCAAAAGTCACAGCTAGTCAAATACTGTGAAAAAACTTTCGATTTGTACTTTGGCCTCACTACACGGGATCTTCGTAAACTAGCCTTTCAGTTTGCATCTGCCAATCGGCTTAACTATCCTCAAAAATGGAATGAAGTAGAACAGGCTAGTGAAGACTGGCTTGTAGCTTTCCTGAGAAGAAATCCTCATTTAACACTTCGCACACCCCAAGCAACAAGTCTTGCGCGAGTCACGAATTTCAACAAAATGTCTCCAACTTTTTTAATAAACTGGTAACTGTCTTGGAAAGACACAATTTTTAGCCACAAAATATTTACAATATTGATGAGACTGGTGTGTCCACGGTGCAAAAGCCAACCAAGGTCATTGCAAAAAAGAACCAAGCAAGTAGGATCAGTAGCAAGTCAGGAGCCCGAAACACTTGTTACGCTGTGTGTGGCTGTAAACGCTGTTGGTAACGGAATTCTGCCAATATTTGTATTTCCCCGGTTGCATTTCAAGGATCATTTTATTAGAGATGGACCTGTTGGATGCGTAGGAAAAGGAAATAAGTCCGGGTGGATGCAAGAAAATGAGTTTTTTGACTTTATAAAACACTTTATGAAACACGCTAAATCCAGCGAGACTAATAAAGTTTTGGTTTTATTAGACAATCACTCTTCACATGTATCCATTTCATTAATAGATTATTGCAGAGCAAATTTCATAACATTGTTGTCTTTTCCACCACACACTTCCCACCATCTCCAACCACTGGATCGTGGTGTATATGGTCCTGTTAAAAAGTATTTCAACAACTACGCCGATTAATGAATGAAGAACAATCCAGGAAAGCGTATGACAATATATGATTTACCATCAATTGTTAAATCATCTTTACCTTTAGCCACTACACCAATAGATATTTTATCAGGATTTTCTTGCACCGGCATTTATCCCTTTAACAGTATCTGAACGTAATCAACGGTAACTGATAGACCACTAGATGAAACCCTACAGCAAACTCAATCTACAACAAAATCACCTACAGCTAAACCTGCTGAAATAGCTGAAAGTCAATTGGAACAATTAACGACAAGAGACACTAATTCTTCACCTCAGCCAGGACCATTAACTGTCAGGGACACTACTCCTTCGCCTCAACTACAACCGGTAGCATTTATTACACCTGATGTTATAAAACCTTTGCCCAAAGCCGATCTTTCTAAAGCAAAAAAAGGGGGTCGAATGAAAAGAAAAACTGCTATACTGACTGACACACCAGAAAAAAACTCTATTGAAGAACAAACCTTAAAAAAGAAAGTTTCAGTAAAACGGCAAACTGGCAAAGATGACACCACCAAAACAAATAAAAATAAGAGCAAGAAAGTGAATAAAACAGTTAAGAAAAAACCGGTGGAAAATTTCTCTTCAGATTCTTCTAATGATGACACTTTCTGTTTAGTGTGTCCTGGATCATATTCCTTAAGCTCAGAAGAATGGATACAATGTAGAACTTGCAGAGAATGGGCGCACTTAACCTGCACAGATAAAAACCCACTTTATGTTTGCGTAAACTGTAATTCTGATGATGAATTATAAGATTAATATTTTTATATTTCCTATTTTACGTAAAAAATAAACTTATTTTAAGGTGAAGTATTTTATTATAACCCCTTCTTTACTTTTTGCGTCGGTATAGATGGTTGTTACAATTAACACCATGCTTGTTACTATTGACACTAGATGGGTGCCAATTGTAACAGTTGTCATAGCCTCCTAAAAAGTGGTATAGTTTTATTTTAGTATGAATTTTATGAGTTTAAATTCCGACAAGTTTTATCGAACGTAGAACATATCCTTAGCAAAATAAATTTAGTTAAATAAGAGCGCAAGATTAACCAACGAAAAATAAAAAAGCATATTTTGTTACAATTGATACCGGTCTCCCCTATATTTCATGAGAAAGATAGGATAAGTATTATCGTGACAAGTCTATTATAGAGAATATAACCATTAGCACGCAGGTAGCCTTCTCTTTAAAGTGCCTTATTTATATTGGATTTAGGGATAGCGTCAAATCGAATTTTAAAGCTAACAGGTTTGATTTTAAGAAAATGACTTTTTTGGATCTTAATTTGCTTGCTATCAATTCTGGTAGTCTTAGAAGAAATCCCTTGAAAGATCTCTTCTCTGATCCTTTATTCTATAATACTACTAAACTGATGCATGTATACATACTTCACCCCATAACAGTGCCTAAATCTTTATTTTTAAACTGACCAAAATATTTGTAATAGAGTGCAACCTGTAATTCAATAATATTTTTTCTTATCAGAGAGTTAGTATTTAGATAGATACTCTGGTCTTGAAACTGAAACTTTGAATCTGTTGTTCTATCCCAAAATCTGGAAAAGAAAGATTTTGTCCCAATTAAACCAAAAAAAAAATGGTATTACTACAACATTTTGTAGAAGCTTTTCTCCCTTTCCAGCTAGTATCATTAATTTTGGGTGCAATCTACTATGGGCAGGTAATTAACGAAGATGGAGTTATGAACATAAATGGCGCCCTTTTTATATTTTTGACCAACATGACATTCCAAAACGTGTTCGCTGTAATCACTGTAAGATAGACATTTTTAATATGAGAACATTTAATATCCATGTTATTCTTTTGCAGGTTTTTTCCTCAGAACTCCCAATATTTCTCAGGGAGCATAAAAACGGCATGTATAGAACTGACGTTTACTTTCTAGGAAAAACTATTGCTGACATTCCAATTTTCATATTTTTACCGCTGCTCTTCTTGTCAATATGTTACTTCTTGATTGGTCTAAACAGTGAAATGCCAAGGTTCTTTGTGGCTTGTGGTATCATCGTTTTGGTGGCCAATGCTGCAACTAGTTTTGGTAATACCGCTTTGAAAAAAATATTAAAAATTAATAAAACCAATTTTAGGCTACTTGATTTCGTGTATATCCACGACAGTATCTATGGCTCTATCTATAGGACCGCCACTGCTGCTACCATTTTTGCTTTTTGGAGGATTCTTTTTAAATATTGAGTAAATGATTTTTTTTAAAATGTTGATGAGGATTTATTGATTTGTATTATTTTTAGGTCTATTCCAGTTTATTTGGAATGGTTGGCCTATTTGTCCTGGTTTAAATATGGTAATGAAGCTTTAATGGTTAACCAATGGGAAAACGTTACAAATATACAGTGTCCTACAGTAAATTCGTCTTGCCCAAGGGACGGCCATGTGGTTTTGGAGATGTACAATTTTAAGGAGGTACTTTAAAAGAATTATGGAAAAATTATCAATTTATTGCTTGTATTTTTTTAGGAACATCTGAAACTGGATATATTATCCTTATTTGGGTTGATTGTTCTGTTTAGGTTAGCAGCGTATTTTGCCTTGCTATGGAAGACTTACAAGGATACAGAATAGAAGTAAAATTAAAAATTTAGTATTATTGTTTCGTTTGTTTAATAAATTTTGTATATAAAAGAAATGCGTGTTAATTTGCCCTTTTTTAATGACAATATTTTATTAAAAAGATAGAATTTAACTATAAAGATCAAGTCTTTCAGCTTAACACTTAATAGAATTTAATTTTTAATACGCATTTCAATCAAATAATACCTGTAAGCGAATTTCTCTCTATATCAAATTTCACCAAGGAATCTGAAAGATTGCACCCAACCGCAAGACCGCTGGACCATAAGTTATTTCGCATTTATTTACTGCAAAACATGAAGTAAGGATATTGTTACAATAATACTAAATGAAAATCGGTACTTGTTCTAGTCTAGTTATTATAACTGTTAATTAATATCATAGGTCGCATATATGCTACAAGATACTTGGGATATTTTTCAACTTTATAGACTTTGAAGTTTATTAGTTATTTAATGATTTTTGCATGATTTTTTTCCCTTGATTTCGACCTATCTATACCAGTGTCTTGTTCTTATCTCATAAAATACAAAAACACCGGGGTATGATGGGATATCAGCCTATCGGAAGGAATAAGAGCACTTTGAAAATTCTCAAAAATGCAATTTTTGAGAACAAAAGTTAATGAAAGGGCTATGTCCTTCTGGACAGTCTCATTCATAATGAGAAAGTGGATTTTATATCCTGAATCAGTGTTCAATTGTATATTACAAAAATTATATGATATACAATTATACTTTTTTGAAACATATTAAATACAAAAATTTATGTTAGCGTAAAACCTAGGCTTGTGTGGCCTTAGAGCCATTAAATTTAAAGTAATTATACTACATTTTGCTTAACTTTAAATATCACAAATTTTTAGAGAAAATTGTTATAAACAATATTCAAGCACATTTATAATGTTCAAAAGATAAAGACTGGTTTAAGGTGTTTTAATTTACGCTTAGAGAATTTAATATTATTCTTAATGGATCCCTTTTCATGACTCAACTCAGTTGCCTTAAAAAAGAATTATCAATGTTAATAAAACTTTCAAGATCTTATTTGTCAAAAGAAACAATAAAAATGTTATGCCACTCATTAATTCTATCCTATTTTAACCCTTTGGTACCCAATTTTATTTTTAATGATTTTAAGGATGTTTTTGCGAGTTATGGTATTTTAAGAGATCATTTGACAATATATACTAGTTAAAATAAAAAAAAATATATACAGGGAGAGCAAAAAATTGTAGGACAAATATATCCCAGCGGGATTTTTTGGTGGGTTATAAATATCCCTAGGGGCCAAAAAAACACATTTTTGTATTTCAAAATTTTTATTTTTTTTATTCACAAAAAGACAACCCGCAAAGGTAAGTATTTTAGGACGAATGATAAAGCGCAAAACAATGCTTGCATAACCCTACATCGCACATTGCACAAATAGTTCTGGTTCTACGTCTCGATGTTTCTATTGGAAGGTGATCACCCACATTTTTCATTACTTTTGATCTCTTTGATGGCCTTCCACAACTGTTTCTTCGAAGTTTCACTGAAGTTTGCTGTTGTCCTTCTTCGATTAGGTCCTCTGATATGGTAAATAAAAATTCCAGTAAGGGTATCTTTTTTTGGGTACGACGTAAGTCATTATATATTACCCAGCTGTTATCAACAGCAATCATCAAAAGTCGATAAAATACTTTTTTCCATTATTTGCATGATTTTCTGCCTAAGTGATACACACCACTCATCTGATCAGCAAGATCGACACCACCCATGATTTCATTGTAGTATGCAATAGCAGTGGGACATGGGACGCCAACTCTCTGCCCAGTCTTGTCTTTTCTCTTCACACAGGTCATATCAGGAGTATGGCAGTTACTCAAAAGAATAACCTGCTTTGTATCTTGCCATTTGATCGCAATAGAGTTTGTTTGATTTAATAAAAACTCGCATTCACCCCTAGACATTTTTCGTTTTTCGATGAATTTTTTTGGCATGTCTTTTCTTGTAATAATGGCTGCTCCCACAGCTGGGTATTGGAGGGAATCCATCAAACGGACTGATGTAAAAAATCGATCAAAGGCCAGAACTACGTTTGGATTTTGTATAGTTTCACATAATTTTTTTACAACAGTTTCGCCCAAAGTTCCGCTCCTTTCAACGTCGTCCTTGCCGCAATATACATTTGCATCGTATGTATATCCTGTTTTGGCATCACATCTAGAACATAATTTTATGCCTCTTTTCACAGGTTTTTGTGGCATATATTGTGTCAGTAAAGATCTTCCTTTGAAGTTCACCATGCTCTCGTCAATACTTTGACTTATACTGTCGGATCGATATTTCTGACACGTATATTTGAAGCAAGATAGAAGCTCTTGTACATAGTAAATCTTACTGGCCCCTTCTGGCTTGACTGGATTATTGAAATAAATCTTGTATAGTAAAAACAAACACCTGTTTTTGGATATGGCCGATTTGATGGCCTTGTTTCCCAAAGATGGATGCGATGACCAGTAATGGCGAAGTTTTGGCACCTTATTGAAACACATAACTAATGTGCAGCCAATAGTAATCATAATCTCCCCTGCATCAGTGAAAGTCGCCTGCTTTTTTTATTTTCTTTGTAAGTTTTGATTCGCTGGTTTGTAGACTCAGCAATGAAAGTAAATAAACTTCGAGGACAAATTTTAGCGAATATGTCCAGCGGGGAGGCATTTGCAGCAATTGAAGGATGTATGATACATTGACTTTCATTTGGAATGCTAAGTCTTGGGACATAGGTATTTGTAGGTAATGACCAGTGTTGGGACCACTGTTATATTTACTGTGTGTGGATGACTTGAGTTCATTGAAACTGCAGGGCAAGGTCGTTCAGTTTGCTGATGATACCACCATACTATGGAGCCATAAAAATTCTGATTATATTAAGACTTGTATCCTTGAAGACCTTCAGATTTTATCAGGGTAGTGTGCTTCCAGCAGGCTCGTGTTTAATGTATGAAAGACGTCTATTATGGGGTTTAAGTGCGATGTTCAGGGTCTGATGTTTGATGAAAATTCCCTTTTGCAGAATAAAAAATGCTGCAAGTTCCTAGGAATTACCATTGATGGTCGCCTTCGGTTTGAAGATTATATTTTACATTTAGCTAGGAAATTATCTTCTGAATGTTTTGCAGTAAGAATGGCAAAACAAGAGCTGGGAGGGGTGGTTGCACGTTCAGTGTACTTTTCACTTATTGAATCTCATATTCGGTATGGCTTGCCTTTTTGGGGTTTAACCAATAAGGGGCTACTTATCATTGTCTTTGCTATTCAAAAAAAAGCAGTTAGATACCTGTGTTCTGCTAAGTTAAGAGATTCTTGCAAACCCCTCTTCATTTCTGAAAAAATCCTCTCAAAACTCTTTTTTCACTCTTTATCTTAGAAACAGCTGCTCTTATTCACAAAATTCCCAAACTACCCTCTGACACTGGCCATTTGACTCGTCGTGTAAATGATGTTCCCCTACCTATTCCTACGTCTTCCCTTATCAAAAACTCATTAATTTACATAAGTAAAAAAATATACAATAATGTTCCCCTATGTGTTAGACATATATCGGATGTTAAGAAATTTAAAAGAGAATTAAAAGCGCTTTTATTAGCTAAGGCATATTATAACCTGGATGACTTTTTTAATGATAGGTTTTAACCTTGGACATGTTGGAAAGTTTTTTTTTTCCTTTTTTCTTCTCTAGTTTTGTCAACAAGTTTACCTTTATTTAGTAATTGATTGTTTTATTTAGTTATCTTTAATTCAAGTATGTTCAAAAAGTTTTGTCTTCTTGTGTTTAATTTTGTTCATTGTTTTGTCAATTTTTGAAATTTTATTTTTGTTTTGTTTTTTTTAGCTTGTAGGATGCTTGTACACAAGATTATTCTTACGTAATATAGCACATTTTCTTTCTTTCTTTCTTTCTTATATTACCAGTTGTAACAGGAGTTTTAGCCTTTTGATCTGAATTTTCAGCAGAAATAATGCCGTCGTTGGGTTGGGTTAGGTTCTCGTTTGCATCACTCTCAATGTCTCCACTATCTTCGTCCGAAGTATCCGAGGGCTGATACAACTCGTCGGACTCTTCACTATTATGGAATGAGTCTTCTTCTGAGGAAGAGTCTTCATATGGGAATTGCACCTCTTCTCCGGATGACAACTCTTCTAAATTGTCAGTAAGATCTTGAAGCTCTGCTCTAGTCAACTTCTTTCTTGACATACTGTAAAATACCATTGGGATATAAATCACCCTATCAGAAAACCCACTGGGACACATATATCCCATAGCCAAATATTACACCCAAAATGCAAAAACCAAAACAAAAAAACCATCAAAATACTTTGTTTGCTATTATATATGCTAAACTTACCTAAACAGATTGTTTCAAAAACCACACAAAAACTATCAAATTTGTAAAAAAACAGTGTCAAAAACCAACAACGTGCTCGCTTTTCGGCGTTTACAATCAGAATGACCTCCAAAAAGAGTGCTGCCTGTCGAAAAATTGCTAAAACCTTAAAATACCCGCTAATGACAATTTCCATTAAAAACGGGACAGATAGCGCCCAGCAGATGTTATAAAATGTTTGTTGGGATTTATTTGTCCCATTGGGGCCGAAAGGGTTAATTATGCAGATACAGTATATGGACCATTTTTAGACTGCGCTAACTTTACAAGAATTCAAAAATTACAGAATTTCTGCATAAGGTTTATTTGTGGAATTAAACATAGGGAAAGGGTATCACATAAATTAGTTGATCTTAAATGGCTTAATATGTTAAATCGTCGAGAGTTGCACTCCATATGTTTTTTTACAAAATAATGAAACTTGAAACACCACCATATCTCCATAATAAGCTCAAATATCGTACTGAAGTTCACAATATAAATATTCGTAGACTTTTGTCTATATCTTTACATAAGAAAAAATATTTTAAAATGTCATTTTCTTAAAATATTGTATCCAAAACTAATAAATGCAAAATTTGGGATTTTTCTAAATGTATATTGGCTTTTAAAAATTAACAAAAATGGTTCTTTCATTTAAACAAAACAATATTTAGTGCATTAAAAAACAATTTATGTTATTGCCTGTTAATACTGACAACCCTGGTAAATCTGTAGCCCTGGTTCTCCTCTCCTGCATCCTATTTACTATTTACTAAACTAGGGTAATTTAGATTTTTTTTCTTTTCGGTTAGTTATGGATGTAAGTTATGCATGCTATACATACAGTTTATCATGCGGTTTGCGATTTTTTTTTCTAAATTATAAGTAAAATATCCAAGGTCCTAGCAGCTGCTTCTTCTTAGGGTTGCTGAAACATGACCCTTTTTTCCTCTTTACTGTTACATACTGATGGATTTTTTTTCTTTGTATTTATATTGTAGCTTATCTGTATCTATCAGTAAGCATATGTAATATCTTATGAAAGAATATAAGCTGTCAATTATTATTATTATTTGTAGCCTTTAGGATATTTGGGAATTGATTGTGTTAGAAAGGACCCAAAAACTCAAAAGAAGATTGGTTTTTGAGTATTGATTTTTTTATGTTGATGTTTGTGACCGACCGTGTGAGATTTTGAGCAAGAATTCATATAAAGGTAAGTAATTTAGCGCGTTTAAAAAGTTCATTACTTTCATACCGTGGGAATGATTTAACTTTATAAAACATAATTTAAATTTAAAAAAATTGAGTTATTGTTACAGGAGATAATAATATATGCTTTGCCCCAGATAACTAAACCGTAATTTAACATTGATTCGATAAGAGCTAAATAGACTAACCTAACAATGCCTGAACTGATAGTATATCTTTAGACGAATAGAAATTATTTATTAATTTGTGAAGCTTGTCTGCGATGTAAAGGCAATGATCCTTCCATTTTAATTCTTATCATTTATTATACCAATATATATTATATTACTTACCAAAGTAATCGATTAAATAAGTCTTAGCGGGATAGGAACGAAATTAGCTAGATTTGAATTGTAAATGGATGGAACGACATGAATTATCTTTTAGAAATATTAAAAGAGAATTAATATTTAACCTGTTTTTTGTGCCTCACCATATCTCTAACTTCATTCCATGTATTTTCTCCATAAAAAAATGCAGTGTCATTTGCGTATGATATAATAGTTTCTATAGGCAACTTATATAATAAATCATAAAGGTGTAAAAACTGTGCCCAGAGGTACTCAGATTGAGATTCGCTCTTTTATACTGGTGCTTTTACCAATTTTTACCGTTAAAGAACAAATGGTCCTTGAGATATTCAGAAAAAAAGCAAGACACAAACTTCTCACTACAATATGTTCTCATTTTCTAATAAGTCTCTCGTGTGGTACTGTCGAGGTCCTTAGCTCTATCCAAGAAGATAGTTATATTTTTAAAATTTTTATTTATTAAAAAAGTAAGTTTGTGTACTAAATCAGTAGTAGGCAAGCCTGGACAAGATTCATATCGATTTTGAATTTAAAAAATCTTCAAGTCTTGTTTTTAAGCTTTTCTAAAAAATGTTGAAAAATTATTTATTCGGGATATAGGCATGTAGTTGGATAATCCTGATTTAGAACTGCCTATGTAAATAGGTCTTATAATAGGCGTCTTAAAGGTTAATGAGGCGGTTTTAGATATAAACCAAAGATCTTTGATGCTTTTGCAGATATATGACCTTTTCCTGGTGATATGTAATTTTTTAAAGAAAATGAAATTTTCCCGTTCGTTCCTTGAAAGGTGTAAGAAATATGCTATTATCACTATTTGTTGGATTCTGATCAACATACTAAGAAGCTTTTAAAATGTTTGCAGCGAGACATTCACCTACAATAAAGAAATATTTATTAAAAGCGTTAGCTATGTTAATATTGTTAGTTATTGGATTATTACTTTTATCGATTATATTATATTTATTATAACAGTTACGAGTTTGATTCGAGTTTCTTTTTTATTATAAATTTATTTTCATTTAGCAAATCCTATAATAATAATAATAATTATTATTTTGGATTAATATTTTAAGTTGAGTTAATTTGTTTCAATATTTGTTGTATTGATTATTTATTTAGTATATTACTAAGTGTCTTTTTCAGTTTACCTCTTATTTCAATCCAGCATAGTATTCTATTAGTAATCCAAAGTTTGATCTTGTATTCATTATACTTTATTTGCTGAAAGATTTTTAATGATGAAAGACAATTTGTTACTACGTCTGTTAAATCATTGACACTTATTTACTGTTGCAATGTTCCTTAAGAACCTCATACTAATTTTCGATGCTTAATTATTTTTGAACTTTTGATAGTATTTTATTTATTTTTTATTAGTATATGTTAGAAGGTATTTTAAAATTTTTAACTTTAACGCTTACCATATTGTAGTCTGTGACTTTTTTTTCTTAAGATAAAAAATGTGTTAAGGCCTTTAATAGTAGGCTAAATACATGTGGGAAAAAATAATATATTTATTATAACGCATACTAATTTTCATATTTGCTTTCTAATCTTTTGATGTTGTACCTCAAAATTTACGCTGTCAAATGCTTTTTCACAGTCACATAACAAACCATAAATATTTTTAATTTATCTTGTTCTACCGCTTTTCTGATTTTACGTTTTTGTAAGGTTTCTTCATCAGTTTTGACTTAACAGAACTCAATAAAATGAGCCTGTAGTTATTGATTTCACAATTTCTAGGATTATGTGGCCGTTTTGGGACTACTATTGCCATTTAGAGAGTTTGCAATTATGTGTGTATTAATTTTTATAATACTTCCAGTAAATTGTAAAGTCATAGTTCATATTTCCCAGATAGTTTATCTTTTATTTTCACTCTCAGAAATCTTTCTTCCTATGTCGATAATATAATAATATACATGTGTACTTAATCTCTTTAATCATATGAAATCAATTCATCGATTATTCACTTCCTAAAAATGATTGACATCGAGGCCTTATAGAGTTACAACCTACAATACCGTAATTTATTCTCAATTCAACTATCGAAACTTCGCATCCATTATTGAATATACCTTTTGACAAGGGCGTATTAGGCACATTACAAATTTTTATTGACATTTTATTTATCTTTGTAAGGGGCGAAACTATGATGAAAAACTGTAACTGTTCAAATTTTAATATTCCAAACCTTTATATTTGCCTATAGCATCGATATTTAATATAAATTTATTATTGATATTATAATGTGACTATAATATAAATCGTACCTAACATTAACAATAATTTTACGTAAAATACTATGCACTGTTCATTAAACAAATATTACAATAGTTATTTACATAATGTACCCGTGCTTTCATGTTTTTATTTATCTGATAAAAAGTTATTACGTAAAAGTTACCTTTTGCAACTAAAGTTTCGGTATTGTTTAAATTTTAAATAATAACATTAGATTTGGATTTACTTCATAGACGTACGAATTTTTGGAAATACATAAAGGTCCAAGATAACGTTTTGCTAGTACGTGTTTCTCCATTCTCACAGTTTTATGCTTAAAGCTAGCGATAGTAACTACAAGATTTGTTGTCTTGCTCATCGACAACTTCTTAAAAAAGAAGTAAGAATTTTCTTCTAATTGCTTGTATGGCTAGCAAGACCCTTGTAACTTCTTTTTTATTTAGTCTATATCGTTCTGAAGGTACCATTGGTTTTTAGCAGTGTAGTAAATAGAAAAGCTTAGTCATTAAGTAGTACTATTGGAAAAACTGGAGGAACCGTTCGATTCGGGGAGTATAATCATATTATGGAGAGTTTCTATTAAAAATAAGGAAAATGGAAGAACTTCCGAAATAAACAGATTTCTACTGCTAAATCAATATGAAATATTTTTGACATATTTGCAGTTAAAAATGTAGATATTTGTAAAAATTTTACTATAAAAACTTTTACTATATGCGAATATTCTTTTCATCTAAAATGTTGGTAATTGATAAACTAGAAAGTGGGCTTTTGAAAGGTAAAGAAAATTGAAACCCAATCCGACCCTACTGATAAAAAAAATATTATAGCTCTACAAAAAGCTAGAGATAAAATATTAAAATTTGTTCGTAAATCGTGGGTTATGGAAGGATGCATTAAATGTTTTTCTTAATGAACAGAAAATAATTTGCTAAAATTTGGCTTTCTATGGTATAATTGGAACGAATTTTTCAAGAGCTTCAAGATGATGTATTTACTCGACTTCCCTGTCTATCTGAGATTTTAACGTATCTCACCCTGTACAAGGGGTTGCAGATAATGGTGAGATAATATGATTGGTACCTATATGATTGGTATATTATAAGGTATTCAATATTATTGAGCAACTATGTACTAAAAATAATTATCTTAGCCTGATCAATAAATACATACAAAAAATCGAGATTTTTATCAATGGAATGTGAGTAATTAACACAAATTCTTTTTTTAATGTGGACATAAATAAAGAAACTTTTTGTTCACACGTTATAACTGAATAGTTCTTGTTCAGATCAGTTCGGTTTTAATTTTTAAGAAGCTTAATTGATTACCAGAATACCTCCAGGTGTAAATTTATCAGTTCAAATAAAAGAACTTATAAGTGAGAAGCACAACGCCGAAATTAAACAAGTGACAATTGCTAAAGAACTAAATCTACATAAAAGTGTTGTTTGTAAACAAATTAAATTGTGACAAACTAGAGGCACTACTGCTATTATTTGGAAGCCAGGTAGACCTACCAAAACTACATCTGGAACTGATAAGCTGATTAGAAGATGTTCTATAAAAAATCCATTTACCTCTGCTGAAGATATAAAAAAAGCTTATCCAGCCCTCTTTCAGTTCGATCTATTCGAAGACGCTTATGCGATGCAAACTTAACCTTTTTAGACTGGAGTTATATTGAATGGAAAAATATCTTATGGTCAGATAAAAGTACATTTAATTTATTCAGATCAAATGGTATAACATGGGTTAGACGTCCAATAAATCAAAGATACAACCCTAAATATAGTGAGCACCCAATAAAACATGGAGGTGGTAATGTCAAGGTATGGAGATGTTTTTCTGGCAAAGGTGTTGGCCCATTAGTGAAGATATACACTTTCGAAATTTTGGGCATCATGACTGGCCAATATCATTTTAACTTCTTAAGAAATCATGTGACCCCATATGCTGAAAATAACTAATACTATTAATTTGGACAACATGACAACGATCTGAAGAATACATTCAAAATTGTAAACATTTCTTTACCTCTGAACAAATTCGGATTTTGAAGTGGCAACGTCAAAGTCCGGACTTGAATCCAATTGAAAACTTGTGACAGCACCTAGAGAAAAAAGCTAGACAATCAAATCCTAATAAATTCCATAATAAAGATGATTTATTCCAAGCCTTGGAAGGAACAATGGAATGGATGTTCTGAAGATGTGATTCACAGTCTTCTTAAATCCATGCCAAGACGATGTGCTGAGGTTATAAGGAATAAAGGTTATGCCACAAAGTATTGATATTTTTTTCAAAATTTTCTGTACAATAGTGTGAAATTATAACAACAAAAGTTTCTTCATTTTTGTATTTAAAGTAAAACATTTTTTTTTGTAAGATTGTCAATAAATGTTTTTCTTGGAAAATTTGTTTTTTATTTAATTTGGTCAGTTTTACAGGTGTTCATAAATGATATTGAAAATTGCTTTGAAACTACTTCAATAGGAAAAAACTAAAAAAAAAACAAAAATCTCCACTTATGGCCGGCACTGTATATTTACTAGAAAATTATGAAGAAATTAACATTTAACTTCGTTCAGTTTTACTGGTGCTCGCATGTCTTTGAAAATGCACCCACTTTACAGTAATTTCGATTTTTCCCCTCGAACTATTGCTGGATGAAAATTCTTGAATATTCTACGCATAATAAAAAAATTAGTTTGAGAGTTAAAGTGCATTTTAATATGACTGTGTCAAAAAATACAAAATCACATGTGCTCAAATTACGCATCATAGCTTCCAGATTTTCTTTTCATTTAGGTCACAAAATTGTCTTTGTGCTGACATATTTAATATTGGTAAAAACAAATTATTATTTTGTCCCAGAAAAAATTCAATAAAATTTGACAATTTCAAAAAAATTATCAAAAGTGCCCGTTTTTTCAGTTTTCAACAGCTATTTTGCGAAAACTATGACGTTAACCAACACAAATTATATATTGCCATAAAGGTAATATGTGAGCCAAAATTCAGGCTCTTCAAAAAAATGAAGCTTATTGTTTTCTAGATTGGAGGTATAATTGCACTAAAGCGCAAAAAATAGGGTTCTTACGAAAATCTTGAAAACCGTTCTTTGAAAAAAAGTAGTATAGTCATTTTTGATTTCAGCAACCTCAAATTAGTCCAAAAAATGCTTTTCAGGTACATTTTATAGTAAACTAGCTTATAACTATCCTTTAAAAGTTACATGATCCAAGGGACCTCTTATTTGGCCACTCCAGACAAAAACCAAATTAATGAAGAAACATGGAGTTTAAAGATTCCGATAGATATGATTACCTCTATGTATATAACAATTATACAGGAGATATGCATGTATAATCCTCTTTATCACTCCATATATAAATCCAACAACAAAAATATTCATCCGTATCCACATCAATGAATCAGTAAATCTTACGGACCTAGACGACAAGAAAACGACGTAATACTTCTAAATAATACGTCAGCAGATTCACCAAACATACTGGTATAAAAATGTAAATATGTTAACTATGCTAACTAAATTCGTTATTTAGTTTTTGTACCATTTTGCTCTTATTTTAAAGTTTAAATTAATTAGTCAAGTTTAATTGGATGGCGTTATGCAGAAGCCTACCAACCCACAATATCTCAAATTTTGGGTTGGGTGCGTATTTGGATAGAAAAATACGCCTTCTGCATTCTGTATAAACCTACCAACCCTAGTTTAATATATACCCTATAAAACTAAAAAGATGCTAATCTGATGATAATCTCATCTGAAAACACTATGCTTCCGAATTTTGAAGTTCCAACACCTAGAGCACCTGTTGCTACGTTTATTAAATGCCCCAATACTTCTGAGGAAACTTTGTGGAAGATAGTAAGTAATGGTAAATAAAATCCATGTTTTAGAGAATTATTTTTGATAAAATATCTTTTTTTAGCTGCTACTTATGGACCTGCATACCTGGAGCAACATACCTCAAAAAAATAATGTTCTAACAACTCTTACACCCATTTCTGTTACCACGTTTGATAGGTGCGATATATCTCAGAAAACTTTTATTAAAGATATTGAACTCACTGGCCGACCCACATTATGAAGTTGAACTGGATGATTCTTTGTCAGAAGTGGAGTTAGAGGCATCTGAAGATGCCAGTGACGGAAATATTCCTGTACATGTTGTCGCCGATAACGATCTTCCAGTTGATGCTACTCAAGAAATTGTAAGTCCAGCGATGCAAAAAAGGCCAAAGAAGGATAGAAAACGAAAAATTCCCAATCAAAGTCGAAAGGAATAAAGATACGTATGTACACCAATAAACCATATTTTAACTATAAAAGTATTCAAATCCAACCCAAGGAATTTGTCGACTTTCATTGTAACTGTACAATAAAATGCGCCGAAAGTGTTAACGTTGAAATTTGGAAATCCGAGTTTGAGAGGTTTTGGTCACTAAATTCATATGATGCTCATGCTAATTTTATTCCTGCTAGTGTATGTGAGATTGAAAAAAAGAGATCTTATGGCAGAAATACTGAGAGAAGAAAGTTCTCTCGAATTTATAAAATAAGAAATACTAAGGTGTGTAGAGAAATGTTTATAAATACTCTAAAGCTAACTACGTTTCGCGTAAACACTGCTTTAAAGAAATTTTATGGTCGGGCTCCTATTGGTGATAAAAGAGGTTTGAAGCAAGGAGGTAAAAATAAATTACCAGATGAAAAAATTCAAGCTGTTATTAATCATATTGATAAAATACCTAAATATACTTCACACTACCATAGAGAACAAACGGAGGCAAAATATTTACCACCTGGCATCACAATTCAAAAAATATATGATATGTACAAACAGGAAGAAGCCAATCCAGTAAGCCTAATCTCATACAAGAACATATTCTATACGAAATTTAATTTAAAAATAAAGCCTTTAAAAAAAGACACGTGCAACAGTTGCGATAGCTTTAAAGTGAAGATGGAGTTCAAGCAAGAACATAAGAAGCATTTGCAAGTAGCAGAGGAGGCGCAGCAAATGAGAAAGGAAGATTTTAAGATAGCAAAAGAACAGATGGATATTGAATGTTTAAGTTT
The DNA here is from genome assembly GCF_022605725.1 of Anthonomus grandis grandis. Taxonomy (NCBI): domain Eukaryota; kingdom Metazoa; phylum Arthropoda; class Insecta; order Coleoptera; family Curculionidae; genus Anthonomus; species Anthonomus grandis. The sequence continues at coordinate 18,056,291 of NC_065556.1, read as the reverse complement.
TGACTTAAAAACGACCCTATCGCTTCCTAGAATCCCTACATGCATCGTATTTTATAAGCGCCAGTTGTGGGTATATAACGCCGGTATACATAGAAAAAAGAAAGTAGAGGTCACTGCTACGTTTGAGTAGAAGGTTCAGCACGTAGAGGCGCCCAAGAAATAGGATCTTGCCTTCTAAAACATATAAAAAGTAGATTGCCTCAAGAAGTAAAACAACTTACCCTTTGGTGTAATTCTTGCGGTGGGCAGAATCGGAATATCAAGTTAATACTTATGCTTAAATCTTTATTGTATGATACATGCATGAACTTACAAAGCATAACCGTAAAATATCTTTGTTCTAGGCATAGTTTCCTGCCGAATGACACCGACTTTAGTGACATTGAGTCGGCTCTCAAAAAACAACAAAGATATATACACCAGATGACTACATCGAAGTAATGCGTTCTTGCAGAAAAAGAAGACCTTTAGTAGTCACGCAAATGAACGCCCAAGATTTTTTGGGTGTAATGAATATTGAGGAAAAATCACCAACAGGAAAATTACAGAAGATAAAGAGAAAATTAATTGGTTAAAGATCAGGTCAATCAAGATAAATAAACAGGAGCCCTTTTCAATAATGATACAGCAACATGATTTTTCTTAACCCTATCAAAACATTTTTAAAAAATTTTTAAAATTTTTATCAAAATTTGCAAGGTGCCAATATAACTGAGGATTTTGAGGGTTACAATATTAATGTGGAAGATTTGGATTTTGAAGTGAATTATGTAGAATAGGTTTATAATATTAAATTAATAATAATGACTATTATTATTGATTATTTGGGTTTTTCGTAAATAAATATTATTCTTGGAGTATTATTTTTCTTTTATTTCGCAACTTACTGGTATTAATTACCCACTTTGCAAAACGCAAAAACCTACCAACCCACAAAAAGTCAGCGATTTTTACCTTTTTTATTTGTAAAATATCAGAACTTATATAGAATACCAAAAAACATACCTTAAATTAAAATAAAGTTTCAAAGTAGTTTTGAATATCCTATAGATTTTTTAAACTCATAAAATCTTTAGAGTTGATTATCTCAGTTTGTCACGATTGAGGGTTGGGAGCTTTCTGCATAACGCCGTCCAATTATGGTTCTTTGTATGTTTAGTTTATCAATTTCTATTTATGTTATTTTTAGTAGTTCATTTTATTTGATGGGGCCTAATTTCCAATTGTTCTGTGTGTCTATATATACAAGCGTTTTCTTTCATGTGATTTTTGATAATTTTTATGTTGGTATATTCTTTTTTGAAAATAATGTTTGGTCTAGCCCACGTATATTTTTTTTAAATCCTGGCATGGGATATTATAAATAATGTTAATATGTATGTACTAATAATGTTAATATGTATGTTAATATGTATGTAATAAAGTAAATATGTATGTACTTATAGCTTCCTTGTTGAAAAAAGCTAATTGTGTTTTAAATACCTAAAACAATGGTTAATTGCAAATGGTTAATAATCTATTTACAAAATTTGACAAATAAATATTTTGCTTTAATAACTCTTCAATTTCGATTATATTTAAATCGTGATTACTCAGAACTACTAATGTTTATTGTTCTGGAAGAATACCATTTATCGTTTAATATTACTAGGATGGTGTGAACCCTACCAGAAGTAGTTGGTTTTGGCTACCAATTTATTTTAATGGTACCATCATCACCGGGAATAACGTGAGTATCTAACTAACTTATTTTATTATTTATTTCAAATTCGATGAAACATTAAAGCTTTGCATGAACAGAATTAAGGTTTCCCAACAATTCTTTCATATTACTGAGTTAAGTGTAGTGTTTCATTACAACCTCCCATAACCCCTGATTTATTAACTGGTTGCCTGATAGACAGAGACAAAATGAGTCAAGCAATAAAATATTACAATATTAAAAAACTGTGAAAAATTCCCTACTTTATAAAATAAATATATTTAAAAAAAATTGTTTTAAAAACGTTACTTTATTGTGTATTTTAGCTACCACTGTCACATCTAATATCGATGTATGAGCTCATTGTCAGTGACGCTGTTACTAGTGGCAGTGTCTTAAAAAATTATTATAAAATACGTTATTAGTTGCAAATGGTTTACCTCTATTTTAATAAATTCTATAATACATTGTTACGCCTCTGGTAATAAGCATACGGAACAAAATATCATCTTACATATAGTAATGTACACCCCCCTTGCAACCTGAACGGTATAACGTTCATGTTAATTTAATAATCTTAGAACCTTACAAGGGTTTCACAAAACACCTACTTTTGTAAATGTTTTTTTTTGAATAAAAATATGTTTAGATGAATAAAAAAAATGAAGTGTGTGGCCAAGAATAGTTTTTATGAGTAAAGTGGTGAACACATTAAATGGGTCTAATGTTTAAAACTCAGAGAGCCAAGGTGCGTGAGGAGTCACAATATTTACCTTTGGAGGCGCAGAGTTGTAGGAATGGGGTATTTAATAGCTCTGATAGCTCAAATGTAAGTTGAATATGTCATTCAAAAAAAAATAAACATACATTTCCAACCTGTTCCGGATCTAAAAAAACAGAAATTTTGGAATTTTTTACCAAATTTTAATTGTGGCTATTGCTTTTGTAACAGCTTGTGTACTGTTGCAAAATTAGTATAAAATGCAAAATAATATTATCAAAAAAAAAAATTAGAAGATCAAAAAATATAAACATGGCTGAAAATGCTTGAGACATATGGAAAGTTATTCTAAATCAATAATTAAATTTAAACTCTTGAAAAAGGCAGAAAAGTCTAAAATAAAATTTAAAAAGTAATAAAACTAACTGAAAGAATAAGTACGAGTATATAAATTCCTGTATTAAAATCATGTAAATGTAAAAAAAATTTGCAAGAAAAGTACGTATACACCGAAATATTGATAATCTTAACCTAAGAATATTAACAAACTTGCTAGAATAAATTGCAAAAGAAACATTAAAAAAAATATATCAGCTTTCTAAGAGTATAATTACGTTGTATGTACTAAATACTTTCTGTTCCAAACATTACAAGGGATGCCACGTTATACTAAGCTTTTAGTTGAATAATAATTTTTATGCTGAAATTATTTAAGAAAATATAAAGAAATATAAGCTTTTATAATATAGGGTAATTCCGAGAGAAGCGTTCTGTCACATTTATGTTGCTATTTAAAATACTCATATTTTCTTATAATTTGGTTACTGTATGAAGTTAATACACATTACATGAGCTAGGAAAAGGCTCAATTTACATTGGATGATATGCTATGATGATATCGCACTACTTGAAAACTATATGTACAAATAAATCATATCAAAACTAAATGTTGTAGTTTCTCTGGAAAAACCAATCTAAATACACAGTATATTAATAAAATCCCTATTTTCCACAATATTTAATATTTATGATTTATAGGATCATTCTGAATATTTTGAAACAAGTGGGTGTCACACTAAAAAAGAAAGATGTTATTCTAAATGGTCGCCCATGGAAGAAGGAGTGACCTTAGCATGGAACGACTTAACAGTACAAGCTAAACATAAGTACAATGGAAGGAGAGGTTATAAAAGGATAATAAATAGTGGTAATAAATATTGTAAAAAGTTATTGTTTGGTGTGGGTTATATGCGGATTTTTTTAGTTACTGGAGCTTTAAAGGCTGGAAGCTTGGCAGCGTTAATGGGAGCAAGGTAAGATATAACATACATGAGAACTATAATAAAAAAAAAACTATAAAAATGCATTATTCTTTTTGTGTTTTTTAGTGGTGCAGGAAAAAGTACGCTAATGTCAGCTCTTGCCTACAGACAAACAGGTAAGAGCAAAGTTCTATTCATTTATATTTTAATTCGTTAAAAATTATTAGCTTATGATAAAGGGTGTTTTTAAGGTAGTTAGCCCTTAAAACATTAAATATGTCTCACTAATATCCCACAAAAGTTTTATAGTTCCCATAAATGCATTCACTTTTAGATTCTTGGTTGTATTTGAAATAAAGATTTAAAAAACATGAGTTAAGGGGGTTTTCTAATTGAAAGTATAAGTTAAAAATCAAAGGAAATATAGAAAATTTTTATTTTAAATTTTAAATATTTTTTTTAGTTTAATTCGAAATATTGCTAAAAAAATACAAGAAAGAGTTCTTATGAAATTAATATAAGTATGAAATAAAAGTTTTGAACAATTTATATAAATTAAAGATGATTATACCAAAAAAATTATGTTAAATAATTTGGCCAAAAAAAAATCTATGTACCAAAATATATTGGTAATAAAAAACATATATACTAAATATATACCTACTTGACATATTTTATTTACTTATTTATTTAATTTTATTTATCAATAGCCAGCGCCAATTACAAAATACATACATTTAACATGTTAAAAATAAATACATCATAACAATGCAATTTTAATTGAATTACCTAAATATTAATTTACTAGCGCAACAAAACAAACTTATCAAAAAAATGACAATATCAATAGATGCTGTCATGTACAGGGTGTCCCATTTTGGGTACTTCTGCGGCATATCTCCGTTATTTTTAACGTTAGCGTAATGCGGTTTTCGCGACAGTGTGCTACTTTTTTGTGAAAATAGCGATGCCGTTAACAAAAATTCCAAAGCCCTCTTAGTTTTTAAGATATAGGCCATTTTTGAAAATTCGACATTTTGGGACTCCCCTTGTATTTCGGTTATTCTTTAACTTATCGAATATGTAAAAAAACAATTATGTAGATTTTTTTCCGTAGAATGCAGTGGCGTAAATTTTTTTTTTTTTAATATTTACTGTTTTTGAGTTATAAGTCAAACTTATGTTTTTTTTAATGGAACACCCTATATATATATATGCACTAATAAATTTGTCTTCTTTTACCTTTTCAAAAATATATAATGGTATGCACTTTTTTTTAAGAAACATACAAATAAATGACAATTTTCTAAAATTAAGGACATACATTTATTAGTAGGACATGAATAACAATAACAAAAATAAGACTTATACAAATCACTAACAAAGAATTGGATTCATTGCAAATACATTGGATGCAATCAAAATATACCTATTGAGACAAAAGCATATTATTCAAAAAAATACACTACAACAGTATAGCTCCAATTTTTATAATATAAGCTTGTTTTGTAGCGTAAAGCAACAAAACATACAAAACAAAAAACTCAACTGTATTTCACAAGAAGAAAAAAAAAATTAAAGGTAATGTTCAAAATGATGACCATTCTCTTGAATGCAAAATTGACACATTTTTGTGATTCTTTCAATGGTATTAAATAGAAACATTGGTCTCCTTCGCGGATTTTAAAAGGCTAAATTAATTGCCTTTCAAAGTTCGGCAATTCCATCATAACATGTTTTATACACTTCATTCAGTCTGATGGTTCTAGAGATATATTTATTAAGCCGGTGAATTGGATAATATCAAAGTCAAAGTCAAAGATACCTTTATTATCATAACATAGTTGTTGACAAAGACATTTGATAAAACAAAAATTTAAATGTAGATATAAAATATAAATTATAATACTTATAATAGGAACCAAGAAATACAAAAAACTTGAGAAAATATGATATGAAAATATATATTAAATAAAATATATATGAAAACTTATATTCCCTCTTATACCTAAGTTTTAATAAAACATTCAAATTAAGTTTTTCAAGTAACTCCAAAGTTGACACCCACATGTAAAATTTTATAAAGGGTTAAGAGTTATCTTTTTAATTAATTGATTTAAGGCTGTTTATACGAATCCCATAAAATGGGCGCCTGATACAAGATTCCTATTCTTAGGTGAGAATGCACAAGGACTTAGTAGAAAATTTGTAAGGACTTTATATTCATAAATTCCTGGGTGCCTCGTCTACTAAATCCAAACATCGGAACGGCCCTAGCAACAACGTTATCCAAATGATTATTAAACTGGGGGTTTTTATCCAATGTAACACCGAGATCTCTAATAACAGAGACCTTTTAAAGACTGTTTTGGTTAATTATGTAATAAAATTTTATAGTATAGTCCGGAAAAAGCTCATCTGCAAAAAGCAGGTGATCTGAAACTAAGAAAAGTTCCTTAGACAGAAACTTCCCAAAGACAAATTTTCCTACACCGAAAACCATCAAATTAAACAATAAGCCATCGGTTGGACAACAAAGTTTCATCAATTCCATAAAGCTTAAGACATTTTCGCTAACTATTTGCTTACACATTTACCGATTTCATTTTTTTTGGTACCGTTGAATAGAGAATTTTACGCTCCTTACTATGATGTATCACGCGATGGGGGTTCCCATTTGACATATTAAAGTTAGGTTAGCTGGAGGTGAGGAGGTGATTGACAGAACTTCAGTAAATGCATAATTAAACGTCCCCCTGTACATCTAATTTGACGTGTTTTTGTTTTTTTTTTTTTTTTTTTTTAAGAAAGTTATTAAGGGTGGATCGTTTTGAAATGAAAGCACTGTATAATAGGGTAAGAGTATATATGACTATTGGAAATAAATATGTCAGAAGTAGGAACATCAAGATATGTACATACACGCTTGAGAAATAACCATATTTACAATTTTCTCACCTGAAAAACTTATCCTGTCTATAATAAAGGGTTTTGGCGAAGGAACAGGTTCTTCACTTAATATTGACAAAAGAAAGTGCAATGAACAGATTGATTATGACATTCCTAATTAAACCCAGTGCACAAACGTCGAAGTTAGAAAATTTCCATATATTCCTCATCTAATTAGCTCAGCTTATATTTTTATGACGTTCCCTTTTTTGAATAATACATTACTTTATTTCATTCGAGATATTAAAAACCTTCTGGCAGAGGACTTTTTTAAAGGATATAAATATATCAAAAAGCTGTGGTGCGACGTTAAATAAGTATTTTGTTGCAATAAGTTATAAAAACTATATATGTGGGACATCACTTGGGCACAAGCTACATCTAATAGTTGTGCAATACTGGCTGATACTGAAGTGCATATGGAACCTATCTGCCAAATACTAGCGGTCAAGTTGAAATCGCCAACAATATGAAGAGCAGAGTAAGGCATTTGAAAAGCCAGGAAATCCATCATTTTAGAAAAAGTTATTTAAATTGGAACAGAGGAATTAGAGGGATATACACTGCTACTAATATAAAATTCTTATCGGCTTATGGAAACAAAGAACTGTTATCAAAAAGCTATTATAAGAAACTTCATAATTCGCTGCACGATGTTATCCAAACTCCTCCTCCTCTCTTAAAAATGCTGGTATTAAGTGAATCATCATTACGATAAATATTGTTATGTGAAAAACCAAACAAACCATTATATATACCACAGGTATGTGTAAAAAATAATGCCACAATAACATGCAGATGTGTTAGTTATTTTAATTGTGGTTTATTTGAAATTAATAAAAAATATAAGTATAACATACTTTTAAATTATTAAATTCATAATTTTAGTAGATTACGTTAAAAGTATTCTAAAAAGCCATACTAAAAGTCAAATTTAATAACTTTAGGTTATTCCTAAGATATCCTTGGAAATTCTTAGCAATCATCAGGTGATTCTTATTTCTAAGATGTTCCAAATGTCGTACAGGTATATTCCGGGTACATGTCGATAAATAAGTTTGGTTAGTCCAAAAGTTTATAATAATGGGGATACAGGTTGCTAAGAAATTAAAACTACAGTATTTAAATTATGGAAAGAATAATAAAAAAAAAGAAAACCGGTTAAACAATATGAATTTTAGGATATTATATTCGAACTTATATTTTGATATAGTTTTTTAGTTCGAAGCTTTCCCATTTTTTTTGAGACACGAATTTATAACAAACATTTTAGGATAAATATTTTTTTATTTTTAAATATTTTTTAATGATGAGGAAAAGGTTCAAAATAAGAGTTTTAAAAGTTTTACAGAAAATTAAAACTAAATGCATATATGAAATAAATATCCAAAAATAATAAAAAATAGGATTTCTAAATCACAATAATTTTTTTTTGATATAAAAAAATTGAGATTAATGATAGTTTCATTAGATTTAAAATCTTCTAACAAGGGTGTTAATATGATTTTACAAATTATAGAAAAACTTAAAATCTGATAAAATATATTGATATGTAATATATTTCTTAACAAAATAAAAAAAAAACAAACATTTCAGTTTACTTTTAACTGCCTTTTTAATTTTTATATTATCTTAATAATGTTTTGAGAACTCTCCTCCTAAAATGTTTACTCTAATAACTGGAATATACTGCAGAAAGTGCTATGATATTCCAAGGGTCTTCTTTTTTTTACTATAACTCCTAGACCATTTTAAATATATTTTAAAAGACCTATTGTATAATATTGTGTAATTTATATTCCACTTTTTTACTATTGATTCAAAGTGAAAAAATGCCCTAAAAGTAAAAAATAGACCTTTTGTTTCAAAAAAGCGAAATATTTTTATCTTAAACATAATAAATGCTACGCTACTGTTTTTTCTTCGAGCAATCCATAAAATGTAAAATATACCTTGCGATTTTTTGCCGTCATATTTTTAGGAGATATGCAAGTGGAAGGCGACATATTGATAAATGGCAGGCCTATTGGAAGTTATATGAAATATATGAGCGGTTACATGCCCCAGGAGGACCTATTCGTCGGATCTCTTACTGTTTTGGAACATATGAGCATCATGGTAAAGTAAAGTAAATATATTATGAAAACCTTAAAAATATTGGTTGCCTTTGATTTAATGAAACAAACATGTTTTTTTTGCAAATTTTCAGGCTAATTTGAAGCTGGATAGAACTATTTCTAGGGAAGAGAAAAATTTGAAAATTAAGCTCATTTTAAATCAGCTGGGGTTAACCAAATGTATCGATACTAGGATAGGAGCTGTTGGTCAGAGAAAAGGTTTATCTGGGGGAGAAAAAAAACGATTGGCATTTGCCACTGAGGTAACTAATTTATTTGATGTTTAGAAATAAGGACTGCTTCGGGCAATTATATTTGTAAATAAGTTTTGCTTAATTTTGTCTCTTATAGGCTTTAAGATGAGAAAATGTTATACATCTTAGGTGAAATATATAGGGGTTTCTAAATCCAAACTATGTTAATCTGTCCTTAGTTTGATTGTAACTTATAGAGGGCCATTTAAAAAACTATATATAATTAAGAAAGGCAAATTGCTGCTCAGAATTTCAAAATAATAAATTGAAATTGTTACAAAGATTTTTTAAAACTCAAAAATATCATTTTTATTTACATGCTGTTCCTTGGTCCGTTTATCTTTTAATTGAGAATTCGCATTCCTCATCAATCTAATTAATAACGTTTAAATGTGACGTATAGTCTTTATTATAAACTCACATTATTCTTACATACTTTTACTAAAATATTGGTGCTGCCCAAGTATAAAACGTACAGTCCGTTACATTCGTAAATTGATTTCTTATCGAATTTGATTTCCTCATCCTATTTCTCCTTTTCTGGTCGAAAATCTGCTTGGCATCATTTAACTATGAGAGGTGGGAGTTCAAGCATACGCTGATGACCTGGTAATTCTAGTCAAGGGAATCAAGGGAACTACCACCGAATATGCAGCAAATCCTAGTATGTATAAACAGGTCGTAAGACCTATATTATAGTGCAGTTCATAGCGAATCTCACAAGGAATTTAGAAGATTTCATTACAGGAGTAAATAGGATGAATTAAAAAACTCTTATAGATGTATACCGAGTTACTGGAAGCAGGCAAAACACACTTAAGATTGAACTTTTTAATTCTAAATAATAGACTAGTTAGTCGCGGTGGAGTGCTACCAAATGATCACTCACTTTAAACCTAACCTCAAAAATGAAAAATTATACTCTGGCTATACACACAGTCGTAAGACCTATAATATAGTAGAGTTCATACCGAATCTCATAAGCAGTCTAGAGTATTATGAGTGTGTACTCTGTGCTATATTCCAAATGAAGACATCATATTCCTCAAATTAGCTTAGGTGTATGAAGATATATATAAAATATAATTAGATTTTTACTAATTACTTTGAACCTAATATTGTATGTGAATGTCTAGTACTATAGAGAACCAGGCATACTTTGGATTGCCTTATCGCTTTAACTATTTGGGAGAGCGACCCTGATAAAGGAAGGAAGATTAATGGATGTGAGTCACAATACCAGACCAGTGAGCCACCAACTACCAGTGGAGTGCTACCAAAGGCCACTCACTTTAAACCTAACCTACGTATATGAATAAATGCATAAAATGTGATTAGCTTTTATGTAGCATCTAAAAGTTTTGTTTAAATTATACCACGTTGCTAATCATAGATTTGCTATAAATCCTTTAATTCTTTTATATATTTATCGGACAAGGACTATAAAGAAATCCAAAATAATTTTAAACGATTTCTTATTAATAATTTTTAAAGCTTCATTTAATAGCTTTATAAAAGCATGGTAGTTCTTCATTTTCCTAATAGAGAATTCGTGTTCCTAGTCAATTTAATTACAAATGTGAGCTATAATCTTCATTAAACTCACATAATTCTTCTATAGTCTTACTAGAATATCGGTCTTTCCCAATCAAAAAACAGTATGTTAAGGGAACATACCACCAATATTAAAATGCTTAGAGCATTGACGAAATTATTGACATGACATATTAAATTAATATGACCTTGTTGCTACATCTATAGATGTTAAATACCTTATTAACAAAAATTAAATAAATGTAGTCTAGAAGTTTGGAATTTTTTGATTAATTTAATATTTAATGGAACTTTCAATAAAATGTTATTAAAATATTGAAATTGTTAGCATAGATCAATTTTTGCATAATTCTACGTATTTTTGAATATTTAACACATTTTACATAAAAACGTACATACATTGAATGTATAATAATTTATATATAAGACAAATGGTTTTTAAAATATTTTAAATTTTATGTAAGAATTACGTCATTAAAAATGTTATTATATTCATTTTCATTAAAAGTCCAGGCATTCGTTAATGACCTGGTTCTCCTAGTCAAGGAACTACAGGTTGTTAAAGACCTGTGATATAGTGTAGTTTGTACCGAACTTTCCAAGAAGGCTAAAAGATACCATTAGGGGAGTAAACAAAAAGCATCAAAAACTCTTAAGGGCGTGTATTCTGGTCACTCCTATTGAAGATATCACACGGATAAAAAAGACTGGTATATAATAAATTATAACACATATTGTACATGACTACCCAGCTTTGCAAATACTCTGACATACATAGGATTGCTTCATTGGTTGTACTCTTCAAGAGAAGTGTGCCTGATAGAGAACCTTTAAATATGTATGAGTCCCGATAGTCAGTGAGTCTCAATGGAGTGCTATTAAACGACCACTCACTTCAAACCTAACCTGGTTGTAGAAAATCATACATAAATATGATTACATTTTTACCAATAACATTTAACCTAATATTGCATGTGACTATCTAGCTTTGGAGAGAACCAGGCAAGACATACTTAGGATTGCCTCACTGCTTGATCTATTCAAGAGGTCGATCCTGATGAGGAACTCTAAATGGATGTGAGTCACAACAGCAGAGCAGTGAGTGAGTCGCTACGAGTGAAGGGCTACTAAACAACCACTTACTTTAAGCCTAACCTAGGTATAGAAAGTTATATATAAAATATGATTAGATTTTAATGTAGACTCTAAAAATTTTATTTAAATTAGAAAGTGTTTTTAGAAAAATGTATATTACAATGACCATGCCCCATTGCCAATTACAGACTACCTATAAATCCTATAATCCATTTACAAATTTTTATGAAAGGAATAAGGATAACTATAAATATATATAAAATAATTTGAAATCAGTTCTTGATGTTTTTCACATTAAAAATTATTTATACACGTTTTTGCTACCTCGTCTTTTTTACTAAATATAAAATGCTGGGATATTTCATATTTAGGGATCTTGAGGCAGCCAGAGAAAAATGTTTATCCAACTTTTTTCTTCTGTTTTCAAAATATGTCGTTGACTTAGTGGAGATACGTCAAAGGATTGTCCAGTCCTCATCCTCGCATTTTTTTAAAAAGTCGATTCAGAATAAATTCACATCTTATTAATTAATTTTAAAATCTAATTAAGTAGCTTTATGAAAGCATAGTTTTTTACGTTTTTCATAAAGGATTCATATGCCTAATCAATCTGATTAATAATGTTTAAATGTGAGCTATATTCTTCATTAAACTCATAGTATTCATTCCTATCCTTACTAGAATATTACCTATCCCCAGCCCAAAAAAACACAGATATCTGCATTTCGTTATTAATGTTGGAATCTTCCGAGCGTTGAGGAAATATTTCTGGTTTTTTTTTTTTAGAAATATATGTGGAATGTTATTCTTGAAGGAAGTCAATACATTGTCTTTAGGAGCACTTTTTTGCTGGATACTTGCTGGTATCTAAAACCCAAATTATATAATCTTGTTGCCACTTTTATTGTTTTAAATCCCCTCTCATTTTAAAAAATAAATAAATATGGTCTAGAATTTTGGGAGTTTTTAATAAATTTATTCTTAGTAAAAATTTATTGCAATTGTTGACATAGATAATTTTTTGCACGATCATTTATATTTCAAAATATTCAGCAATTTCTACATGAGAATGCAAATATATTGAATCTATAATATCCCTTACTTGGCATATTTGAAATTTTTGGTAAAGAGTTACGTTTACAGATTATTAAAAAAATCTTATTATATAGATGATCCTGTTTTGGTCAATATGCTAATGATCTGGTAATCCTAGTCAATGGAGACCATAAGAATAGAATCTCTTTGGTCATCGAAGAGAGGCGCAAATGGTGCAAAAAGAAAGCAATGTATTAACTCACAAAAGGTTATAACTGTGATATTAAGGAGCAGCTAGAAGGGTTCGGATCGTAAATACTCGAAGGTGAAACTAGAACGTTTGCGAGGAAAGTAAAGATTACTCTACATAAAAACGCTGCACTAGAATTTATATTTTTAAGAAACCACAAACATGGTACAGGCAAATTATCCTTGGAACCGCCTTACCTCTTGTTGTATTGTTAAAAATACTTGCCCCAATTAACCGATAGAACTTCGTAAGAGGAAAAACCTGATTGAAAATTTTTAAATAGATCTAAATCATAATAGTACACCATAAAGACGCAGTCGAATGCTACGAATCGACTAATCAGTTTAAACCTAACCTAAGTGAAAGACGTTATACATAACATTTTATAGTTTGCCTATAAATACTATAATCCATTCATAGACTTCTCATTTCTAATATTACATTATAAAATTTAATTTAATCGAGTTATAAGAGCATGCCATAAATGCAGCTAAAATAAGGATTTTAATTTACGTCATGTTCTTTATCCATCAACATTTATTTGAGAAATCATGACCTCAATCAATATAATAAATGTTGAGTGGACTTCACTTAGAAATTTTAAACTTTTTTCATACCTATAACCTATAACTTCTATAAAAAAACCAAACCAAAAAAAACCCTGGACGTCCCATCGCTAAAAAGCAAGGGCCGTATTAAGTACTTTTTTTCGCTGCAAACAACGTCAATTTGTCTCTTACTTCTCCATCAGTCATAAAGACGGGCGTCTGAAATTTATCACTTGCCACGCGAAGGAAAAAAAAACGGGGCGGGAATACACGGGTTTTATCAGTATTCCGGCTTGAGGGGCCCTTTCAGCATACAAAGATTTTTTTTGTATAATAAAACGTCTCACTTTGAACTGTAGTATGGAAAATGTGTGCCGAAGTATGCAGATTGGCGACAGTAAAAAATGGCCGAAGTTTTGCGTGCGAGCACATGGATTTTTTCAAGAGCAGCGTGGAACGATTTGAATACCAAATATGATTAGATAAATAAATTGAAAATATTTATGTCTGAGTGGGGTATTTAAATTTCAAAAATGAAATATTTTTGCCTCTGTATGGATTATGCGTGAAAATATCTATTCAATGTATAGTAATTTTTTATTGCTCTACTCGTTTCTAACAGTAATTTTCTTACATTCATGCGTTTTCATACTCAATTTCATGATTTGAACCAGAAAGAATTATCCAGCTTTTTTTTTTAAAGTTGCAAAATAGGACATCGGCTTAATGGACTTGGTGTCAAGGTTTGTAGTCCACTGATTTAAACTATTCCTTCTAAAAATTTTTCAACAATAAATTTGCAATCTAAAATTACCAGACTGACTATGACTAATTATTCCTTCAATTTCTGATATCCCTTTAAATATATTAAAAGGAAAAAGAAATACTGTGATTGTTTTCCATTAAGATGGTCTAAGAATTAATCTAGGTTTTTTCCAAAGGTAGTTTATATATCTGATTTCAATCTTCACTGGGATGGATCAATTTATTAAATTTTTGCTTTACCACGCTTTTTCACTAAGACACCTAAAATATTTTATTTTTATCTTCATGGTGTCCTGAATACCTGTATATCAGAGAGTGATTCAGCTTCCTCAATAAATGTTTTCAAAATATATTGATATTATGAGCAGTTTATGCCACTATTTTCGTTTCAGATTTATAAAGAGATTTGCCATTACAGGATTTATTGGACTAACTTCATTTCTCTACACAAGTGTCTTTATTATGATGTAAAAAAAATTTTCTTATCTCTTTTCATGACAGATTCAATACTGGTATATCCAGTATTTAGATGTTGCCAAAGATTCAGATTATTTCTTTGGTAGTCCTAAAAGTGTCTCGATAGTTAACTTTACCATATCATCATATAGAAATATTTTGTGTTCACAGGACTTATTAATTAATTTAACTTATTTCTTTTTGTTTTCAGTATACATGGTGTTATTTTAACATTGCGATAAAATGCAGGAGCGTTTTTCTTAGATGAAATCAAGGAAAAAAGTTCCTATAAACATATGTCCTAAATGTCTTAGATTTTACACTACAGGGTGGTAAAGTTAAAAAATACTATTTTCGATAAATCTAATACCCCTGTGAATATTTTTCTAAAGGTTGGTATCCAGTTTCTAAGTATCCATAGCATTATTTTATATTTGTCACTGGCGTTCGTGTGGGCTTTGAATTAAATAGTTTTTTAAATAAAAGGGGGTACGTAAAATATTTCTGAATTCTTTATTTCTTTGAAAGCATATCTGCTCTCTAGGTTAATTATTCACCCGATGTATAACGCCTAAATCTGATTAATCAAGTATTACTTTTAAAACTCTATTTTTAGCATTTTTTTTAAGTTTCCTCGGTATCCATGCCATAAATGCATGTATTCATGTACCAAATTTATTAATCAAAATAAGATTTTTTCTCCTCGCTTTACCACCCTGTAGTGTAAAATCTAAAACGGTTAAGGCATGTATGCATAGGCATTTTTTTGCTTGATTTTATCTAAGCAAAACGCTCTTAACTTTTGTAGCAATATTAAAAATAAACCTTGTATTTAACTAATCGAATTATTAAAGGTGTGAGTGCAACTGATACAAATGATCAACCTAAAGGCTCAAGTCTGACTGCTGGTTAATACATATACTGAATGTTCTAGATTTAGATCGTCCAACGTTTATGTCAGTCTTTTTTCTCAAAATCTCTATCAATGAGATTTGCTATTGCTAGAGTCAATGAAAGACAGGTAACTAATTGGTCTCAAGAATCTACAACTGAGGGAATATCAACAAATTCTTCCATGTAGAATTTGTTGATATTCCCTGTTTTCCTTTTTCCCCTTAATTCTTCCATGTAGAATTTGTTGATATTCCCTGGAAAATTTAACTATATTGGATATATAGGTTCCAAAGGAAAAGATACTACCAAAACCATATGCACAGTATTGACTATTTTTGTGGTATTCATTTTTGTGTATTGTATCAGTAGAGTTTAAGACATAAGTGTCTGTATTCCTATGTGAGTTCGTAAACCTATAGCAAAGTATTGGGCTGTAGCTTGGATACAACTTTGCATTATATATTTCTTCATATTAGTAATATATGTCCTGAGCCTATTGGATTTTTAAGGTATTCGTGCAACTGATTCCAATTTTTCTTTTTTCGCAGTCAATCATGCAAATTGCTATAACTATTCGGCTGATTGCTGGTTTATACGTGACTTCGACTTTTTGCAACACTTTTCGTTATGTTTTATTCACCTATTAGATATACATTATAGTCTTATAGGTAGATGTTAGACAATAGACAATAATTATTAAATAGAGAAAAATGACATTAAAAGTCTTACGTATAAATTACTAACTGACATTTTAGAATGAAAGTACAAAACTATACCAATTAGAATAAACTACTAGATATATAATTTTAATAAAATCATTATTTATGCTTCAAAAACTTTTATTTATTAGGTAGATTTTAACTTTTTTTTAAAACATAATAGTGGGAGTACTCTTATTATAAAAGGTAGCTTGTTTAAAAATCTGGTGCATAGTGGAGAGTTGTACTCCATGACATTCTCCGTCGAAGAAACCTAATTCTAAGGTCATTTCAAATTCTTGTTTCAGGCTCATGAATCTGAAAGGAAGTTTCATATATCTGCGCATTATTATGGACATACAGAAGGCACGCAAGAATGTACTGAGAAGGCTCTGACCAGATTTTGAGCTGATATTTAAGACAAGGAAGAAGAATCCTATCCGCTTATATCCGCTTATACAGTGCTTTCATTTCAAAACGATCCACCCTTAATAACTTTCTTAAAAAAAAAAAACACGTCAAATTAGATATGTAGGGGGACGTTTAATTATGCATTTACTGAAGTTCTGTCAATCACCTCCTCACCTCCAGCTAACCTGACTTTAATATGTCAAATGGGAACCCCCATCGTGTGATACATCATAGTAAGGAGCGTAAAATTCTCTATTCAACGGTACCAAAAAAATGAAATCGGTAAATGTGTAAGCAAACAGCGAAAATGTCTAGAAATAATGAATATTTTATTTACGCCAAACTTTGGTATGTCAAATGGCTACCCCATGGTGTGATACATTATTTTAAAGAGCATTCATTATGCTATCAACGGTTGTAAAAAAAACTAAAATTGATTGACCAAGAAGCAATTAAAGTGTAAATCGGTAGGGTAGAAAAACAAATTTAATTAGTTTAACAAATTTATTTTATTAAATGTTCAAAAATGCGCGCCGTTATTAGCAAGACAATAAAAAAGCCTATTTTCAAACTCCTTACGAACATTGGCAAGGGTCTGCCCGCTAATTTCTCTGCATTCTTGAAATATTTTATTTTTTAAATTCTCAATACTCTCAGGTGGGGTTGTATAAACTTTGCTTTTTAAGTAGCCCCAAAAAAAAGTCTAGTGGGGTTAGGTCCGGAGACCGCGCAGGCCATTCGATTGCACCACGTCTGCCAATCCACTTTTTTCTAAAATTTTCATCAAGCCACTCTCGAACTACCAAAGTGTAGTGCGCGGGAGCTCCATCCTGCTAAAAATGTATATTATTTTCATTCAATAATATAGCACCAAGTTGATCTACTTGATTTTCCATAGATTAGATGATGGAAGGGTATATTGCATTTTCTAAAAGGTTTAATTAAATTTCGCCAGTCAAATTTTCTTCCAAAAAAAATGGCCCGATTATTCCCATAAATTCCTGCCCAAACATTAATTTTTTGGGGATATTGGGTACGGCCTTCCTGAAAAACATTTTTCAGCGAATTTTCATTATCCCAGTATCTACAGTTATGTCTGTTCACCAAGCCATTAAAAAAAAGGTCGATTTGTCACTGAAGGAAATGTTCTTCAATAAATGGGGATCGTCGTCAATTCGCTGGCACATCACTTTACAAAATTGAATTCTCCTATCAAAATCATCTTCTCCGAGTTCATGAAGAATACGAATTTTATAAGGAAAGAACTTATTTTTTTTTAAACTTTATGTACGGAACCAGTGGAAATATTTGTTAGTTTTGCGGCCTTTGGTATAGACAAAGTTGGATCCATAGCAAATTGTCCTAGTACTTCAACTTGGCATGCTTCATCGACAACTCTATTTTCATATTTTTTCTTATTGCAAATCGATCCCGTCTCTTCAAATTTTTGTATCAATTTTAATACGTATTTATGGCTCATGTTTTTATCTTGATACCTTTCATCAAATGCTCTCGCGGTTCTGCGAGCACACCGATCTTGAGCTCCATAAAGGAAAATTATTTCTATTCTTTCGGCTAGCGTACACACCATTTTATTAAGACACTTTTTTAACTAAAATTGAAAAATTGCACGCGTCAAACTGACAGTTTTAACAATAATAAATCGCCTGCTTTTTAAATGCCTTAAAAATGTAAGGTGTTGCAAAATATAAGGTATTTGCATTTAAAAATTTTAAAATGATGTAGGTATCAGACTAAAAGTATTCATTTAAAATACCAAAGTTTGGCGTAAATAAAATATTCAATATTTCTAGACATTTTCGCTAACTATTTGCTTACACATTTACCGATTTTATTTTCTTTGGTACCGTTGAATAGAGAAATTTACGCTGCTTATTATGATGTATCACACGATGGGGGTTCCCATTTGACATATTAAAGTGAGGTTAGCTGGAGGTGAGGAGGTGATTGACAGAACTTCAGTAAATGCATAATTAAACGTCCCCTTGTATATCTAATTTAAGGTGTTTTTTTTTTAAGAAAGTTATTAAGGGTGGATCGTTTTGAAATGAAAACACTGTATAGTGCCTCTAGCTATATGCTTTTATAACTCTATTCCCAACAACAACAAGATTCCTTCAATATGCTCTTGGCCTTGGGCTTCACTTTCTATCTTTAGGTTATCTTTCCATTTTCCAGTGTGATTATTAGATCTTCCTATTTTCTGCCTCTATTTTTACCTTAATTCTTTACATATTTCAGCAGCTTTTTCTTCTTGTAACCCAATTACCATATTTCTTTCTTTCCTTTATTCAATTCTAAGATGATCATTATATTTAGGTGGATAAAGTAGTCATTTAAATACAGTAACTGCTTTCCAGCTTTTAACAGACCCACCAATCCTATTCTGTGACGAACCAACCACAGGCTTGGACTCGTACTCAGCCCAAAAACTCGTGAGCATTATGAGCAAAATGTCCATGACGGGAAAAACCATTTTATGCACGATACATCAGCCCTCTCAAGCGGTTTTCGAAATGTTTACTCAACTGATCTTAGTTGCTGATGGTCGAATTGCTTATATGGGCAACAGGGCTGAAGCTACCGATTTCTTTGAAGAGTAAGCTGAAGAATATATGTTGTTTTTAATGATTCTTATTTTTATTCTTTAGTTTAGGGCTTATTTGTCCCTCATCCTACAGTCCAGCAGATTTCTTTATAAAAACTCTAGCTTGTGCTCCAGGATATGAGAACAATAGTAAAATGGCGGTGAAGAGGATTTGCGACCGGTTCGCTGTCAGTGATTATGCCAAAGAAGTGGATGTTGTAGTTCAATATGAGTTTCATATGGGACGAGCAGAGGTAAGAGTAGTTTAAATTATATCACCTTATTTCTAGTAAGTACTGATGATTTCTCAGACAAGGTTTAAAAGATAATTAATGGTGATTAGTTTAAAATAAAATATTGTTAAACTGTGGTCTTATTTTTAATTTTACTTCAAATTAATCCACTTGTGCTAATAATTTTAACCATTTGGTTTTATGATTTAATTTGTCAAGTTCTTCATTTCGTTTTAAATTTTCCTAATTGTAAATATAGCTATTATTTGGAAAAGAATCAATTTTTCAATAACTAATATTAAGATATTTCTTGGTTTTAATTTAACCAGGAACTTAGTTTTAATATCGGTTAATTGAAAAATATAAATTTTGCTATGCATCAGCTATAATCTTAGTAAATATTAAGCAAATTTTTGATTTTATGTTAAAAAAACTCTTAAACAAGTCGCTGGATTAAAAACTTGAGACATTTGAAGTAAGAATATAAAGACTCTTACGGCTCTGTGGCGACTACTCTATGAGAGTAAATAAACATTTAATAAATGCAGACTACCCTATTCCTAGAATTGAAGAAATATTTTCAGAACTTCATATAGGTAGAATATTTTTAAAGATAGATTTGGTATCAGCATATAACCAATTTGAATTAGATGAGGATTCCAGGATTCCAGAGTTTAGCATTCGGCTTAAAAACATCGGGTTTTATTTTCTAAAAGCAAATTAAAAATCTTTTGGTGGGCGTAGATAATGTTTTAAGTTTTTACGATGATATTCTTGTGACAGAATCCTTAAAAGAGGACACTACTCTTAAAACCAATTACTGAAATTTATTTAAATAAATAAAAAGGCTAGTAAATGTGATTCTTTTATATAATCTATACAATATTTGGATTTTAAGATAACTTCAAAAAAGTTAATAAAAAGTGAAAACAAAGTGCAAGCTATAGTAAATATACCAAAATCTAAAACTATCAATGATATAAGAATTTTCCTAGGGATTTTAAATTATTACGGATATTACATTGGACATTTTCATTCTTCTTCTTTTTCTTTTTCTTATGGTGTTGTGTCCGCCTGATGTTGGCAATCACAATAACGAGCTGCGCTGTCTTCAGCAAGTCTAAAGAATTGTTCTGCGCTACGAATTCTGGTGCACTCTCTGAGATTCCTTAACCGCGAGGCTTGTCTTGTACCAACTCTTCTACGGCCTGTTATCTTGCCCTTCATTATAAGTTGAAGAATACAATAAAGATCACCTCTGAGTATGTGACCTAGATAGGACAGCTTTCGGCATTTAACTGTTGTAAGTAGTTCGTGGATGGCGCTTGCTATATTTAGAGACGGCTCCTTAGCCACATTTCAAATGCTTGAAGACCTCTACCTCATTCAACCATATAGACCATATGTAGCACTTGATAATTTTCTGATAGAGTTTTAAATTTTGATTATTGTTGCAGAAGAGTGATCTCATTTTTTGAAGTTTTTTATGCGGGTCGAGATGCTTTGCAATGAACCAACCAAAATATTCGAAACATGGAACCCTTTTAATGCTTTAACCATTTATTTGCAGTGCAGCATCATTATACTGTTAACGATTTAAAACCCTTAACTTACTTTTATTAGTATTTATGTTCAGACTCTTGTCCCATCACGTTAGCCAAGTCTAAAAGACGTTGAAGGTCCTGGAGATCTTCACATAAGATTGCGATGTCATCGGTATAGTGGATGGTATGTTTAAATATTTTATCAGAACACAGATTGAACAACAGTGAAGACAGTATACATCCCTGCTTCATGCGACATCGAATCTGGCATTCGTCCGTTAGTTTTCCATTGACCCGAACCACTTTTGTTGCCAATACAGGTTCTTAATAATGCATACGTCTCTGTTATCAACTTAAGTACTCCTCAATATATATATAAGTTTTTTACGAAAATTTGTTTACATTGGTCGCGATGCTTTTCAAGAAGTTTATTTAAGGCAAACGTTGCTTCTCACAAATCTTATTTACATTTGTCCTGTATTCTTCTATGAATAATAGTTTTACTGTCTGGCTCATAAGACTTATGAAATCTGTCATTAGACTTCTTTGCGCATTGTTTTTTAGGCAATGTTATTAACCCATACATCAACCAGACTTTTGGTATTTTCTCAATGGTGTACACTGTATTAATTGGTTTAACTAAGAACCCAATGTTGTTTTTTTGGATGATTATTAAATGTTCTAATAGAATATCAACTGGTCCGGTTGCTTTTTTAGATTTTGCCGAATGTATGCTATATAGTACTCCAAACTTTAGAATTTCTGGATCTTCCACGCTATCAGTGGTTGATCTGATCTGTTCTGATCAAATAATTCAGCTATGTATACACACCATGTTACAAGAACCTCATGTTCGTCAATGATTAATGAGACTACCTGTATTATTAACGAGAATTTTAATAATTTCCATAGTATATATGTCAGAAACTTTCTTGTACATGTTGAACAAAACGTATTTCCTTTATAGCTCTTCTATTTCTCGGCATCATCCATTTTTCTAATTTCCCTCTGTTCATTCCTATCGTATTATGTTCGAGTTCTCTTCGCTGTTCCATAAGTTCTACTATATCATCAATGATTCATCGCTGTTTTCTGGATCTGACACGCTAATGTTGATTTCCAGATATCATTGATGTTGATGTCCCTTAGGTTATTGTTTAAAGTAGTTTTAAATATATTTCTGTTGAGTTCGTTTATATCGATTTTAGCTTGATGAGTGTTTTAAATAACTTCATCATTGTTATTATTTCTATAAGTAAGTTTAAAATGACATCAAATGCCTGGAACATATACAAAATTACTGTAAAAGCTTGAAAATATGATAAATTATATTAAATCTCTTAAAGAGCAAAAACTACATAGCTAGAAGACATAAAAATTTCTCCAAAGATCTGAAAAATACAAAACATTAATTTAAAATAATTTAAGTCATTAAAAAATACAAAGAGACGTGACTTGAAGTAGAGAATAATGCAAAGAGGACGCCAAAAGTCTGGAAATGGCAAAAAATTGTTTCCTTATGCCTGGAAGGTATAAAAAAATATCTGTAAAATTAAAGAACAAAATTATTTTTAAATATCTATAAGATTTTTCTTATACCTAAAATTAAATGAAAAATTATTTTTAATGCCTATAAGAATACGAACATTACTTCCAATTACTAAAACACGTAACAATAACGTTAATTGTCTTAAAGACAAAATGATTGCCCTGGAAAACCAAAAACAAAATTAATGTAAAAAAACCGTACTTAAAGGGCAATTGTTAAATTAATATGCCTGAAAAATAAAAATAAATTGACTTAACTACACAAAAAATTGTTTTAAATTTAATAAATTAAATTTAATTAGGAAAAATTATGTTTAAAACTTCGCCATATTTATGATAAACATGTAATTCAAATTTTTAATAAATTGATTTAAAACAAATAATGTCCTCAAAACTTTTATACTTAATAATGAATTAATTTTGATCATGCTAAGGTCTATGTGTTTTTTATTTACAATTTAACTATTTGTGTAATAAAAACCAATAAACTAAAGATAATTTTAATTGTTTCTAGCCCCGGGAGTTTGAGCTTAGGAATAATTTGTAAGTATTAATTTTACTTAATATTAAATTATAATATTAAATATATATAAATTTTAATATTAAAAAAATAGATTGACCATCTAAAAATCAATTATTATACAACAATCTAGAAATTAAATTTTTTTCCATAATAAACTTCAACAGATCTTCAGTGTATATCCAACATTTATCTAAAAGTTGATGACTTTTTAAAATTTTTAATACTAGATAAAGAGCGACACCAAATTCCTCAAAAGTTGAGTGGGTATGTGTTTGAAAAATCTAAGAATCCTATTATTCAAGTATAAAAATATTATCAAAGGAAATCTGATAAGCAAAAAAATTAGCATCACATAAAACATCAATAAGATGCTCCTTCAATGTGCTAAGTGCATCCAAGTGCACCGATCTTTTTCATGCCTATTGAAAAAGATAGATTTATTATTATTTTCTATAAACTTAGGTATAAGTCATTCTAAAATAAGACAAAATATTTTTTAGTCCATTAGTTGCCTACTGGAATTTAAAAAAATCATAAGCATAAGTCACGATTAAGGCATTTTCAAGGGTTTAACCATAGAAGGTTATCAGATTGAAAGGTCAAAAAGTCTATAGCTCCTCTTAAATTATCCGGAGGAGTGGTTGCATGGAGATGTTTACAAGTTAGAAAAAAGATGGTTAATGTTTTTTTTTAATAAAAAAGAAATTTAAAGCCCAGACGTGTATGTGTAAGGAACAATAAACTCTTAGCAGATAAGAAGTAAAAAGGTAGAAGGAGGGTATCAATGGATATATTGTTGTAAGTCCTATCTCGCTTATAGTTGGTTGACATCTTTATTCTAAAGTAAAAGTTCCTAAGTCAAATTTTGTTTTTTTTTAAATCTTCATATTAAATCCCAGTCTCCAGATGCTTGATCCAATGCTTATATAAAGGTAGTAGTTTGATAATCGTGTCATTTGCAAATTAAAAACTCTGCAATTTTTAGTTAGTTTTTAGTGTTAATGCACACGTATAGGTTCTAAAAAATTTGAAGAGCAAAAGGGACATCAAAGGCAAGAGCTCGAGAGACTTTTGTCAGTGAAATAGTTATCCTTTCTCGAAGAAGGATAAAGGCAACCTGATAACCAGAGAAGTTAATACTAAGCTCCTCAAGAGGCAAAAGTTCAAAAGGTGATTGTAAATGATATCTCTAAGAATACTATTCTCCAAGAAGTATAAAGGCACTCTCATTAAACGTAATCTGATCAACAAAAAAGTTGGCATTACTTAAGACTTTAATTAGGTGCTCCTTTAAAGTGCTAAGTGTCTATATTTTGGTTGTCTCGACTGTAGTCGAATCGCTTTTCGACTATTATAATATTTATTCTGAATCCAAGTTATACTTTAAAGTTTTCCAGTATCAAACGTTCGGCGATCTTTTTTGTGGCTATTGAAAAAAGCTAAAAAGTCTAAAGCACCTTTTGGAGTTATTGCTCGATCATCTTCTATCAACAGATGGAAGTAGTGGATGCATGGCGATGTCTGCAAGATAAAAAAGGCACACAACTATGTTTCTTTTAATAAACGTAAATGTGTATGCGTAAGGGACATTCAATTATGATCAGATAAGGATAGGAAAGGCATTAGTAAAAGAGAATTGGTAAGGTCCTTAAATTCCTTAAAGGTTTTTTTAAAAGACATAAGAGAAAAGATACTATATTCTGTTGGAAATATTGTAGCAAACCCGATCTTACTCATAGTTGCCTGACATCTCGATTTTTTGTTCATTTTGAAATTCAATTCCATTCTCCAAGTCCTTTAGGTAATTCAATTTTTATATGGAGGTAATAGTTTGATTATCATATCATCTGCAAATCAGAAATAGATGCTGAGAAAATGTAGATCAAAAATGAACGTCAAACTCTAAAGGTAAGAGGTCGATAGGCGATTGTGAGTGAAAATAAGAATTATATTTAGCAAGAAGCATCTCTTCAGTGTTCTCAAACGCAATCAAGATTAGTTCAGCAGCATGAAATGTTTGGTGATTTCTTTCATGGCTATTAAAAGGCTGTAAAGTTTGGGGTGTTACTTGGGGTGTTACCTTCAAAGACCCGAACGTTAGAAAACCATTTCGTACGAAGAAGATAACTTATTCTGCATGCTAGAAAATGCTAATTAGTATTTCTTTTGGTAAGCCTAAATGTGAAAGTGTAAAAAGTTAAGAAAATATAAATATATTTTCTAAATTAAATATAAATAAATAATAAATAAATATTAATAATAAAATAATATATATTCTAATTATTATTAATAAATATAAATTAATAAATATATATAAAATGATAAAAATTCTAATTAAGTTATGTTTCCTTGAAATACAAGTTCCCTTTTAGCATCCTTCAGCATCTAATAATTGACTTTTTAACCTGGTTATTGGTAGGATCTATCACCGGCGATCAAAATGACATCTTACTCTTTTTGATATAGATGTTACCAATGGATTGAGAAAATAGATCTACTAGCTTCTGTTTAGAAGCCTCTTCAGTTCTTAAGTTTCTTGCTTGGGATTTTTGTTCTTTACTTTGACATAAATCATCTTGAACGTAGGAAATTCTATCTTGCTGATAACTGGCTGATATCCGGTTGTAGATGCTCGAAACTTCAGTTGCTTCTCAATGAAATACTTTAATGAGAAATTCTACATATAAATCCAAAATTTCACTGAGAAAGAAATGGTTAAAATGATGCCTATATTTATCATATTAAGTTATTGAGACCACCCTGAAACAATAGTTATGATTTTTTAATCAATACGTTTAGCTATGGAGACAATCATCTTTAACAATAAACATGTTAAATTCATTTAGTAGCTCGAAACAAAGAATACTACATATTTTTTCGTTTTATTGTAATAATTATTTAGCAAGGCACCATTCTGGTGGCAACAACTCTTTTGGCTCACCTACAGATGGACCAAAGAGGCCATACGAAATCCTTCAGTACAAAGCATGCGTATTTTGCAAAGAGTTGTAAGTTATATTATTTTTTTATATGAAGAACCTTTTTTTATAAATTTTTTTGTAAGGCCATTGCACTAATAGTAGGTCTCTCGTATTATGGTACAAATGCCCACACCCAAAATGGCATACAAGCAGTCCAGGGTGCCATATTTATATTTGTATGTGAAAACACCTTCAATCCAATGTACTCAATACTGGCAGAATTTCCAGATAATCTGCCGATACTTTTAAAGGAGAATAGAAGTGGACTGTATCATCCTGTCACTTATTATGCCTCTAGGATTATTGCATTAGTATGTACACTTAAAAATATTTTTAATTATTTTAATAATAATATTTTAGCTGCCAGGATTTACTATAGAACCAATAATTTTCACGTTGATTGCATATTGGTTGGCTGGCCTACGGCCAACCACTTATGCATTTTTTATGACTGCATTTATCACTATGTTGACCACAAATATCTCTTCAGCATGTGGTAAGTATTTCAAGTTTTCTCTAAATACTTACCACAATATAAGTAACTTTTTTTAGGTATAATGTTTTCAAGTGCATTTGATTCAGTACCAACAGCGATGGCCTATCTAGTTCCTTTTGATTATATTCTTATGGTTACTGCAGGGTTATTTGTAAAGAGGGGGTAAGTAAATAACTTAGAAAAGAAAAGTTGGTTTCCATTTATGACTTCTTTGCTGCTAGCACTATCCCTCCAATTATAGGATGGACAAGGTATTTGTCTTGGTTGATGTACTCTACAGAATCTATCAGTATTATTCAATGGCAGGGAATTAATAATATAAGTAAGTAGAACAATTATTATGAGTTTTAAATAAAAGTAAAATGATCAATATTTTGTAAAATAAATTTTAATTAGAAATTAATTGAAAAATATATGGATGGAAGTAATTTAGATAATCAAGGTTGATTTTACATTATTTTTTTACTTTTTAGATTTGCTTACAACTTCCGTCCTTCCTGATTGTTTTGGTAAAACTGAAGGTGTTATTGCTTAGGTTAAAGGCTCTAAGACAGATAATTAATTAGATTTAGTATCTCATCAACTCATAAACAAATGGCTGTTCAGCTATTAATAACAGATTTGTTAAAATAGTTACTGCATCTATTTAAAAAGTGAAACGATGTGAAGAATGTGAATTAAGTAATTAAAGCAATTTTGTTTAATTTTAAATGTATGTTGACATCCATCTACTAGCCATTTTGATCCTCTTTCTTTTGAATTTAATATCGTTTATCAAAGACCTTGTTAAACAATTTATTGATTTTCATTTGAAAGCTATTTTTGACCAGTAGATAAGTATTTTCTCCTTGTTCAAAAGTTTTAAGAAAACTGTCGAAATTCTTTCTTATAGTTTTTTGTATCAGGTATATATTCTATTCTTCAATGATCTGTCCCTACAGTGCGATATTGCTCTTTTGTGGTTCCTATGAATATTCTGATATATTAGGGCAAGGTTTAAATTTACTCTTATTATAGTTTCAAACATTGTATTAGAAATTTGCAACTCACCTAACTTTGGCGTTCCATCTATTTTATCTTTCTTGTAAATATTACTTAATTAAAGGCAAAAAATAGCCTTGTCGTTTGATAATGAATACTCAATGAACATTTCCATAGTATTGAAAGAATGGCTCTCTAGTTGATAATATGAAAGTACTTAAAGTTGTTGCTGCACTAATTCAGTATTTCCGAAGGTATTTTAGTATATTTTATTTAAGAATAGATTTGCAATATTATTACCATTTGCTTTTCTTCAATGGTCTTAATGACTCGTAATATTATAAAGCAAACTCCAATATTTCTATGTTTTACATTTTGAGATTTTCCATTGGAACCAAAATACCTTAAGATTCTTTTAGGCAGGTACATTCTGTGTTAGAAGTATCTGTATTGCCCTATAGCTTGCAACTTTTCATAATCTCCACTAATAGAATTTCATCATATATTCTTTCAAATAACACGTTTGCTACAATTCTAAATTCACTGTAGTCTTGTTACTCATTATTTTTGACTTTTAGAAAATTTTCACGTAGATTGTACTTAATATATTTTCAATATTATTAATTCTTGTGATCTCATCATATCATGGTTCTTGTTTATGGTTATTCATCTTCTTGTACCAGTTGCTGGAAACGGAAAACTAATAACGAGTTTTGCATTATAGCATATACAATGCATCCCATAAGTTATGTCTAAATTTATTTAAAATTCAGGGGTGTGTTCGAAAAAAAAAACGCTGGGATCCATCAATTTTTATTTCAAGTTGCGCATTTTTGTACGTGAAGTTTGTATATACAGGGTGGCTCAAAAATAAATTACGACCATCAACTTCGTTTTTTCAAATGAAAGCACCTTTTTTTTCTTTCATCTTTGAATTTCGCGTAGAATTCCACGTATGTTTCATGCATCATGCCCTATACCTAAAGTCAACAGTTATCGAAAAAAAGACGATTCATGTGACAAATAAAAAAAGAACAAATATTAAGTTAAATGTTCAAAATGGTTGCCATTCACGGCTTGACAATATCCAAGGCGATCAATAAAGTCTCGTTGCATTTTTCAATCATTTCCGGAGTTATGGCGCGCACTTCTCTCTTTCAAGTCGTCTATATTATTTGGCCTATTAACAAATACCTTCGACTTGAGGTATCCCCACAAAAAAAAGTTCATTGGTGTTAGGTCAGGCGACCTAGCAGGCCATTCGATGGGTCCTCTCCTTCCTATCCACCGATTGGGAAAGGTTTTATCCAGAAATGTATGCACAGTGGCAGCATAGTGCGGAGGAGCGCCATCTTGCTGGAAAATTAGTTCTTCGTCAGAATAGTCTGGGTCCAATGGATTTGGGAATAAGGCTAGTAATGCTGGAACTAATTCAAATTGGAGAAAATCGAGATACACTTGTCCCATTAAAGTCTGTTCAAAGAAAAAGGGACCTATTACTCTTCCGCGCACTACTCCACACCACACATTTAGATTTTGAGGGTACTGGGTATTTACCTTCATCATCCAATGCGGATTTTCTGTTGCCCAATATCGACAATTTTGTCTGTTCATACTACCATTCAAACAGACCGTGGCTTTATCGGAAAAAATAATATTTGTTACTAAATTGTTATTTAGATTGCACATGTTTTGTAAGCGTTCACAAAACTCATTTCGCCTATCGAAATCGTCATCAAATAACTCTTGCACAGGAATAACTTTGTAGGGGTGATATTTGTGCTTTTTAACTATTCGGTGAACTATTGATTTTGCTATGTGTAAATTTGCCCCAATCTGCGACAGAGGAGTGCATGGATTTTCTTCCAAAGAAGGCAAAACGTCAAGTTGTTCATTTTCATCTCGAGCAGGACGACCAGATTTCGGCAGATCTGTAACATAACCGAATTCTCTAAATTTAGCCCCTATTCTACTCACCACCTTTTGACATATCAGAGGACGATCAGGATGAATTTCACTAAATTGAGCAGCTTTTTTTTGAGTACGCGTTCTATCACCAACCATGCACAGAATTTCTATTTTTTCTCGTTCTCAGAAAAAATAGAATTCTCAGAGATAAGGTGACTCGTAAGGTGAACTTCAATAATAATGTTTAGTATAAATAGTAATAGCTTTTGGGATGCACTGTATTTGATAATATTTAGGGTTTTATGATAGTATATCTTGAAATCTTTTCTCTACTTATTTTTATTTACAAATAACAACTCAAGTTTTCCAAAGTAATCTTCTACCCAGCCTCCGATGTTTTAATTCAATTCGGCCTATACTTGCGATAAAGCTTCTAATATATTTTCAGATTTGTTTATAGATAATCTCAGGATATTGCTAGTATTTATATCTCCAAACTCCGCTAATAAATACAGAGTGTCTCAAATTGTAGTGGCCTAACTTTAACATTTCTATCAGTGGTTTCCGTAGATGATTTATAATTAAATATTCTTGAATTAAAATTGGTATTGGTACAATACTGCTTTTTCTATAAGCAAAAGTTATTTATCAAATCCTCATTCATTTTGGAATAAAGCTGATCTTTTTCTGTATTTTTTCTTCATTACGCAAGGTTTTCGAGAAAATATATAAAACGATCTTCTGCAGGATCTATACTAGTTTACATGAAAATTAAAAAAAAATCTTTTAGAATATTCGCACTACCTAAAGAAAATTATTACTGAAGATGAGATCATATCATTGATCCTGAGACGTAAACTTAAAATTCACTGTCAGAAACGATTGATTGAATTGATAAATTCCATCCCTTGGAACAGTGCACCAAAGCAAAAACGGTTAAATATACGAATGATTATCAGTTTAATTTTACTAAAGCTAGAAAAATTCTTGATATCTTGGATGTGCTAGAATCTTCAGCTCTATTTAAAGCTCAAGTCGTTTCAAAGAAAAAGAAAATTAAAGGTTTAGTACTATTAAGACAAAAATTGGAAATATTGGAAGACTTAATCACTGGAATTTCACTGAAAGTTCACAGAGAGTTAAAGGGATTTGAGGAAAAGTCAGTGAAGTATCCTTGACTCATAGATTTCATGTACTGGAACAAGCTGTAAGATGTAAATAGTTTCTGAGGTACCAGAAATTCACATAAGGATCCTGATACATTTACTATAGCCTCATCTGGAGTTATCAGAAGCCGGAGAACTTGGTAATGGTAATAAGTCATCAATTACGTCTTAAGAACTTAAACTAGTCTCATTCTTTTCTAAATTAAATAAAAAATTTTCTTACAGAGTATTTAAACTTCTCAAAATAAATTTTTACTGAAGCTCATATTCGTGGGCATGGATGTGATTCTAAAAGGCAATTTAGGGAAATGAGGGATACATTTTTGAAAAACAACTCATAAATGAGTGGATTTCATTGGTTGGATCTAGTGACAAATCCAGAAGAATCTTGATGGATATCTGGAGCATCACGAAAAGTTATTAGAAGCTGAAGAACTTGGAAATCTAAATTAGTCACCCTAATTCCGTCTCTTTATGCAAAGCAAAATAATTGACGAAGGGTCCTGTTTACTTCACAATATTTATTTCAAGAATCCCGATGAGTTTCGGTTGTTAAACCGTTGTCAAGGAAAAAATAATATTATCACAAAATGTCCATAAAAAGGTTAAAAAACGACACACATATAACATTATAATGCATCAATCTAAAAACATTTTATCACACCATATTTACAATCAATCAAATTTTATGATAATCCTTCTCTTTAGATTACGTGTAAAGGTGCTAGTTTATCTCATAGTTCTCTTAATGAAATGGAGAATTTTCTTGCAGAATATTGAAACTTTTTGAAGGGAATTCTAATTCACGCTGATATTCTCAGCCATGCATAAGATCTTGAGAGGTAATCTAGAAAACGCTTTTATTCTTCTTACTCTTTTCAAGTTAACTCTTGAAAACCAACTAATTATTGAAAGAAATCTCTCTAGGGAAGGTCTTGACAAAAATCAGAAGTTACTTATGGATTTATAGAGTCTCAGGCAGAATTATTAAAGGTCAAAGACTTTGGAAATCCTAATGAGTTATTTTGGTCTTACGTTGGAATAAGTTTAAAAAGCATGGTCTTGTCTTAATTTTCTTAAAGAAATTAATTTCTCGAAGAAAATCAAGAATTTCTTTGCAGAACATACATAGTTCATATTTTATAACCGAAAATCTTGTATTGTATGCATAAAAAGCAGTTAATTTAATTTGCACCAAACTGAAGGAGGAATTAAAAAATAATTTCTGGTTTTAAAAGAGCAGTGACGGACCATTTTGTCATCAAGAAGTATCAATTAAAAATATGTTCAGATATCACTGATAAAATACTTTAAAATATTTTTAGATTAAAAGATGCCTTTTGTTACTCCAATGCTGTGTACTAAGTTTCATAAAAAATATTTGTAGTAAGTAGGTAATAAAAAACTTATGACTAAAAAACTTTTAAAACATACGAAGCATTATTCTGAACACAGAAAGCAGGGTAAAGTTTGCGCACTGCAATTCAGGACACCCTGAATATTGACGAAAATTTTTCATAAAAAATGTACAGTCATGCAATCAAATGAAGAACATTGCTTTCAAATTGTTAAAGGTCTTTACCTAAGTGATCTACTTCAAATTAGTTCTAGAGATTCAAAGCTTCTATGATAGATAATTCTGGGACATAGTATCCAAGTCGTAAATCCGTTGGTCAATACATTAACATAAGTCCATTGATAAAGATTTAATGTCTTATCTATTAAGATGAATAGGTGATCTCCAACCCATCCAATTTCCTTCAGTCAAGCCTTAGAGGTTTAATTACTTAATCTACATGTTTACTGGAATCCAGGCTTAAAATTAATATGTTATCCATCATACACCCCAATTCTTCTCCTATTGATTATAAGTATTACTTCCAAATTAGCCACCGATATTTTTTCTCTCTTTCCCAAGATCTTCTCGAATATCTTTGTAATATTCCTAAAAATTCTTGTTTTGGATTCACTAATAGTTTTTCTAAATTCAATTCTTATTTTGTAAGATTTATTTTTTTTAGTATTTATTAGGGTTTTTTGTATAATAGAAAATAAAAACTTACTAAAATAATCATTTTAAATTAATTAATTCCTAAAAAAAATAATCACCTATAATAAAAAAAATTGTCCTTTTTCCTTAGCCTGCGATAACCGTCAAGATCCAAGCTTACCATGTGTAACTGACGGAACGGCAGTCCTGGATAAATACACTTTTTCCGAAGCTAATCTGATATGCGACATCTGGAACATGGTCTTTCTGCTAATCGCTTTCCATATACTCGGATGCGTGTTTCTTTGGTGGAAAACAAGAAAAGCGTAGACAAAAGAAAAGTAGAACTTCGAGCCGACTAAGAACCGTGCTCTGGCTTTATCCGTGAGCGTTTTTATGTGCGGTAATTTCTTTATTTTCTCACGGTTTGTTGATAAGTGGATTTTTTTAAATGTATTTTTATTGTATGGATGTAATAAAGTAATTTGATGTTTCGCATTTTTTTGGTGTAATTAAAAAAAAGTCTATAAATAAGAAAAATATAAGCAACACAAAATTATTTTTTGTTTATTATAAGCTCCATATATAAATGCGTCTCAAATAGCTTTTCTTGCCCAAACGTCAATCTCACTTGCTCGTGTCGCAACAATTAAAAGCCTAAGTGCTAAGAGTTACATATGAAATTGACTTTATAATTTCTGATAAAAAGGAGATTAATCAAGACGTAACTGTATTAAACTGATTTCTAATACGTAGTGACCCTTAAATAGTTAGAGCAAAGGTAGTCTTGAATGTAAAGATATAAAAGAAAAAAATATGGTAGCAAGGATCGAAAGAGGTAAATTTAGGCCAATTACTAACATACGGACATATCAGGAAGAAGTAGAGAGTAAGCTACAAAATAACGGGAAGATGAGGCAAACCAGGAAAAATGATAAACTTACCGTGGATACAAAAAATGTAAGACCGAAAATAAGGAAAATAAAAGAAAAGCACACAACGGGCATAACAGAGCTAAGAAGCTTAAACAAAGACATCTCAAGGTCATTAGGAGAGACATACGGAAATTTACCTTAATTAATGAAACAGTAAATCTTGAAATTTTAGTTAGCTGAAATTAGAATACCATCTAGTTAACATTCTATATGAGCAACTGTTTAAATTTTTAGAATCTTAAAACGAAATAAGTTTCTGGATCTGATTCTTTCTGGAAGCATTCATGCTCCTGATAATACTGTTTCTAGAGTTTCCTCTTTCCAGAATCCTTTTCAAGAATATTTCTTTTTCTTATAAATAAGATTTATAAGTAAATCTTAATACAATACTAAATAAATCTAAATACCACAGTTAACATAGATATTGTTGAAATCAAGAAATGGTGTGATTCCAACAAACTGTGTTTAAGTATTTCAAAAACTAGTGTAATGAATTTTAAATGCAATTTAAATAACGTGCTTTTGAAGGATCACATTCTAAACAACTTAGACGGAAATACATTTTTAAGTTTATTGATTGATAATAAACTAAAATTTGAGGGCCATATCACGCAATTGTGTAAAAAAATATCAGCAAATTGTTATGCTCTTAAAGTTGTCGCAAGAGAGGTTGATTTTGACATGGCGAGAAATGTTTATTTTTCTTTAACTGAGTCCCATTTAAGATATGGTTTGTGTTTCTGGAGTGCATGCACACATTACTTATTTAATAGTGTTTTTGTTTTGCAAACGAGAGCGATCCGACGTCTGTGTAATGTGAGTATGAGAGAGTCTTGCAAACAGCTATTTATCACCCATAAAATCCTAAGCCTTCCTGCCTTATTTATATAGGAATCTGTTTGCCTCGTTCATAAGAAATTTAGAAATGTGAACACTACTAATAGGCATGAATATAGCAGTCGACGAGCTAATGATGTGCCTATGCCTACAAGTTCACTGATCAAAAGAACTTTTATATTTGATGGTAAAAAACTCTTTAATCATCTTCCTGCAGATTTAAAAGGTATAGGTAGCTGGAAACTTTTTAGAAAACGTGTTAAAAACTCTTAGTTGCAAAGGGCTATTATGAAATGACTGAATTTTTGTCGGATAGATTTTCATCATTTTTACCTTTTTCTTGCAGGACTTTAGGTATATTCTTTATATTTTTTACACCATATCATTTCGCCTAATTTATTTCTGTGATTCATTTTTTTCTTACAGTTTTACATTTAATAAAATTGTATATTTTGGGAGTGAATAATATCTGTTTGTGTTATACATATTGATACTCTTGACATTACATTAGCTTTGTATGTTTTAGTTTAGAGTCTTGGAGGAGTATTTCTAAAGAATGGGGATGTTGTTAGTTTTACTGGTATAGGTAAACCATATTCATGAAAGCAGAATGCATTTAGGATGATGGACCATAGGATGCTAAATAACCTTTTTACATGTTTGCGTATATGTTTTTCTTTTTTACAGCTTTGTCAACAAATTTACTTTTATGATAATAAAGCATATATTGATTGATTGATATGAAAACTGTTTGAAAACATGAAGTTACCATCCAAACAATTTCTGGAAGTACTGACTAGTTAAGATTAAGTAAGAAAGTAAGTTCTTTTTAACATTCCATGTAAGCAACTATTGAAAGAATCAAAAGCTCAGAACAAAAATGTTTTGTAAGTTTAATTGTTTCTAGTTTAACAGTTTTCATGATCCTGGAAGAATTTGTTGTAACTTCTTCTTTCCAACGTCTTCTTCTAGAATCCTTGTTTTTTCTCAACCCAACCCAACCCAACCCAACCTAAGGAATTGAAAGATCTGCGCTCAATAAGCATTCTTCCAACACTTTCTAAAGTAATAGAAAAAATTGTAGATATACAGGTTCGTGTTTTTTTAATGAAAATAAGATTTTGCCATTAAAATAGTCAGACTTTTGAAAAGGATATAGCTGTGCTACAGCTATCGCTGATGTAACTGATGATATCTTTCAAGCGTGGGATGAGGATAAATTTAGTGCTCTTATTTTCTTAGACTATACAAAGGCTTTTGACCTCATAAATCATGAAATTGTTTTATCTATCTTGCATTATATCGGCTTTTCAAATTGTGCAGTTAAGTTTTTTACTTCTTTTTTAAATAATCGTCGACAGCAAACAGTTTTGAAAAATTCCAAATCTAATACTATACCTCTATTTGTGGGTGCCCCTCAAGGAAGTATATTAGGACCACTTCTTTTTACAATTTATACTTGCCGATTTAAAGACTTTTTAAAATTTTGTGATACTCAGCTTTATTTTCACTTTAACGCTAATAATATAACATCTGCAAATCAAAATATTAATACCGATCTCCAACATCTAATTACAGTTTCCAAACAACATCATTTAAAAATAAACCCTACAAAATCATCAGTTACATTATTTGGAAGACATAAAAGCCACATATCTAGAATAAGCGAGGAACTCAAAATAAAAATAAATGACACCCCTATTATAATAATAATAATACTTCGAAATCCTTAGGTCTTATTATTGATTGTGATCTTCAAATTCATGAGCATATAACTGATAAATTAAAGAAAGCATATAGTGCACATAAACTTATCTATAACCAAAGAAAAGTCTTAGGTCAAGACTTAAAAAAGCATCTTTGTGATTCTTTAGTGTTATCCAATTTAAACCATTGTGATATCGTGTATGGACCATGCTTAGATCAAGTCGATTCTCGTAGAATTCAAAAAGTGCAAAATACATGCCTTCGTCTTATTTTTGGAATTCGTCACCGAAATCATATATCTCATAAGCTTAAGGATATAGGTTGGTTAAATATGTTCAATCGTCGAAAATTAAATTTTGCTTCTCTTAGTTACAAAGTTTTAAAATTAAAAACACCTTCATATTTATACAATAAAGTCCATTTTCGAATGAATACTCACCACCGACGCTTTAGACAATTACATCTACTAACTATTCGAGCGACATAGAAAAGAACTTTTTAAAAGAGGTTTTTTATATAATCTTGCCAATACTGTTAACTCATTAAACATTTCAACATTTGTCTTATCCTATGCTACCTTTAAAAAACAAATTAAACAATTATTATTCTCTCGCCAGTAAAAAGAAGAAAGAAAGTAAAAATAAATATATATATACATTTTTTTTTTCATTCGTAATATATATGTATGTATCCCGACATTAGTCCTTTTCCTTCCCTTTCCCGTTCCTTATTCCTTAATGCATTAAATATGTATATATGTGCTTGCTTCATGCTGCTTGCATTTTTAACTTATATTATCTAACCTTTTTATATAAGTTTTTTTTTCTCACTTTAAAGCGTCATTCTTATATTTTGTTATATTTGTTAATAGGTATTTACTTGGGCCCAAACAGTTTCTGGCATCGCCTGAAGGCTGCATTCACATGGCCTATTATTTTTCATGTTCTATTTCTGTTTTCCGTATATATTATTGTAAATCTGTCATGAAAAATAATAAATTTTGTTTATTATTATTATTATTATTATTATTATTATTATTATTATTATTATTATTATTATTATTAAATATAATAATATTTGGTTATAACGTTAAAAAAACTTTTATTACGTTAATTCGTTAATTAATCCTATATTATCTTTATCCACACCATTGTTCAAATTTGAGAATTCTCTTACGGAAAATACAACTCTTTTAGTCTTGACAGTCTTTATATTTTTCAGCTTGTGACTCCAGGGAACCCTCTAAAACTCCGTGTATGGAATCTGATGTTGATGATATGGTGCTGTCACTACAATGACAAAAAGTTAACATCTCAGAGTTTCTTCTTTACCGAATTTCTTAAATGAAACAGTTAATATTGAATTTTTAATTAGATGAAGTTGGAATACCATACAGATTCTTCTTTCTTTCCAGAATATTTTTCAAGATTTTTTTTTTCTTGTAGAAACTGTTTGAAGAATATAAAATTACCACCCAAGAAGTTTCTTAAATTTCATTATTTCTGGAAGTACTGACTAGTTAACGTTAAGTAAGTAAGTTCTTTTTAACATTCTATGTAAGCAATTATTGAAAGAATCAAAAGCTCAGAACAAAAATGTTTGATTGTTTCTAGCTCGCTTTAGACTTCGCTTCTAACAGCTTTCATGATCCTGGAAGAACTTCTTGTAGTATCTTCTTTTCAAAGTCTTCGTCTAGAATCCTTATTTTTTCTGGAAAAACTATTAGAAGAACATAAAGTTACACCCCAAGAGATGTCTTGGGTCTCATTATTTTTAGAAAAGTGGTCATGCTCCTAGTAGAATTGCTTGTAGAGTTTTTATAGAATTTTTTGAATGAAACACTAAATCTTTAATTTTTACTAAGGTCTCTTCAGTTTGTCTCGATTTAATCGTATTCCCATTTTCCTTTGGAATTTGTTTGATTCTTATCCATCCCGAAATGCATCCTTATATCAGTCGATCTCGAAGTAATTTTTTAAGTAATGTTTAAAATTTTATATCGTCCATATAGGGCACGTGGTAAATTTGAATTGCACTGGTATTTCTGCTTTTGAGCAAAAGTCGGGTTCATTAGATTGTATAGTAAGTAGTAGTACACCGTAGTAGTATAGGAGGATTCATTTTTAAAAATTTTTAATACTTTTATCAGACAGTCATGAGTTACTGAAACAAAGTCCAAAGAAAAGGTTTCTCTTTCTGTGGTATGCCTGACTTCTTATTACAGAGTCAATGACTAGTTTTTCTTTCCATCAGATGTCATTTGTACAGGAATCAAATATAGATGCCCTTGTGCCAAAGTTGTACTGGGATTACTAAGGAAACCCTGTATACTGCAATAAAATATAATAATTTTTGGTTATAACGTTTCAAAAAAACTTTTATTGTAATGATTTCAGCAAAATAACTCGGTGGGGAGGCTAATATCAAACTTCTTTTCCATAAGTTTCTAAACGTTTGTGGTTTACGTATATGCCAGCTAGGGTAATAAAATCCAGAATTTCCTTATTTCCGGCCTTTTTACGCAAAATCGATGTTATCCAGGCATCGGGGAAGCACTAGTTTCGGTCCGGGCCCTCCTCGTCCCTTTTCTCCCATTTTTTATACCCCTTTACGAAAAACATCTTTGTTTTCTATCGACGACGGTGATGCCTCGTTTCTCTATTTTTGCTTCTCTCGTAACAAATGCTACTCTACACGGGGTTTCGGACTGTCGCTTTTTATGGCTTCCACTCGTAGAAAGGTTTTTTTTTGCGGCGTAAGTTTTTTCAGGTTTTATAGACAATCTGCCTAATGTCGATTATTTCTTGGATTCGTGTAAATTAAGGAATTTTTGACACCCAGAATTACGCCCGATTTTCTTTTTTAGTGTGTATCGTCAGAAATTTAATTTTTTATTTAATTCAGTGCGAAATGACGAGTGGAAGTAAAAAATTTGATGGAAATCTTTCTTCTCGTTGTTTTAAATGGAAATTAAATACCTACTATATGTAGTTTGCATTACCATGGAAAATGTTAAATCCATATGATAAACTCCACTAAGAAATATGTAGTCCTGCAACAAATAGTGTTTCCAAGATTTCTTTCGAAAGTAACGTATGAGGATATTGTGGATGATGGTCGGGACTTCGATATTAATGTCAGTGCTGCTCTATTCATTTTCGTAGAAAAAAACTAAAGAACTGACACAAATAATAAATCTATTATTAGTAGAAAATCGTTGTTTAAAAGCCTAACTTACCAGCATTAAAGGGTATAAGCCTTCAGGACCTGATGAAGCTTAAATATTGTTGTACCATAATATTATGTTAACGCTTCAAAGAAAAATGATAACAAAGTGTAAATTGTAAAACAAAAAGATTTTGAAAAAACTATTCAGCAAGTGAAAAAGAGTTAAAAAAAAAATTTACCCCACTAATATCGGTGCAGGCTTATCCCTAAGCAAATCCTTAGACAAATCCACTTAAGTGTGGAATTTGCTAAAAGTATTGGAACACCGCATTAAAATGATAGGTGTAACTAGTTCTGAATACCATTTGACAAAGAAAGCTCCAATAAGAAAATTAAAATTATTAGGGAATCAAATGTAATTATTAAAAAAATTAATATGATTATAGAAGCTGGATGCCACTACCTGTGAAGTTTTGTATAAAAGGAACGAATAAACATCGGATAGAATCGTTGACAGTGCTTTAAAATTTGTCGCTATGATCACTCCGTAAAAGGTTGTAAGGAGAACAACGTGTATACTAAATGTTTTGGAAGTCATGATTTTAAAGACTGTAAAGTAAGTATTGTTAAGTCTGCAAATTGTGTATGGTCTAATGAAAAGTATAGCAAAAAAAAATAAACATCATTTTAATAAGAAAGAGACACTACAGCAAATGTTCGAAGTGATCCAAAGAGCGCAAAAATGTTCTATTAATGAATACCAGAGTCTCTTGATTTAGAAAGATAGCCGCTTAAGCAAGAGTTAATTCTGGAAATAAAAAATTTAAACATAAATCTGCATTTAGATTTCCTTAAAACACCTCGGGGTCCGAAGATGTTGTTAGTCTTCTCCATCCATACGTTGATTATTTGCGAATACTAGATATTTTTTTCACTAAGCTAGTATGGGTTTTCTTGAGACCAATGACGATAATTTAATTTTTTTAAATATCTAAATATTGAGTTTTCATTTAAATTTCAGTCTCTTGCCTCATTTCTTGATGCTAAACTTAAATTTATTTTATCTTTGTCAAAAACAATTGTCTTTCGGCCAGCTTTACGTACATTTTTTACATAGGCGTATTCCCAATATTTTTTCTAAATTTTACTGACCGTTGATTGCGTTATGTTATTTTTCTTCTTCTTCTTCTTCTTCTTATTTTAAGACAGTGTCTTGTATTTTTAATGTTGTAGCCTAAGTTGTGACTCCGATTGGTCCGGTGGTGTGCGGTTGGTTGGTTTCTCTTCTTTTGCGATTTTGGCTAGTCGATTGTTAGGCATTCTGTTGACATGACCTTTCCATGCTCTTCTTCTTGTTCTGGACCATCTTAAAACATCTTGTATGTCACATTGGGATGCGGTATCGCTGCTTCTCACTCTGTCCATAAGAGTCTTTCCCACAATTAATTAATTGGAGGTCAGCATAGGAACCTGCCTTGGGTAAAAAACCAAAACTGCGTTATGTTCATATTTGGATATTTTTCATTAAATAATCTGCAAACCTCTCGCTGATTCTTTTTTATATCACCATAACTGGCTATTAGTAGTTTATCACTTCATTGATGCTCCAGTAAATACACTATATTTTATTACAAAATTACAGCCACAGTTTAAGTAATAGTGGTTTTATTGTGGTGGCACTCGTGGATAATGACGTTGAAAGTGTACCCTTCGCACTCCGCTTGTTCATACAAATTTTCAATTTTATAGACTAAGCAAATTAGGTACATTGACTGTCGATCAATACGGCAAAAATGGGTAGATTTAGGTATAGAACATTATACATAAAATGTGCCTAGAATTTTATGTATACTATTTTTTTACAGAAAAAACTGTCCAAGAAAAATATACAGGATTATCGAGAAAATTGCAATATTCTATTCTTTCGAGACACCATGTATTTTAGATGGAATAAGCCCTGAGATCTCGGGCATGGATGGATTATATCCATGCCTTTTGCAAAACGGGTTAGAAGTACTAACCCCACACATAGTCAGACTATTCAGGTCGTCCCTTGCTCAGGGCTACGTCCCAAAGTTATGGCGTCAAGTGAAAGTCGTCTTCATTCCGAAACCCGGAAAAAGCGATTTTACAGATCCCAAATCGTACCGAGCTATCAGCCTTACCAGCTTTATGCTGAAGGCGATGGAGAGGCTGATTGATCGATATCTTAAGGAAAGCATCCTGGTCAACAAACCACTGCATGTGCACCAATATGCCTATCAGGCGGGCAAATCCACGGACCTGGCCCTACACCACCTCGCTAGGAAGGTGGAGGGTGCTCTAGGTAGTGGCAAGACCTGACTGGGTGCGTTTCTAGACATTGAAGGGGCGTTCGACAACACCCCTTTTGCATTAAACTGCCAAGCACTCGAGAGCCGCGGCTCAGAAATCTGTTTGGTTAGCTGGATAGAGGCCATGCTCTCGAAACGTCATGTATCTGCCCAGCTCAACAACGAGATTGTTGAAACGTTGGTGGCTAGGGGCTGCCCGCAGGGAGGAGTATTGTCCCCTACCTTGTGGTGCCTTGTGGTCGACAGCCTGATAAATCTTTTAAACAATGCTGGCCTATACACACAGGCCTACGCTGATGATCTGGTAATCCTTTGCCCAGGGAAATGCATATCTCAATGCAGGACCCTATGATGAGAGCCCTGCGTATGGTGGACATATGGTGCCTCTCGGGGGGTCTTAGGATTAGCCTCAAAAAAGCAGAGCTCCTACTATTCACGAGGAGACGTAACTTTGGCACATGACTAAAATTAATAATAACTAACTTTTAACTAGGTGGCGTGCAGCTGCATTACTCAAGGACAGATCGATTTCTGGGAATCAAGTTGGATACCAAACTCTCCTGGCACGATCATGCAGACACCAGAATAAAGAAGGCCACCTGCGCGCTATGGGCCTGCAGGCGGGCTTTCGGCAATACCTGAGGTCTGTCTCCTAAGATCCTCCACTGGATCTACTCGCGCATTGTGAGACCTCTTCTCACATACGGAGCTATCGTTTGGTCGCCATGTACGGAGAAAGCGAAAATTCGTGCTCAACTGGACAGAGTCCAACGTCTTGCATGTCTCAGCATAACAGGTTCCATGCGGACGGCGCCAACTAGAGCGCTTGAGACTCTGCTGAGCCTTCCGCCTCTCGTCTGGATACCTGGCCACACAGGCCATGCAGGTAATGAGGAAGCGGACTCTCTTGCCAGACTGGGATCCGCGAATGTGCCGATGGGGCCGGAACCCATAGTTGGTATCGCCAAATGCGTTGCGGTCGGTTCAATGAAGGGTCTGCTGGACAAGTGGATCCACCGAAGATGGACTGAGTCCCCTGGTATGAAACAGGCCAAAGCGCACATAGGTGGGCCCTCTGCCTGTCTCACCAAAAATCTACTACGCCTAAAAAGAAGCGAAATTCGGCTAGTGACAAGTCTTTTAACCGGTCACTGGCACTTAAGAAGCCATCTCCATACTATCGGTATTGCGGACAACCCGGAATGCCGATGGTGCTGTGAGAAGGATGAAACCGTTGACCATGTAGTCGGGGAGTGCCCAGCACTCACGCGCGCCAGGTTCAAATACTTAGGTAACACTTTCAGTGTACCGAGCGACTTTAAGTCCTTCAGACCAGAGAGCCTTATCGGTTTCTCTAAGGCCGTTGGGCTCTGGTAACCCCCGGTGGGGCATGACGGGTCCATCCTATATGACAGTCCTATATGTCCAGACCTATATGCACAACTGCCTTGGCAGCCCACTGCTTCGTCAATTCAATTCAATTCAATTCAATTCAAGCCCTGAGATCAGAATTATTTAGAAACAAAAGTATGTGGAAAAAAAAAGGATAACTTCTGATATTGGAAAAATGATGCTGGAAAAAATATTTTATATAAAAGGGCTGTTCTAAATAAAAAGCTTGGAATGAGTATAGAATTAAAAGAAACGCCATTTTACATAAAATAAGAGTACAAAAAAAGGTATTACAAGAAATGTGTAGATAAGAATAGACAAAATCGTAAAAAATTGCGGAAAATATTCAGACTTTGCTACCTAATAAAAAACAATTTATGCCCCATCTTGGTATTTTTGAAGGAGAAGTAGTCTGCCAAGAGGTAGATATAGCAAGCAAATTCAAAAAATATTTCATGAAGAGTGAAGACAAAATAGTTGAGAATATTCCTCAAGCAACAAATATAATTCATATTATTATCAGCTCCTGAACAGAATAAATATTTTTTTAAATTTGAAAAAAATTATAATGATTAAAATGAAAGAAACTTTTAAAAATCAAAAAAATTTGGGAGGAAAAACAAGTCTTCTGTAATGTATCTTGTATGTTATTAACACGTCTTTGAGCAATGGTTTAGTTCCGTACTTTTGAAATATGTCTACTGTTGTTCCTGTATCATCGTTGCCTTCTAAACATAAAGCGTCACAATGAATTCTGATATTTATATGAAAAGTTCCTTGAAGTTTGTGTTAAAGAGTAACTTATTAAATTCTGTGACGAAAATTCAATAATAGCCCCTAACCAGTCAGGATTTTGCGAAAATCAACATTCATAAGAATCTGTTTGTTAATATATGTGACGTTTTAAAGTAATTTAAGTATTATTTTATAGAGTAATCTTATAGATTTTAACATGTTATGTTATGTTTATAAATTATATATCTTTTGTGTGTATAGGAGATAATTTCGAAATCATTACTATTTTTATTATATATATTTTTTGACCGATTTTGCAGGGTCCAATTCTAGTTTATTTGAAACTACTCTAAAAACATAACATCCTCTATGCAGTTTTTGCCTTATGTGTAGTCATAAATTTAGAATATCATTAATAACAATTTCAAAAAAATATATTTTAATTTTTTTACTTCTAATTCTTTGTTGTAAATCATTAATTGGAATATACAAACTTAAAACTTAACAATTTAGTC